>NC_139693.1:3702669-3710169 GCF_964106915.1 Podarcis gaigeae
GAAAAGAGAGAAGGGAGAAGCTAGCAATGATAAAAAGGGTGGAAATTTAAGGGTGGGGGCACCGAATTCTCCCTGTCCTGCCCCCCTCTTCTCCTCCCCACTTTCGCTGAACATTTACTTGAAGGGAGTTCTCGCCCAAGCCCCAAAAAGTGTCCGAAACAAAGTCTATTTTCCCCTGGCAGCCCAGAGAGGGGAGGAAAAACCGTCCCCAAGTGGGAATAAAATGGGTCAGACAAACCCTTTTTCTGGAAATAAACACATTTCTCTTCCTTTCCTCTCCAAAACACACTTCCCTCAAAAATAAAAAGGTTCAGCTCTAAAAAGTGCCTTTCAAACTTTTTAATATAGATGCAAAAAGGTTTTGTGGGGGGGGGGAATAAGGTGGGGATTCCTATAAACTGGGGGAAGGGAAGAAAGACCTGGAAACCCCCTTCTATAATAGGATTCTGGAGGAAACAGGGTTTTTTAATTTAAAAAAAAAGGAGAAGAAGAATTCTTAATTTTCCGAGAGAGAGAAAAGAGAATTACCTCCGGGGTTCTTCCTCCCGCAAGTGAATCCGAATCGTGTGCAATGTGGGGTGGATGGAAGTGTGGGTCGATCCTGCCTGCCCCCAGCCCCACACACAAAAAAATCCCTGGATGGAAATTAGTCATTTGGAAGCGGGGGAGGGAGCGAGGGAGGGGCGCCCCGTGCAAAGGATCCGCCCCATTGCCAAATAACACTTTAGCCATTCAAAGCCCCGTGCGCGGAGCTCCGAGGTCCCGATCCCCCGCGCCTTTACTTGCGAGTAAGCGCCGTTAGGCCCCCGCGGGGTTTCCTTCCGAGCAGACTCGCCCTTTCCTCCGGATCCTGGAGCTCCAGGGCTTCCTGGTGCAGGGCCGCTGAGTCCGCTTACTCCCGAGTAAGCGCGCTCCTGGAGTCCCGCGTCAAACCGGCCGAGGGCCCGCAGGCTTCGCCGGGAGTTTACTCCACCCTTTCCGAAACGCAGAGCAAGCGGGGGTTACTCTAGAGTAAAGGCCGCGCCCGATCCGAGGCAAAAACACTCTTTTAAAAGCGCGGTAAAAGGAGCAGATGCGCTATGCCGTAAGGAGGTGCAGACGCCCCGCGATTAATGCGTGCGCCCTTAATGGCGATGGGTCTACTCCAAGCATATCTGGATTGCAAGAAGAGCTTTTGCCATGCCTACTCGGAAGCAAGCCTCGTTGACTTCCATTGAGGCTTACTCCCGAGTAAGCGGCGTGAGGATCGCAGCCTGCTTCGGCCCCGATCCGAAACCACACCCCCCCCCAATAATAATAATAATCCATGAAATCAATGGAGCTGAGTCTTCTCGGTGAGTAATACATACTGGAAAGTGCCCAAGAGTATTTTTCCTTTAAACCGGGAGTGGCGACGGCGCGGGGGGGAAGATATCGATCCGGTTTATAGTCTGTTTACATGACGGAAGAGAGAAAGCGGGAGAAGAGTTGGGGCGAGGAAAGGGGAATAAATGAGGGTGTGTCTCCCCCCCCCAAACCTCACCCTACCAAACAAAAAACACACACAAAACCTCCCCAAAGAATTAGGAATCAACTCGCCTTTGGCGCAGCGCCGCCGAAATAGAAACGCGCAAAGCGGAGCCGCGCCTGGAGCCACAAAGTTACTCATGACACAAACCTCCTTCCGCTCGCAGTTTCCTGAACCCGGAGCAAGGGGTGGGGGGGGGCAGGATTGCAAAGAGAGAGGAGGGGTTATTTTGGAGGGGGGGTTGAAGAGAAGCTCGTGGAAGGAAAGCAAAGTGGGGGGGGGAGAAGGAAAGAGCTACCCAACTTGTTGCAAAACATCAGGGCGCACAGAGAAAAGACGAGGGATCCACTCACGTTTTGCACCAGGAAGTCTAGCAGATCTCTGCGGAATCTCCCCTTCTTTTTTGGGGGGGCGGGGGGTTTTGCCTGTTTTAAAATAAAAAAATTGGGGGGTGGGAGGTGAGGTTAGGGGGCGCAATTTCTCTTTCGCTCCTGATCCTCCCCTTTGATCCAAAGCGCGCGCGCGGGGGGGGGGGGACTGCTGCTGTTGATGGGAAGGGGCAGAAAATAAATAAATACAAAGTAAAAAGCAGCCTTCTTTTTTGGGGGGGGGTTGCGCGCGTTGGGGGGGGCTGGGAGTTGTTGGAGAAATGACGTCGCCCCGGGACGGATCAGGTTAGCAGCCCCGCGCGCTGCTGGCCGGAGCCACTGGCAACATTAATTCGATATCACAAAAAAACACCACTTTTTTTTGGGGGGGGGGGGAATAGCCAAGCCTTAGCAATCGAGGGCAGAGCCTGGCACGGCGCGTCCCCGCGCCGCCCCTCCCCCTCCATCCATCTCTCTGGCCATCCACTGACTCACCCACTTTGCTGGCGGGGGAGGGCGCGCGGAGGGGGGTGTTGTCCCACTTTGGAGGAGGGGGGAGGGAGGGGCCTGCCCGTCACTCGGAGGGTGGGTCTCTCTCTTTCCGGATTCCGGATAGAGCCCCTCCTACCCAAGGGAGGGCTCTTCTCTCTTTTTCCCTCCCCCCCCCGCACTTTTCTTTCTTTTTTCTTTCTTTCTATTTGCAAAAAAAGGAGGTTCTCTCTATTCCTCGCCTGGCTCACCAGTTTTGCAAAAGAGCTGGTGGAGCTGGAAAGAAATTGGGGGGAGGGAGAGAGAAATGGGGAGGGGGGACCCCAATTTTCCCCATTGCTCCCTCTTTCTTTCTTTCTTTCTTTCTTTCTTTCTTTTTGCAAAAAAAGGAGCTTCTCTCTTTTCCTCTTCTGGACTCACCAGTTTTGCAAAAAAGAGGATGGAGCTGGAAATAAATTGGAGGGAGGGTGAGGGAAATGGGGAGGGGAGACCCCTATTTCCCCCATCGCTCCCCTCTTTCTTTCTTTCTTTCTTTTCGCAAAAAAAAGGAGCTTCTCTCTTTTTGTCTTCTGGACTCGTCAGTTTTGCAAAAGAGAGGATGGAGCTGAAAGAAATTGGAGGGAGGGTGAGGGAAATGGGGAGGGGGGACCCCAATTTTCCCCATTGCTTCCTCCCGCCTCGCCCACGTGGCTAAGGAGACCCCGGGTTGGACTTGCCGCTCCAGAGGATAAGCAGCTTGGCGCCGGAGTCAGAGCATTGGTCCATGTAGATCAGAGTTGTCGGCACTGGCTGGCAGCAGCTCATGGGGGGGGGAGGAGAAGTTGGGGAGGGGGGCAAAGCTCACCTAAGCTGCCCCAGGTTGAGTGACGCTTCAGAGGAGTGGCGGAGGAAGCGGACTTTGTGAGTGTGTTGGTGCAGTGGTGCTTGCACGGGCTGGCAGTATCTCTCATGGGGGGGGCAGAAAAAGAAGAGGGCAATGCCCGATTCCCCCTCCCTTCACTCCAGTTGGACTGCTGCTTCGAGGAAGATGAGTCACAGCATTGCTTCACCTAGTTCAGCGAGGTCGACACGGTCTGCCAGCAGTTCTCCAAAGTTTCAGGCAAAAGGGCCTTTCTACCAGCTGAACCCAGGACCTTGGGCAGGCAAGGCTGAGGCTCTGCTCTGCTGCTGACCCACAAGATAACACCAGAAGGTGACTTGGAAACTGCAATTAATCCAGAATGCAGCAGCTAGACTGGGGACTGGGAGCGGCTGCCAAGACCACATAACACCGGTCCTGAAAGATCTGCATTGGCTCCCAGTACAGTGGTACCTTCGGTTACATACGCTTCAGGTTACATATGCTTCAGGTTACAGACTCCGCTAACCCAGAAATAGCACCTTGGGTTAAGAACTTTGCTTCAGGATGAGAACAGAAATCGTGCTCCGGCGGCGCGGCGGCAGCAGGAGGCCCCATTAGCTAAAGTGGTGCTTCAGGTTAAGAACAGTTTCAGGTTAAGAACAGAGCTCTGGAACGAATTAAGTACTTAACCCGAGGTACCACTGCACGTTTCCAAGCACAATTCAAAGTGTTGATGCTGACCTCGAAAGCCCTAAACCAGGCATAGGCAAACTTGGCCCTCCAGATGCTTTGGGACTACAACTCCCATCATCCCTAGCTAACAGGACCAGTGGTCAGGGATGATGGGAGTTGTAGTCCCAAAACATCTGGAGGGCCGAGTTTGCCTATGCCTGTACTAAACAGCCTCGGCCCAGTAGACCTGAAGGAGCATCTCCACCCCCATCGTTCTGCCCAGACCCTGAGGTCCAGCTCCGAGGGTTCCCTCCCTGCGAGAAGTGAGGTTACACGGAACCAGGCAGAGGGCCTTCTCGGTGGTGGCGCCTGCCCTGTGAAACACCCACCACATGTCAAGGCAATAAACAACTATTTTACTTTTAAAAGACAACTGAAGGCAGCCCTGTTTAGGGAAGTTTTTAATGTCTGATGCTGTATTGTTTTTAATATTCAGTTGGAAGCCACCCAGAGTGGCTGGGGAGACCCAGCCAGATGGGCAGGGTAGAAACAAACAAACAAACAAACAAACAACAACATCATAAAGCACGAGGCTAGTCCTCATTGTGCATGACTGAAAGCAGCAAAAACGGCTTGATGAAACAGTGCAAACATCTTCAGACCAGGATCTCGTATGGAGACCCCGTTGAGGATTATTGCTGTGAAATTCACAGACTCATTTTGTTGTTGTGTTAGCAGGAATTTAGCAAGCTCCAGAAATTTTACAACATCTGTGTGGCATATTGTGAAATGAAGATCTTCTGCCCAGTTCTGGAACAGGTTGTTTAAGGTTCATCTTTCCAGCAAGTACTTTTTGGGAGGCCGTGTTCCTGATAAGGAGCTTTAACGTATTGCAGATACAGAAGAAATATTGTAAATAAAGAAATAATCCAAAAGGTGTTTGCTTCCATGCTCTTTTTATTTCCTGCTGTCCCACAGCGCCACCTGGTGGCACACTCTGCTTGTCTCTCCTCTTCATCAGCAGGGAATTGTAGTACAATGACCAGAAATCTAAGCACTCCCTAAAACTACAGTTCCCAGGAGCTCTCAGCAATCTGAAACGCACCCTGTTTCTTCCTCTGCTTGGTGTAGTGTAAGACCAGGAGCTTGCAGACCAGGGTTCAAAACCCTGCTCAGGCATGAAGCTTGCTGGATGTGTGACCTTGGGCCAGTCACAGTTGTTGTTTGTTGTTGTTGTTGTTGTTGTTGTTTAGTCATTTAGTCATGTCCGCCTCTTCGTGACCCCTTGGACCTGAGCACGCCAGGCACTTCTGTCTTCCACTGCCTCCCGCAGTTTGGTCAAACTCATGCTGGTCTCTTCGAGAACACTGTCCCACCATCTCGTCCTCCGTCGTCCCCTTCTCCTTGTGCCCTCCATCTTTCCCAACATCAGGGTTTTTTCCAGGGAGTCTTCTCTTCTCATGAGGTGGCCAAAGTCTTGGAGCCTCAGCTTCAGGATCTGTCCTTCCAGTGAACACTCAGACCTGATTTCCTTCAGAATGGAGATGTTTGATCTTCTTGCAGTCCATGGGACTCTCAAGAGTCTCCTCCAGCACCAGAATTCAAAAGAATCAATTCTTCGGCGATCAGCCTTCTTGATGGTCCAGCTCTCACTTCCATACATCACTACTGGGAAAACCATAGCTTTAACTATATGGACCTTTGTTGGCAAGACGATGTCTCTGCTTTTTAAGATGCTGTCCAGGTTTGTCATTGCTTTTCTCCCAAGAAGCAGGCGTCTTTTAATTTCGTGACTGCTGTCACACTGACCTCTCCTTTATGGATCACTGCCTTGCCGTGGCGAAGGGGCTTGAATAACTCAGAGAAGCTATGAGCTATGCCGTGCAGGGCCACCCAAGATGAACAGGTCATAGTGGAGAGTTTTGACCAAACGTGATCCACCTGGAGGAGGAACCGGCAAGCCACTCCAGTATCCCTGCCAAGAAAACTCCATGGACAAAGACAACAGGCATATAAAAGTTACGATGCTGGAAGATGAGCCCCTCAGGTCGGAAGGCGTCCAACATGCTACTGAAGAAGAGTGGGGGACAAGTACAAGTAGATTCAGAGCTTATGAAGTGGCTGGGCCAAAGCCAAAAGGACGCTCAGTTGCGGATATGCCTGGAAGCGAAAGGAAACTCCAATGCTGTAAAGAAAAATATTGCATAGGAACCTGGAATGTAAGAGCCATGAACCTGGGTAAGTTGGATGTGGTCAAAAATGAGATGGCAAGAATAAATATTGACATCCTGGGCATCAGTGAACTAAAATGGACGGGAATGGGCAAATTCAGTTCGGATGACTATCATATCTACTACTGTGGGCAAGAATCCCGTAAAAGAAATGGAGTGTCACAGTATCTCAGCCTTAAGCTACCTCTCAGGGTTGTTGTGAAGATGAAATGAGGAACAGAGGGAGAGGGAAGAGAACCATCTATGTCACCCTGACCTGGGAGGAAAAGTGGGATATCAGTCCAATCACCGTCTTTTCCTTTCCCCCCCTTTTTTTGAGTACGTTTCTCCTTTCATTCAAAATAAAAATCCTGAGGAAGGCAGCGCTTAAGACAAGATCAAAAGTAACAGTAAAATCTACTCTACAAGCATATGCCGCAAAATACTAAAGAGCATTTTGCCCAACCACCACCCCACCCCAAAAGCCCCATGGAAAACAACACAAGAGTAAATTGGTGTGCATCATTCTTTTGGGAGCACAGTGCATGTGCTCCTATGCACCTATGTATCATGCTCTTTATTGCACATCACTGAATGAGACAGAATCCTTCCATTGCACAACAGTGCCCTCCAGCAGGAGGTGTCTGGTTTGGATACAATCTGAAGACTATCATCTATCTATCTGTCTATCACCTATCATCTATCTATCTATATCTATCTATCTATATCTATCTATCTATCATCTATCTATCTTTCTATCTATCTATCTATCTATCTATCTATCTATCTATCTATCTATCATCTATCTATCTATCTATCTATCTATCTATCTCTATCTATCTATCATCTATCTATCTATCTATCTATCTATCTATCTATCTATCTATCTATCTATCTATATCTATCTATATCTATCTATCTATCTATATCTATCTATCATCTATCTATCTATCTATCTATCTATCTATCTATCTATCTATCTATATCTCTATCTATCTATCTATCTATATCTATCTATCTATCTATCTATCTATCTATCTATCTATCTATCTATCTATCATCTATCATCTATCATCTATCATCTATCATCTATCTATATCTATATCTATCTATATCTATCGATCTATCTATCTATCTATCTATCATCTATCTATCATCTATCTATCTATCTATCTATCTATCTATCTATCTATCTATCTATATCTATCTATCTATATCTATCTATCTATCTATCTATCTATCTATCTATCTATCTATCTATCTCTATCTATCTATCTATCTATCTATCTATCTATCTATCATCTATCTATCTGTCTATCACCTATCATCTATCTATATCTAACTATCATCTATCTATCTATCTATCTATCTATATCTATCTATCGTCTATCACCTATCATCCATCTATCTATC
>NC_139693.1:6879780-7288765 GCF_964106915.1 Podarcis gaigeae
TGTTGAAAAAGGTATTGTGGGAAATGGGGAGAGGTCTTAAAAGTCCAAGCAACCCCATGCCTGGGGTTCCTACTCTTTGTGTGTTTGAACCTTGTTGCAACAAATGAAGATCAGGTCTACTGACCGCTGTTTGCTTCTTTCACTTGGCTGGAAACTCCTTCTTTTGCTAACCAGAGAGACCCACAGGGAGTGGCACCCCAACGAGCTGGGCAGTGGAGTAAATCCCCAGGATTTCTTGATTACGTTGATAGCCCATTCCTCCATGGATTTATCTACTCTTCTTTCAAAGACATCCAAATTAGTGGCCATCCCTCCGTCTTGTGGGAGTGAGTTCCATAGTTCAACATTTTACTGTATGTAAATGACCCTGAGCCAGCTGGACCAACGATATGGCTCAGCGGAAGGCAGATAACTATGTTCTGGAGCTCAGGGAGGCCTTGCTGCTCAAGGAAAGGACCCAAGAAATGGTCTTGTAGACCCTTCCTGCCCAGCAGAAGCCCAAGGCCAGACTGGACTTAGTTGGTCCAGGAGATCCTTCACTGAGGAGCTGTAATGATACTCCTTTTCCACGTGAAGCAGTATTTAGCCATTCTGGATACCATACTTAGATGTTACAGTGATGCTTCTCACCACATGGGACAACAATACCCATTCCTGCCACATGCAAATATGCAACCACTTTTATCTCCTTGCATTTAGATGTTCTGTACATGACATAACCTTCCAATTGACTTCCAGGTTTGCCGTAGGTGCAGTTGGGTCACAACTGAAGGAAGCATGGAACGACTGAGGTTGGTGTTTTGTGTGTGTGTGTGTGTGTGTGTGTGTGTGTTGGATTTTCTCAAAATGTATGCTGTTTCACTAGAGGTTTCCACCCCACCCCAAACACCAGTCACTTTTCAGGGACCACCAACTATTTTATGCCGATGGGCACATTTTGATTTTTGTATAAGTGCTGTGGATGCCACTAAATCTGGTTACTTCCCCCCAAGCTCCATGAAATCATTCCCTCCCAAAGAAGAGAGGGCCGGGAAGGGAGTCAACACTTCATGCTTCTATGAGATCTGGATAAATTCAGACCCAAATGCATTCATCTCAGTCTTGTGAAGCACATGGAGCTGGAAAGGATGAGTGGGGAAAGCTCACTCTTCCAACTTCCTCCTTCAGCTATATGTGCAGTGGCACCTCTGGTTACAGACGCTTCAGGTTACAGACTCCGCTAACCCAGAAATAGTACCTCGGTTTAAGAACTTTGCTTCAGGATGAGAACAGAAATCTCATGGTGGTGGCATGGCAGCAGCAGGAGGCCCCATTAGCTAAAGTGGTGCTTCAGGTTAAGAACAGTTTCAGGTTAAGAACAGACCTCCGGAATGAATTAAGTACCCAAGGTACTACTGTACTTTTCCAGGGGAAAAAGGGTAACATCACAGACCAAAACAAGGGGGTAGTGAAGAGAATTATATAAACTTTATGGGTGCCAGGAAAGTTCTCAAGGGTGCATTGTTCCCAACGATTTAGGTCGCTACCAATGTAGGTCACCGTTCATCAAAGGGTAGCCTCCACCGTAACTCGTGTTTAAGGGAAGAAAAGTGTCTAAATGCCAAAAAAGAAGAGGAGACCAGAGTTATAATGCAGAGTAAGTTGTATTAGGAACGGGGAAAAGATATTTGAGTGAACAAATACAACCGCTCAAGAAGTTGGATATTTTTGAAAAGGACAAATCTGAAGAAATATACATGAATCGTTTCTGGATTACAAATCCCTTCCCAGAAAGAGATCAGTTATATTGTTGGCAATTATAAAAACTCTCCCCGCCATTTTCACAGATGTACCAAACTGACTGGGAATAAATTCCAGGGGCCAAGTTCCTTATCCATAGTTTGTCTGTTCTTTGCTATGCTAGAGGGGCGCAAAAGAGCTGTACAGATAATAAATAAAAGCCAGGGGAGGGGAAAGCACATAAACAGTGGGATAGAGGAGGGTTATTTTAAGATGAGAAATGGATGCATGAAAGATGGCCATGGGTCTGATTTTCAGGCTTGCTTGGTGTCCCCATTGCCCAGTGGCTTCATCTGGAATTGAGGATCCTCAGAATATCTTAAACCCAGGCTTGAATGCTTTGCAGTGGATATTCTTTTCCCTAATAAACCTTCCATATTAACTTAGCAGGGGCGGTAACAGATGCTTCCTCTGTCTCCAACGAATCCATAGCGACTCCCAAGTCCAAAACGAGATCCTCTAAGACCACCAGCTCCAAGAGCACCTGCTCCAAGAGAACCGGCTCCTAGGAACCCACTGCCCAAACCACCAGGGGAGCATGGAGCATTTCCTCCTACGGCCACTGGCTCACAGCTAGCAGAGAGGATGGCTCCTGGGATGGTCACGATGGAGGCTGGTGGCTGGATCACGACCTCTGATGGTGGGATCTGGTTGATGCATGAAGGGGCGACACCAGAAAGAATACCAAGACTAGCAGAAGGGATGCCGGATCCCACCAGGGCACCGGAGCCATAGCCGTAGGTGTCGCCAAGGCCAAGGCCACCAAGGCCTCCAAGGCCTCCAAGACCTGCTGATCCAAAACCGACGACTGGGGTGGAAGCGCAAGATGGGACAGCACAGGATGGTCCACAGTTTGCCATGGCTGAGTGTTGGAGGTGAGTCTGAAAGGACACAGGAGGGAGCAGAAAGATTATTATAGGTAAGGAGTGCTACAATGCATTAAAGCCTAAGTTAGGTTACCCAATGGCCCATCTAGTCCAGCATTATCTTCTCACTGTAGTCTTCCTGATGTGGCAATGGGAGTCTTGTAAGTAGAACTCAAGCACAAGAGCACCTCCCTCCCTCCGTTATTCAGAAGCATTACTGCATTTGGCCATGGATGCCCAGCAAAGGTGTCATTCCTAGTAGGCATTGAAGGTCTGAAAGGACACAGGAAGGAGCATAAACAATATTGAAGGCAAGAAGAGCTACAGTGTTCCAGGGCGACTTGAGATATTTAGCCTCACCTCCCCCACCACTATTACAGTGAAAAAAATCATGTGTTTTGTAGTGCGATAAAATCCTGGTTGGCACCTTTACAGAGGTGAGAATGTCCCTAAGTTGATCTTCTGCTGAACTGCTGCTCTCATTCATCCCTTTTTACTGGCCTTGCTGAGTGGTGCTGATGAGAGTTGGAGGCTGATAGAAAATATGAGCTTGAGAGCTGGAGGTTGATGGGTATCTGGAAGCCCACAGCTCTCCTCCTTCTGCTCCAAGTATTACAATTTGGAGAGTTTCAGGTTGACCAAGGCTGTCCTAGCTACTACAGAAATGCCCTAAATATTTTTTATGTCACTTGCTAGTGAAGTCATCATAATCAATTGTCTGCATTCTCCGGGTTAAAGCATAAGCGGATTCCAAGGCAAGGAAGACTAAGGAAACCCCAAATTCAATGCTGTCCCCTCCAGAGTTTGCCAGATTCCTGCCTGCATGGCCATTGGTCAGGAATGATGCAAGCTGCAGTTCAATAGACTTTGTGAACTCCAGCTCCTATCATCCACACCCATAATGGCCAATGGCCAGGGCTGATGGAAGCTGTAGTCCACATGTACACATAGTAAATGTCAGCTGAATCAGTCCTTCACCCTATTATCACAGTGTTGAACCAGATGCCTTTTGGAAACCTTCAAGTAGGGTCTAAGAGCATCGGCAACACTTTCCCCTCATTGCTTCTGGTCATTGGCATTTGGAAGTACCACTCCTCTAACAGTGGAGGTAGAACATAACAAATGAACATGGTCAACATGGCCTAGCTCATTGGTTGCATTGCTGAACTTCTTCACACTCTACCCAAATTAAGCTCCTGGAATTTAAGGCAGTTAAAGCTACCAAGATGACCTGGGCAAGCCAATCTTACCTGTTCCTTTGAGGAATGGAAAGGCAGAAGAAGCTGATCAGTGAAGCTGTTGGAGGACTCTGGATGGATGAGGGCTTTTTATACTGTGTCAGTGGCATCCTTGACAGCCCAGTGACATCACTTTGTTTTCAAGTTCCACCCTCAAGAACTGCTGATTCCATCATGTGCAAAATTACTTTAATAATTCCAGTGATGTCAGTATTATGCTCTCCTCAGCTTATTACAATGAATCACCCAGATTGCATTTTCATGTTCTCTATTTCGCTCTGTGAGAATTTTCATTACATTTGCAGAACCCCTTACTTCTGTTATCCCCCAAATGGGAAACCGGTGTGGCCCTCCAGAATGCGACTGAACTCCAGGTCTTAGAATCATAGAATTGGAAGGGACCCTGGGTCATCTAGTCCAACCCCTGTAATGCAGGAATCTCAGCTAAAGTTTCCATGACAGATGACCATCCAACATCCACTTAAAAACCTCCAAGAAAGGAGAGTCCACAACCTCCCAAGGGAGACGGTTCCACTGTCGAACAGCTCTTCCTGTCAGAAAGTTTTTTCATATGTTTAGTCAGAATCTCCTTTCTTGTAACTTGAGGCCATTGGTTCGAGTCCCACCCTCCAGAGCAGGAGAAAACAAGTTTGTTCCCTCTTCCATGTGACAGCCCTTGAGATATTTGAAGATGGCTATCATATCTCCTCTCAGTCTCTTCTTTTCCAGGCTAGTCATACCCAGCTCCTTCAACCATTCTTCATAAGGCTTGGTTTCCAGATCCTAGAAACCATTTCTGGAAATCATCCCTGACCAAAGGCCATGCGGCATTCTATGTGGCAGTCCCAAAACCAGATGTAGCCGAAATGGTGCTCTCCCATCGTCTCTGATCATTGGCTCTGCTGCCTGTGGACTAAAGAGAGATGCAATTCAGAAGCAACAGGAAGGTTAGCAAATTTTGCACTTAAGGGCTTGCTGATTGGAAGGTTGGCGACTTGAATCCCCACGACGGGGTGAGCTCCCGTTGCTCGGTCCCAGCTCCTGCCAACCTAGCAGTTCGAAAGCATGTCAAAGTGCAAGTAGATAAATAGGTACCGCTCCGGTGGGAAGGTAAACGGCATTTCCATGCGCTGCTCTGGTTTCGCCAGAAGCAGCTTAGTCATGCTGGCCACATGACCCAGAAGCTGGGTTAATAAAGCTCAGCCAATAAAGCGAGGTGAGCACCACCACCCCAGAGTCGTCTGCGACTGGACCTAATGGTCAGGGGTCCCTTTACCTTTACCTATATGACTGAACAAAAAGGACTATAAAATATAAAGTGCTCCTTGTTCTTGTCTGTGAAGTTACCGAGCACTGATTCATTTTCCTGCCCAAGCTTGGCAGAGAAAATAAGGACATTCTGGGATCAAATCAGAAGCCGAGGTGGCTTTTGCAATTCTGGGACTGTCCCTGGAAAATAGGGACACTTGCAGGGGGCAGGCGTATGAGCCTGCATTTTGACTCCTAATCTAGATGGCTTCCCTTGGGGCCAGTGTAGGACTACATCTCAAAGGCCAGAGAGCTACTATCTGCAATAAATCCCTCTGCACAGGGAGCACTGGGAATTGTAGAATTGTGAGGGGAATGGAAGGGGTCTCCTAACAACATTCAGCCTAACAGCAAACAACCTTAAACAAACTACAGCTCCCAGAATTCTTTGCCGGATGTCATGTCTGTTTAAAGTGGTATCATAGAGCTTTAAATACAGTGGTACCTCGGGAAACTTCCGGGTTGGCGCCATCGCCAAATGGCGGGCTCCCTCCGTGCTCCGGAGGGAGCCGGCTCGGCAGGGGTTGGGTTCTTCCGCGCCGGCGACGCGGGGACCCTCAAAAGCCATGGGCACGGAGCCCCATGGACATGGTGACTCGGCTGGCACCTTTGCGCCCCTCCCCGGCCCGCGAAAGAGCCTTTTTAAAGGCTAAGGAACGGGCGCCTGGGGGGGGTGTTTTGAGTCCGCCGCTTCCCCTGCCGAGCGAAGCCGCATGCCATTCGGTGGAGAGCGCTAGCTTCTTCTATTGAAAATTTGGATCCAAAAGAAAAACCCGTGAGTAATTGGACTATGGATTAAAAAGAGGGATAAATTTTTAAAATTTGATGCGAACGGGGGAGGTGGAAAAAGGAAGTCAGCCCCCCCTTTATTGTAGAAAAGACAAAACAAAGGACTTGACAACTAAGATCGAGTGTAACCCTATCTTGATGAACTAACAACTTCGCGAGGGAAAATTATAAGTTTGAGCTGGAGGAGAAAAGGAGAATTTGCATTAAAAAGCAACCCCCCCCCCCCGGAATCCCTGAAGCGATCTGCGAGAATACCTGGAGAAGAGTAATGGAGGTTTTGACAGCTGTCAAAGAGCTGTCAAAACGGAAGAACAAAATAGAGACGGTGTTTTGAGGACTTTGCCAGTTACATTTGGATATAAATTGGATACAAATTGTTTCAAATAAGGATTAACAAGCTATTTGGACTGGTGGATGTGATCTGGAAGGGAACTCAGTTACTGTAATCCATCTAGAGGTGCTGAGGGATATTGCATGTGTTTTTGCTAGGAAACTTGAACAGTTGAACAGAACTTTCAACCTCCTGGGAAACTGCAGAAATGGAACATTATTTTGTCTACAGAGGTCTACATACTACAAGAAACAATGGATTTATCTGTTGGAAAATGAAAGGGACATGACGTAATGTTTTGCTCCTGAATAACAAGCCTCTGCAGAGGAATTAGAAGCTTTTGGAAAAAGAACCTTTCTGCGGGAGAACAGGGAAACAAAAAGGAGGAGAATGACCGACAAGAATAAGGAAACAACAAGAACTGGACAGAACTGGAAGTGGGGACATTTGGGATATCCAGATTTGACAAGCTTATGGAAATAAAATTGGAGTTTTTACTCCGGGATACAAAAATCTGGATAGAAGAAATGAGCCCCTTTTTGAGATAGACTCCTTCTAAGACTGGACACTTGTGATTAAAAATGACTGGTAAAGAATCAGAGAGATATGGGTTTAGTGAAATGTGGGTACACCAGGAAGATATTAGAATTGGAGGGATATAAGGAACGCAACAGGGAAAGAGGGGAGGGAAATTTGGAATCCAAAGGCTGTAAAATTATTTTCTCTTTCTTTTTGTATTCTCTTTTCATCTGCATTATATCTGAATGGGGGGAACTCGTGGAAGGGTAGACAGATCTTAGGGGATGGGAATTTGAAAAAATTGGGTTATTGACGATGAGTGTAATTTGGGGATAAGAACTTGTTGAATTTAATTGTTTATTTAGAAGATTTGGAACACAAGAGAGGGGAGGGGGAAGTCCTGGTTATTGGAAGAAGTGTATAAATTGGATTTAATTTGTTTTAATTTGGAAAACCTTAATAAAAATTATTTTAAAAAATAAATAAATAAATAAATAAATACAGTGGTACCTCGGGATGCGAACGGGATCCATTCCGGAGCCCCATTCACATCCTGAAGAGAACATAAGACGCAACAACGCCTCTGAGTGTTCGTGGGTCACGTTTTGCCGCTTCTGCGCATGCACGTGACATCATTTTGAGCGTCTGCGCATGCACGAGCGGCGAAACCCAGAAGTAGCGTGCTCCTTTACTTCTGGGTTGCCACAGAGCGCAACCTGAAAGCGCTCAACCTGAAGCACATTCAACCCAAGGTATGACGGTACATGACATTACAGTGGTACCTCAGGTTAAGTACTTAATTCGTTCCGGAGGTCCGTACTTAACCTGAAATTGTTCTTAACCTGAAGCACCACTTTAGCTAATGGGGCCTCCTGCTGCCGCCGCACAGTGGCGTAGCGTGGGGGGTGCAGGGGGGCCCAGCCGCACCGGGCGCAACATCTGGGGGTTAGGGTTAGGGGGCGCAAATCCATGGGTTAGGGGGCGCAAATCACGGGTTAGGGGGCGCAAATTACTTGCCTTGCCCCGGGTGCTGACAACCCACGCTACGCCACTGCAGCCGCACCACCAGAGCCCAATTTCTGTTCTTATCCTGAAGCAAAGTTTTTAACCTGAAGCACTATTTCTGGGTTAGCGGAGTCTGTAACCTGAAGCGTATGTAACCTGAGGTACCACTGTAATTTGGCCAGGGAGAAAGATGTCTCTCAATACATTCTCTCAACACCATGTGTCATTTCACTCATTTCCCATCTGCCCCCTCTCCTTTTATTCACTTTTAGTCTTTCTAAACTAAAAAGTAGCAAGCAATACAAATGCTTCCAGTAAAGGGAGTTGTTGCAGTCCCCTGATCATTTCGGTTGCCTACTTTCTGCACTTACCCCCAGTTCAAGAATCTCGTTTTTGTAATTATTTCTTTTTTATAATAATATTATATTCATCTTCTTTTTTCAAACAGAGCTGTACACAAATGAATACGTCGCTTTCTTCAAAGAAGGGGGTAAATAAGTCATTGGTTGAAGACACTAATCCAAGTGTTAATTAAACTCTACAAATATGCTACAAGGACTCTTCCAGGAAATTAGGCCTTTATTTGTGGTTTGTTAAAGTAAATCTATATAATATGGTAATATCTGTCCTGTCACCAGAAAGGCTGGTGGAAGTGTCAGCCTGGGAGTCCATAACATGAGCTGAGGCTGGCAGACATGTTCTTATTAAATTCCAACCTGGCATTTAGTTCCTGGCATGAACATCCCAGAAGACGTCTGCTTTGATGGGCACTTTGATCTTGGAAAATGGCTCCGAAAAATGCCAAGCTTCTGAGGCAACAAATATCCTGTGTGTGTTTGTTTGATTTGTTGTTTCGGGAAACCCCAAAGAAGGGCAAAGAATGCTTAGCCAGATGCAGAGATGGCTGGATCATTCCCAGTTCCCATCAGTTATAAAAGTGGGCCTTAAAAAGACCACTGGTGGGCAGAAACCTGCCAAAAATGCCTATTTATAAACAGGGTTTAACAAACATTCTGAGCCTTAGAAGCTCATATTATTATTATTATTATTATTATTATTATTATTATTGAATTCATATACTGCCCTATACCTAGAGGTCTCAGGGTGATTGACAAAAAAGATCAGCATAAAAACCACAATATATATATATAATCAAAATAAAAGCAGCAACCCAATAACACCCCCCTCCCAAAAAGAAACAGATTTTAAAAGGGCAGAGGGTGTTAATCAAATCAACCAAAGGCCTGGTTTAAAAGGGACATTTTTGCCTGGCACCTAAAGGTGTATAATGAAGGCGCCAGGCGAACTTCCCTGGGGAGAGCATTTCACAAACAGGGAGCCACTGCAGAGAAGGTCCCATTCACAAGCTGCCACCCTCTGGACCTCTCAAGGAGGAGGCAAACGAAGAAGGGCCGCAGAATATGATCTCAGGGTCCGGGTAGGTTCATATGGAAAGAGGCGGTGCTTGAGGTATTGTGGTCCTGAGCCATTTAAGGCTTTATAGGTCAAAACAAGCACTTCGAATTAGGCCCAGAAACTAATTGGTAGTCAGTGCAGGCGGACCAGGACCGGTGCAATATGCTCAAACCGTCTTGCTCCGGTGAGCAACCCAGCCACTGAATTCTGCACTAGCTGAAGTTTCCAAACCACCTCCAAAGGCAGCCCTACATATAACACATTGCAGGAATCTAACCTTGAGGTTACTAGAGCATAGACAACAGTAGTTAGGCTATCACTGTCCAGATAGGGGCATAGCTGGGCCAGCGGACGAAGCTGATGGAAGGCACTCTGGGCCACTGAGGCCACCTGAGTCTTGAGCAACAGCAAAAAATCCAGGAGTAACCCCAAGCTACGAACCTATTCCTTCAGAAACAGTGTAACCCCATAATGAACGGGCAATCTCCCACCCATCCGGTCTAGGGAACCACCCACTAACAGTGCCTTAGTCTTATCTGGATTGAGCTTCAGTTTGTTGGGTCTCATCCAGTCCATTGCTGAAGCAAGACACTGGTCCAGCACTTCCACTGCCTCACCTACATATGCAAAGGAGAAATAGAGCTGAGCGTCATCAGCATATTGCTGACAACGTACTCCAGACCTCCGGATAATCCCTCCCAGTGGTTTCATCTAGATGTTAGACAACATGCGGGATAGGATTGAGCCCCACGGAACCCCACACTGAAGGTTCCACAGGGCTGAGAAGCACTCCCCAAACAACACCCCCTGGGAACGACCATCCAAGTAGGACTTGAACCACCATCTATTGTTCCATCTAGCTCAGTATTGTCTACACAGACCGACCACAGCTCTCCAGGATTTATCTCCCAGCCCTTCCTTCAAAGATTGAACCTGAGACCTTCTGCTTGCAGAAGTCCACATGCTAGTGTGGGCACTGTGATCTTGTGATCACAACCATCTCACCTCGCGAAAAGCACTTTTTCTTCAGGCCGCAATCTTGTGCGGGTCATGTGACCTGCACTGCTCTGAAAGATGGCACCCCAGGTTTTTTTTTGCTTCTACACAAAATAGCTACCACATCTAAAAGAGCAGAAAACAGTGACAGGACCATAAAATGACCCTGCTTTTAGGTTTCTCCCAGGCATCTGGTTGGCCAATGTGAAGACAGGATGCTGTACTAGATGGGTCATTTAATGGGGTAGAAGAGCTGGGGGGGGGACACCTCTGGTGACCAATGTGTCCCTTTGGTTTCAGATAGTACATGAGTAAAGGTAAAGGTACCCCTGCCCGTACGGGCCAGTCTTGACAGACTCTAGGGTTGTGCGCTCATCTCACTCTAGGGGCTGGGAGCTAGCGCTGTCCGCAGACACTTCCGGGTCACGTGGCCAGCGTGACAAAGCTGCTCCGGCGAACCGGCACCAGAGCAGCACACGGAAACACCGTTTACCTTCCCACTATACAGCACTTAAGGGTACTTGCACTTAAGGGTGCTTTCGAACTGCTAGGTGGGCAGGAGCTGGGACCGAACGATGGGAGCGCACCCCGCCGCGGGGATTCGAACCACCGACCATGTGATCGCCAAGTCCTAGGCGCTGAGGTTTTACCCACAGTGCCACCCGCGTCCCAAGTACATGAGTAGATGAGTCTAAAAAGTCCAGGACAGAAAGTTTCATGGTCCTCTAGCAACTGTGGTGGCTCATTTACCAGAGGCAGGGGCGTCTTACCCATAGAGGCTAGTGGTGTGGGGGGGGCAGGGTACCAAGTTCTGGAGGGCGCCAGGGAAGAGGCGGAGGCTGGACATGGTGCCTCCCAGCATCAGCTCGCCGCCCTCGCCCGCCTCCGCCATGTTGCGCCTAAGCAGCACTGCACCAGAGCCTCAGCCTGCCATGGCCACAGTGGCACAAAGCGGCCAGCTGAGTCGGGAGGCGCCATGTCCAGCCTCTGCCTCTTCCCCACTGGAGCAGCTGCCCTCCAGCCACTGCCCACCTCCTCCAGCCCCACTGGCAGCGCCATCCTCCCTAAAAAAACCTTTGGGAAATGGGGGGAGGCACCGGAGGGAGCTTTGCACCATGGTGCCAGATATGTTTAAGACAGCCCTGACCAGAGGTAATGTATTTTGTGTTAGCTCTGGAAGTGTATCCTCAGTTCTGACCAAACTACAGTAAGTCTCCTGATGTATGTTGTGTTCTAGGAGGCTTCTCCATACAAAACAAGAAGTGACCTATGTTGTTAATCCGTTGGCCAGTGTGAGACCTGGATGAAGGATTGATTATGTGTCTTTGGCCCAGAGCTCTTGGGTTATGACGATCAATGGCATGTATCAAGTGATGCCTCCACATGAGGCCTCTTTGCAAAGCTTCCCTTTTCGCCTTTGATGTAAAATGAAGTTGGTGGAACATTATCCCAGTGGGGGAGAAGGGAGATCAGCATGTTGGAATGTGCAGTGCAGTTATTGTGAGAATCCAGCAACAGCTTCATTAAATACAATTTGCTCATACTCTTTATGGCTATTATTAAAGTAATTTGGTGTGTGATGCTGATGAGGTAATTTGCTGGCAGCTAATTAAGACTTTGGGCAGGAGGAGAAAGATCCTGTGTCCCAAAACCACAGACCTGTGAGGCTTAGAGTATATAAGCCCATGACATGGAGAGCTTTTCCATCAGTTCCACCAGAGCTTCAGACATCTCTCAGCTTCCTGTTGCTTGGAAAAGCAGGTAAGAGAGCTGACTCCAGAAGGGTTTGTAGGAACATAACTTGCCTTTTCAATGTATCTTTGCCTTCCTGTTTCATTTCCTCTGTGTGTTTTCTTTAAGATATGGATAGCATGGTGAATCTTAGAGCTGGTTCAAGCCACAGAATGTGCGTCCCTCAGAAAAGGGAAGGCAAATCTAAACATTAAGAGGTTTATTAGCTGTTGGCTGGATGCTTGGATGAGCTGCGGATGGGGACACAATGGCCACCCAGATGTTGTTGGACTGAAATTCCCATCAGCCCCAGTAAGCAGGGCTGAGGATAAGGGCTGATGGGAGCTGTAGTCTAAGAATTTCTGGACGACCACAACTTCCCCATCCCTGGTATAATATCATCATGCTGACCCTCCAGGCTCTTTCTCTACACATCCATCACTGCCAGTTGTCCAGTTTGGCTTTCCTTGGACTCCAGGGATATGTGTCTGCCACCATGAGAACAAGATACTGGATGAAATGGGCCTTTAGTCTCATCCAGCAGGGCTTTTCTTACGTTGTTCTTCTGCAAGCTGTGGGAATTGCCTGCTCTGCACCATAGCACCGCAACTAGGGACACAAAACCTGTGACTCTCCAGATGTCAGGGACTGGGGAGAGGAGGAAAGGTGGAGACCGCCTCCCCAGCCTAACCCTTCCAGAGAAGAGGAAGACAGTTCAGACAGGGGTTTGAGGGAGGTCACAGCTCAGATGCAGATGAGAGGAAAAGCTGGGAAATAATGGGGGGGGGAGAGGAAGCACCAGGGGGAGGAGAGACAGCTGGTGGATACAGTGTATTTAGAAAGCATTACAGACCACCTTCCCCCCTTCTAGAACTGGTGAGTCTTGAAAGTAAGAGAGCAAAGAGCTCAAAGGCAGAGGGCACATAGCAGCAGTTGTAGAAGTGAAAAATGATGAAGTGGGAGAAACAAGGGGAGAGGGTGAAGGTTCACTTCGAACATCACCATTATCCAAGAGGCTGGGTTCCAAAGACTCTCTGTGAATACTGAATAATAAGTGGATGGTAAGAAACATTCATTGTCTTTGAACTTTCCTGGGCAACTGGCTATGGGAGGTGCTGGCATCTGCCTGACACCAGATACGCATCAGCCTCCAAGTCTCACCAGTCATACCAGCACTGTTCTGGTCTGAGCAGTGATCAGGGAAGGTGGGGAGGAGTGGTTCACAATATCTGGAGGACTGCAGGATCTCCAAATTTGAATATGAGGTACTTGGATATTTGTACATAGGAAGGTCCCCACCCCTGCTTTAAATGTAAAGGGACCCCCGACCGTTAGGTCCAGTCACGGATGACTCTGGGGTTGCAGCGCTCATCTCGCTTTACTGGCCGAGGGAGCCGGGGTACAGCTTCCGGGTCATGTGGCCAGCCTGACTAAGCCGCTTCTGGCGAACCAGAGCAGCGCACGAAAATGCCATTTACCTTCCCGCCGGAGTGGTACCTATTTATCTACTTGCACTTTGACGTGCTTTCAAACTGCTAGGTGGGCAGGAGCAGGGACCGAGCAACAGGAGCTCACCCCATTGTGGGGATTTGAACCGCTGACCTTCTGATCGGCATACCCTAGGCTCAGTGGTTTGGACCACAGCGCCACCCGCATCCCAGATATGCTTTAAGGCACAATAAAATGTAAATCTTCTTTTAGTATTATGAGTACACATTGTGATAAAATTTAAACAGATTTCTTGCATTGTAAAGGTGAGGCTAAATATCTCCCATTGGCCCCAGAACACTAAAACACTTGTCTATCTTTCTACTCCCTCCTGTGTCCTTTCAGACCCATCTCCATCACTCAGCCATGGCAAACTGTGGTCCATCCTGTGCTGTCCCATCTTGTGCCTCCACCCCAGTCGTCGGTTTTGGATCAGCAGGTCTTGGAGGCCTTGGAGGCCTTGGTGGCCTTGGCCTTGGCGACACCTACGGCTATGGCTCCGGTGCCCTGGTGGGATCCGGCATCCCTTCTGCCAGTCTAGGTATTCTTTCTGGTGTCGCCCCTTCATGCATCAACCAGATCCCACCATCAGAGGTCGTGATCCAGCCACCAGCCTGCATCGTGACCATCCCAGGTCCCATCCTCTCTGCTAGCTGTGAGCCAGTGGCCGTAGGAGGAAATGCTCCATGCTCCCCTGGTGGTTTGGGCAGTGGGTTCCTCGGAGCTGGTTCTCTTGGAGCCGGTGCTCTTGGAGCTGGTGGTCTTAGAGGATCTCGTTTTGGAGTTGGGAGTCGCTATGGATTCGTTGGAGACAGAGGAAGCATCTGTTACAACCCCTGCTAAGTTAACATGGAAGGTTTATTAGGGGAAAGAATATCGACTGCAAAATGTTCAAGCTGGGTTTAAGATATGCTGAGCATCCCCAATTCCTGATGAAGCCACTGGGCATTGGGGGCACCCAGCAAGCCTGAAAATCAGACCCACAACCATCTTTCATGCATCCATTTCTCATCTTAACATAATCCCCCTCTATCCCACTGTTTATGTGCTTTCCCCTCTCCTGGCTTTTATTTATTATCTGTACAGCTCTTCTGCACTCCTCCAGCAGACTAAAGAGCAAAAAAACAACAACTATGGACTTGTCCCCTGGAATTAATGCCCAGTCAGTTTGGTACATCTGTGAAAATGGCAGAAGTGGGGAAAGTTTTATAAATCCCACAAATAGAACTTATCTCATTCTGGGACAAGATTTGCAATACAGAGACAATTTATGTATATTTCTTCAGATTTGCCCTTTTCAAAAAAATAACCAACTTCTTGAGAATTTGTTCAATTATGTATCTCTCCCCCACCCCTGGATTCCTAATAAAACATACCTGCATCATAGCTCTGGTCTCCTGTTCTACTTTAGCATTTAGACTCCTTTCTTCCTTAAAGATGGATTACTGTGAAGAGAATCATCTGATGATCAGATTCCTATCAAGACCTTCCATCTCTGGAGCATTCTTTGCAGGATTGGGGCACATTTTCAGGGAGTTTCTAGAATCCTTACATGAGATACGGCATAGGTGGGGTACATTACAGAGGGGGTCTCCAACATTTTTCAGAGCAATGGCACCCTCGAGGACTTTCCTGGCTCCAATGTAGCTTCTGAGTGTCCCATTCACTGGCTCCTAGATGGTCAGGGCAGTTCTATTTGCTTTCTGGAAAAGTGCCCAGGGCTTGAGTTGGAAGACTTGACACACTCTTTCCTTTGGAATTTAATCATTAAAGTTGGTTGAGCTTTGGTTCAGAGTAGACTTAATCGTGGGAAGTTGGATCAACACAGTCCCCTCCACTACCTGTTCAGTCTCAATCACACTTCACAAGCATCACTTAAAAAGAGTATAAAAACTCACACATAGAGATTCCATTGATAAGGAAAGCAAAAGTGATTTACAGTGGCTCAGTGTAGGGGGAAGTATGGTGTGGGAGAAGCCACAGGCTGTGTAAGTTACTGCCTGTGCCATGTGCCAGCCCTTCCTCTAACCTGGGGAACTGTGGTGGTCCTATCAGCCAGCCCTCGGGTCTGCAGCTGCTGCTGCTGCTATGTACTAGGTCAGCTCCCGGTAAGACCACCCTTATCTATGGCTGGATTGTGGATGAGAAAGCCAATCTGGGCTGTTTCACTAAGACCTGGGTGAAGTGGGTGCATCTGGTCTCACCCTGTTGTGCCCACGTGGGTATTTGGCGTAGTATCATGGTAGACTTGGCGCTCAAGGAGGGGGAGTTGCTGCTGTAGTCTATAGAGATTCTCTTCTTCCCTTCCTCTCTCCCTCCCAGCTCTCTGTTCAATTTGGGTAAGATCCAGAGCATGTGTCCTTAACATTGGGCAATCAAGACAGATTATGGATTCTGCTGCTTTACTGCCCACCTCACCGACTAGCAGTCTCCCTGCCTGAGCTGATGGAGCTGGTTTCGGAGGCAGTGTTGAGGAGGCCTAGACTGCTGGTTCTGGGGGACTTCAACAACCATGCCCAGCTTGGCATGGCTGCCATGACAACCATGGTTCTCCTCCAACATGTAACTGGCCCAACACATCTGGACCCTGTTTTCTCAAGTGGGTAGGAAGAGAAAAGAGAGAGAGAAGAGTAGATTCATAATCTGGGGAACAGGGTTTGTGTCTCCACTCCTCCACATGCAGCTGCTGGGGTGACCTTGTGCTAGTCACACTTCTCTAAAGTCTCTCAGCCCCACTCACCTCACAGAGTGTTTGTTGTGGGGCAGGAAGGGAAAGGAGAATGTTAGCCACTTTGAGACTCCTTCGGATAGTGATAAAGTGGGATATCAAATCCAAACTACTCTTCTTCTTCTTCTTCTTCTTCTTCTTCTTCTTCTTCTTCTTCTTCTTCTTCTTCTCAGCAGCTTTCGAGACCACTGACCATGGCAACCTTCTGGAGCGACTCTCCAAACTTGGGGTGGGTGACACCGCTTTGTGCTGGTTCCAGGCCTACTTGGATGGTTGTTCCCAGAGGGCTCAATCCTATCCCCCACATTGTTTAACATCTACATGAAAGCACTGGGTGGGTTTATCCAGAGGTTTGGAGTATGTTGTCAGCAGTATGCTGATGGCACTCAGCTCTATTTCTCCTTTACATCTGCAGGGGAGGCAGTGGAAGTGCTGGCCCAGTGTCTTCCTTCAGTAATAGACTGGATGAGACCCAACAAGCTGAAGTCAATCCAGATAAGACTGAGGTGCTGTTAGTGGGTGGTTCCCTAGACCAGATGGGTGAGAGATCACCTGCTCTTGATGGAGTTATACTTCCTCTGAAGGAGCAGGTTCATTGCTTGGAGCTACTCCTAGATCCTTGGCTGTTGCTCGAGGCTCAGGTAGTCTCAGTGGTCCAGAGTGCCTTCCATCAGCTTCAGCTGGTGGCCCAGCTATGCCGTTATCTGGACAGGGATAGCCTTACTACTGTTGTCTATGCTCTGGTAACCTCAAGGTTAGATTACTGCAATGCGTTATACATAGGGCTGCCTCTGAAGACACTTTGGAAACTTCAGCTGGTGCAGAATTCAGTGGCCAGGTTGCTCACTGAAGCAAGACAGTTTGAGCATATTACACTGATCCTGCACTGGCTACTAGTTAATTTCTGGGCCCAATTCAAAGTGCTGGTTTTGACCTATAAAGCCTTAAATGGCTCAGGACCGCAATGCTCCAAGGACCACCTCTTTCTATATGAACCTACGTGGACCCTGAGATCATCTTCTGAGAACCTCCTTTGTGTGCCTTCTCCTTGAGAGGTCCGGAGGGTGGCAACATGAGAACAGGGCCTTCTCTGCATGTCCTTTCGTCCCAGCTGTCTTCTCAGCATATCTTCCCAAATGGATTCAAACCATGAAACCTCCTGAAAATAAAAGGTATCCATATGAAGTTAATGGATTACAGGCCATCTACACTAGCAAAGTTTTTCTCCAGTGGTTCTGGTCAGAAGATGTGCAATACTAGCAGCTCAGAAGGAGAGAATATTGCGAAAAACTGCCGTCCAGCACGTTTCCCCTGAGCCAAACTCTGTGGAAAATGACCTAGGCACATGCAGAGTTGCAGCGGTTGCCTTCCGTGTGAGAAGGAGGAGTAAAAAGTCCAGAGACTGTTTCTTCTAACTCTAGAAGCGTTTATTTACAACCATAAATCAGTTCACAAAAACCGTCAGAGCTTGGAGACATTCTCTCAGTGCCAGAGCACAAAAGCACGCTCTGTGTCTCTCAGCATTTCAGCCTAAACTGAAAGTAACACACAGCACAGCTTCACACAGAAGCTCCTCCCCCCAGATCCAGGACATCACTGGAGGTTAACCCTATAACCACCATACTCCACAGAGAACGATTCACCAGCAACACTATGGGGGACTTGGTGTCAATTCACAAAGCAGTCGGCTCTACTGACAACCTTTATAAACTGTCCCTGAAACCCCTCAGTGCAGATGTTTTCCTGAGACAACAACAGACATCACCAACTTCTGCTGTCTCTCCATCTCTACTCCCTGCATCATTGGCCTTTGTGCCCCAAAGCACTTACAGCAGTACTATGAACAATTGCAATGAACTGAAACATGAGGTGCTCAGTCGTGCCAAACATAAGGTGGCAAAGACAGCCTCTCTCCCACACAGAAATGGAAACTCCCACACAGAAAGTTGCTGTTGCAACAGCTGGCTATGACAAGTGCCCAGGTGGCAGAGGCCTAGCAAAGCTGTCACCAGTAAAAACCAGGACTTCTGGCTGTATGAATGTTTCACACACAACAGTGGACAGTGATGGTTCTAAAAGTTCTGGTTTGTGGAGTCATATAAGCAGTGCTTTTTTTTAGGGAAAATGGTGGCGGGCAAGCGCCCCGCCTTGCCCCCACAACATTGGGTGCCTGGGGCATGCCAACATCACCCTAGCATGCATACATGACGTCCGTATGCCCTGTGGCATGCTGACTTCACTTGGAAGAAGAAGCTCAGATCCTTCGCCTAATGTACATTGCTTTTCTGAATACTGAAATAAAGAAGAAAAGGACTATTGTCCAGGTCAAAATCACAGTAAATTCTGCAATATGTCTGAAACAAACTTGCAAGCTGTTTTATGCCATTCCTACCCAGTCCCCTTCATTGTTACCCTGTAGTCATACATGAATTACTTTAAAGACTGACTTGAGATTATCATAGTTTGAAATTGCTTACGAGCATGGAAACGTTTGGAAGCAGTTAAACGAAAATCATATAAGACCACAGTCTTGTGTACTTTTTACCATCTGCTGTTTATGTTTTTTAAACACTTGGCGAGATCCAAAACACAGTAATTTTTAACTAATGTGATTGGTTTTACAATTTCACGCCAGTATTATGTTCTCAAACATAATTTTTAAGAGAAGGTGCTAAAAATGCAGAGTATTCCACCCACCATCATAAGGCTCTTTGTTAAAGTCTCTACAAATGTAAAGACCTTAGGAGCAAAAGCAACCATTGAGCTGAGTTCATTCCTCAACAGTGGACCTCTGGGGGAATATCTAATAGGACACCGTTATATCTGTAAGCCTTTGCCCTGCCTCGTTTTGAACTCCAAGGCCAAACTTGCCAGTTGTTCCTTTTATCTCTTGACTCCCTACTTTAGCATTCCAATCCCCTATAATGAGAAGAACATCCTTCTTTGGTGTCATTTCTAGAAGGTGTTGCAAGTCTTCATAGAATGTTGGGAAAGATGGAGGGCACAAGGAGAAGGGGATGACAGAGGATGAGATGATTGGACAGTGTTCTGGAAGCTACCAGCATGAGTTTGACCAAATTGCAGGAGGCAGTGGAAGACAGGAGTGCTTGGAGTGCTCTGGTCCATGGGGTCACGAAGAGTCGGACATGACTAAATGACTAAACAACAACAAATATCTGTAAGACAGCCTAGATGAGCTATTAGTCAGAATGGGGTTCTTCTCACATTAAGCAATAATTTAATATATTAGATAGATTTACAGGTGTGCATAGCTCTAGCAAACTACGTCCAAAGTAGTGAAATGCTACAGACTCACACTGAGGTTCTATAAGACTAAATAGCATGTTGTCAGGGGTTCAGAAGGAGAGACACAGGAGGGGGAGCAAATGGAGAGTGAGGAGGAGGAGTACGAGGGGGGCGCAGGCAGTGACAGTGGCCAGAGTTATTCCACAAGCCTCTCTAGCGAATCGGAGGACTCACAGAAGGGAGCGCCGGTGGCCAGAGCAAGGGAGATTCCAAGGGAGAAACCTCAAGAGGGAGGGGCCAGCGGGGAGTCTCTGAACAGCAGCTGGAGATCAGGGCCAGCGTCTCCACCAGAGCGCAGTGGGGAGGGGGAGTCCCAGGAGTCGGGACCAGTGTCCTCACCACCAGAGGGAGGAGAGGAGTCAGGTTTGGCAACACCCACATCAGGAAGCGGGGAAACGGTCAGAAGGAAAGTCACCGGCTGGGCGCGCGCGCCAAGTTCAAATGTACAGGAGCGCGGCACAGCGGGGAGCCCGGGAAGGGAGCCAGGTCCTAAAGCCCGCCGGAGGGAGGGGCAAGACTCAGGAGGCTCCGCGTCAGAGGAGTCCAGGAAGGAGGGAACCCCAGAGGGCAGAAGGACCCAACGCAGGAAAGAGCAGCGCAAGAGGTGGAGCCGGGCTAGAATCTTAAACTGGTGTGGGTGGAGCAGTGAGTCAGAGGGGACTTAGCCGGTCTAGCGTTAAGACGTGGGCCTGCGCGCCCAGAGCTTGGAAATGGAAACTAAACTTCAATAAAGACTTTTGTATATAATATCCACTGGGCGTTGGTCCTCTGTGAGCTGGGACCTAGCGGCAGTCCTGACAGTAATTCCCCTCTCTATTTTCACCAATTTTGCAACCTCGTGGAGTGCGGGAAAGCAGCGAGGGGTGAAGATTGGTGCTTCGCGAGCTCACGAAAAACAGGGAAATGACTACCGAAGAGAGGATAGCGAGTTTGCAAAACGCAGTGACGCAGTTGACTGCAGAAATTGCGGCTTCCAGAAAGAAAGAACAGGAAGCAGCTGCTGCCTGCCAGGATCTGCGAACCAGGTTAGAAGTGCTAAGTACACAGAGGCTACCAGCCACCAGACCAGAAGGGATTGGGCTGGGAAACAGAGGAGGGAGCCTGGTATCTCACTTCAATGGGGACCTGCAGGAGTATCCTAACTTCAGAGCAGATGTGATTTATGCATTGCAGCTGCTTGACAAAGACTTTAAAAATGAGGGAGAGAAAGTGGGATTTATTATTTCGCATTTGCGGGGGGAGGCAAAATCGTGGCTGCGCAATCTATGGAGAGACAAGGATCCAGCCCTCCAAAATGCGGCTGCCTTCATTAAAGTGATGGATGCGTGTTTTTTATCTGAGATTGATGTGGATATCGCTAGGAGGGAGATTCACGGACTAAGACAAGGTAAAGCCACTGTGAGGCAATATCATGCACGTTTTTTCGGATTGGTGAATGTACTAGCCTGGGAGAAAGAATCGCCTGCCGTCAGAGACCTGTTCTGGGAGGGGTTGAGCGGAGCTGTGAAAGATGAGATCGCAAGGGGGGGAAGACCCCAAACCACCAAGGAAGTGGTGGAACGGGCACTCTCCATTGGGGTTCGGTTGGAAGGACGCCCTTGGGGCAGGGAGGAAGGGCATTTGGGACGCACGCCAGCGAGAGGACTGCCTCCCTTCCCCAAGGAGGCGGCGCGCGCTCGATCCATGCCTCCGCTGGGAGGGGGAGAGGAGCCGATGGAGATAGGTGGTGCTAAGGCTCACTCCACAGTCGGAGCCCTAACTCCGGGAGCAGTCAAGATGAAGCCTCCTAGAGGAACCAGGAAGTGCTACATCTGCGACAGTGCTCAGCATATGGCAAAAGAGTGTCCCCAGCGGTTTCACAAGCATACTGCAGCCGCAGCGACAGTAACAGACGCAATTCAGCAGAGGGAATCGCAGCAGGAAAACTCCACTGTCTGGCTGGAGATGGCATCTCTGGGGACCAGCCAGACAAGTCAGTGAAGCAATCCCCAGGGATCTTACAGCCCACCGACCCCCTCCCACCCAAACCAGTAGTGCAGCTCACCGCATCCCTTCAGCTCCCCAATGGGCTACTGGTGGAAATTCCCATCACCGTCGACTCGGGGAGCAATGCAGATTTTATAGACATGCAGTTCCTCCAGCAACATGGCATAGCCCTTCTGCCAGCGGCGGTACCTCTGAAAGTCGTCACAGTGGACGGCAGGGAGCTACTGGGAGGGCAAGTGCTACAGCAGACGCCGCCAATGGTGATGCGCATTGGAAACCACCGTGAGGTCATCAGCTTCAACGTCACCCGCCTGTCAGACACGCCCATAGTGTTGGGAATGAGTTGGCTGGATAGGCACAGCCCGGCATTAGCTTGGTACCAGCGGCAACTGACCTTCGGCTCCTCTTACTGCGCAGAACACTGCATCCTGGCGGACTTGGAAGATGAGGGGCACGAGGATGGACCACAGCTGAACTTGGGCATGTTGCAAGCGGTGCCTAACAAATACAAGGAGTTTTTGGAGGTCTTCTGCGA
Organism: Podarcis gaigeae; assembly: GCF_964106915.1. Lineage (NCBI taxonomy): Eukaryota > Metazoa > Chordata > Lepidosauria > Squamata > Lacertidae > Podarcis > Podarcis gaigeae. Next base: position 6,901,802 of record NC_139693.1, read on the forward strand.
GAAAGAGGCGGATAAGCTGCCACCCCACAGACCCTACGACTGCAAGATCGACCTCCTGCCCGGGGCGACGCTCCCGACGGGGAAACTGTACTCCATGTCTGAGGATGAATTGCAAGAGCTCAGGGAGTTCATAGATCACAACCTGAAGCGGGGATTCATCCGGGAGTCCAAGGCGGCAGGAGGCAGTCCCGTGTTCTTTGTAAAGAAGCGGGACACGCCCCAAAAGAGGCTGGTCGTTGATTTCCGCTTCTTGAACCTCAAGACCAAGCCCTCAGCATTCCCTATGCCCAAGATCGATGACCTGCTGGCGACGGTGAGGAAGGGTCGCATCTTTACCAAGTTGGATCTGCGCGGAGCGTACAATCTCATTCGCGTACGGGAAGGCGACGAGTGGAAAACAACCATGTTTACGCCGCTGGGCACTTATGAATACAGAGTTATGCCTTTTGGATTAAAAAATGGTTCCCACTGCTTTCAAGCCTTCATGCATCATGTCTTGGCGGGTCTCCTCTACAAGAAGTGCGTCTGCTTCCTGGATGACATCCTAATCTTCTCGGAATCGCCGGAGGCTCACGAGAGAGATGTTAGGGAAGTTCTGCAGAGGCTGCGGGAGCACAGGTTGTACGCCAAGCTGGAGAAGTGCCAGTTCGACAAGACGGAGGTGGATTTCTTGGGCTACAAACTGTCCGACAAGGGACTGGCTATGGACGGTGCCAAGGTACGTGCAGTACTGGATTGGAAGAGCCCACGCAATAGGAAGGAAGTACAGAGGTTTGTCGGTTTTGCCAACTTTTATCGCAAGTTCATCAAGGGTTTCGCCATGCAGACAGCGGCCATCACCGACACCCTCAGTTCCAAGAAGAAGAGGTTCATCTGGACGGAGCAGGCAGAGCAGTCCTTTCAGAAGCTCAAGCAGCTCTTCGCTTCCGAAGAGAACCTACTGCACGTAAATCCCAGCAGGCCCATGAGAGTGGAGACGGACGCCTCAGACAGGGCCGTGGGAGCCGTTCTGTTGCAGCAAGACCACCAGGGGGACTGGAGGCCGTGCGCTTTCTACTCCAGAAAACTCAGCAAAGCGGAGCAGAACTACACCATTTGGGACAGGGAGTTGCTGGCCATACATGCAGCCTTCAAGGCGTGGCGGCACTTCCTCGTCGGAGCCAAGCACACGGTGCAGGTCCGCACAGACCATAAGAACTTGGAGTACTGGCGCACGGCGAGGTTCCTGAACCAGCGACACATCCGCTGGGCGGAGTTCTTTGCAGATTTCGACTTCAGAATTGAGTACATCCCAGGAAACAGCAACGTCTTGGCGGACGCGCTGTCCAGAAAACCGCAGTATCTGGAGGCAGAGGCACCGGCGGCGGCCAAGCACATTTTCACACCACAGGCGTGGGCATGCGCGTCAGCCACGGTGGACCTGGACGCGGTGCGCCGCGCGCTGCAAACGGACTCGTTCGCCCGAGCCAAGATGGAGGAGGTGTGCAGTGGCAAGGCGAGGGGCGACGAATTCCAAGTGCGAGACGGCCTGCTCCTACGCAAGGGAGTCCTCTACGTACCAGGAGACAGCCTCCGCGCGAAGGTCCTGCAACAGCTGCACGACGCGCCCAGCGCGGGGCACTTCGGCAAGGAGAAGACGGTGGACTTAGTAGCCAGAGACTTTTGGTGGCCTAAGATGCGGGGGGATGTCGCGGACTATGTCAATAGGTGCGACACCTGCCAAAGGGCTAAGCCTGTGCACCAGCCGCCGGCGGGCCTGTTGGAACCGCTACAGACACCGTTCGTACCGTGGGAGAGGGTAGCCCTGGACTTTGTCACAGATCTACCCAGCTCAAGGGGCAAGACGGCAGTGCTCGTGGTAGTGGACCTGTTCACCAAGATGGCCCACTTCATTCCGTGCGCGAAGGTGGCCACGGCCGAGCAGACCGCTAAGATGTTCATAGACCACGTGTTCAAGGTGCACGGCCTACCACGGTCTATTTTGTCCGACCGGGGGCGCCAGTTCATCTCCAACTTCTGGCAAAAGCTGATGGGATTCCTGAACGTCAAGGTCAGCCTGGCGTCGGCGAGACACCCGCAAACTAACGGGCAGGCGGAAAGGGTCAACGCCATCATGCAGCAGTACCTGAGATGCTACGCGAACCAGCAGCCATCGACCTGGGTGGACTATCTACCGTTGGCCGAGTTTGCCTACAACAACACGAAGCACGGGTCCACGGGGGTGACCCCATTTTTTGCCAACTACGGGAGGCATCCCAGAACCTTCCCGGGTCTGGACACAGTGCGGGAGGGGGAGCCACAGGGAGCAGAGGAAGTGGCAGCGGAGTTGCAGGAGATCCACGAGCAGCTCAGGAGGCAGTTAGAGTTGGCAAAACAGGCTTACAAAGTGCAGGCAGATCGACACAGGAGGGTTGGGGAGGACATCCAGGTGGGAGACTGGGTCTGGTTGGCAGCACAAGCAGTTCCAGCCAGATCGTTAGCCAAGAAGAAACTAGGGCACAAGCAGCTAGGGCCTTACCAAGTAGAGGCGCAGATCAACCCAGTGGCCTTCCGGTTGACACTCCCGGAGGGTTCCAGAATGCACCCGGTCTTTCATAGATCAGTGCTCACGCCCTACAGAGAGCCCCACAGGTTTCAAGCACCGGGGAAGGCGCCAGACCCGCTCAGAGAAGCGCCCAAAAAAGGGGGGTCGCCGAAAGGGGAGCCACTTAATGAAGCCACTGAGATTTTAGACTCAAGGTGGGGGGAGGACGGGATTGAATATCTTCTCGCCACAGAGGACACCCCGGCCAGCGCCAACAGGTGGGTGCCGGATTACGCAGTGGAAGAGCAGTTGCTCAAGGAAGAATTCCACACACTTTTCCCGCACAAGCCTATGCCGGCGGGCTTTTTCGAGGATTGTTTGTTCACACCCACACTCTCGGCCAGCACTTTCCGGGGTTTCTCGTCAGCTGAGGACTCGGCTCCGGGAGGCAGCTCTCCGGAGGGATCACTTTCAGGTTTTGGCACGGGGGGATCTTATTGGTGGGAGGACCAACCCGAGGTGGGCTGGCGCAGAGACATGCCGAAGGGGCCCTGGGAGGTGGACCCCCATCAAACAACAGGGGGAGGAGGGCTCTTGGGTGATTTGGGGTCGAGCGCAGATTTCGAGCACACCGCGCAGGAGATGGAAGCGGAGGAGGTCGTCGTCGACGAGCCCATGGGGGACTTCCCGGACTTATCTCGATGGTTGCAAGCCTCAGGGGACGAGCTGTATCCTGGACTCACCCCTACAACAATGGAGCACCCGGAACCCGCACCGGAAGAGGGGGAGGGGGGAAGGGGGGGCTTCGAGGGGGGGATGGATGTCAGGGGTTCAGAAGGAGAGACACAGGAGGGGGAGCAAATGGAGAGTGAGGAGGAGGAGTACGAGGGGGGCGCAGGCAGTGACAGTGGCCAGAGTTATTCCACAAGCCTCTCTAGCGAATCGGAGGACTCACAGAAGGGAGCGCCGGTGGCCAGAGCAAGGGAGATTCCAAGGGAGAAACCTCAAGAGGGAGGGGCCAGCGGGGAGTCTCTGAACAGCAGCTGGAGATCAGGGCCAGCGTCTCCACCAGAGCGCAGTGGGGAGGGGGAGTCCCAGGAGTCGGGACCAGTGTCCTCACCACCAGAGGGAGGAGAGGAGTCAGGTTTGGCAACACCCACATCAGGAAGCGGGGAAACGGTCAGAAGGAAAGTCACCGGCTGGGCGCGCGCGCCAAGTTCAAATGTACAGGAGCGCGGCACAGCGGGGAGCCCGGGAAGGGAGCCAGGTCCTAAAGCCCGCCGGAGGGAGGGGCAAGACTCAGGAGGCTCCGCGTCAGAGGAGTCCAGGAAGGAGGGAACCCCAGAGGGCAGAAGGACCCAACGCAGGAAAGAGCAGCGCAAGAGGTGGAGCCGGGCTAGAATCTTAAACTGGTGTGGGTGGAGCAGTGAGTCAGAGGGGACTTAGCCGGTCTAGCGTTAAGACGTGGGCCTGCGCGCCCAGAGCTTGGAAATGGAAACTAAACTTCAATAAAGACTTTTGTATATAATATCCACTGGGCGTTGGTCCTCTGTGAGCTGGGACCTAGCGGCAGTCCTGACACATGTGTTTTCTGGAAAGGTATAATAGGGGTTTAGGTGAGTGATGCTGTGGAAAGAGTGCTGGGGAGGACTGGTACAATGTTATGCCAATCTAGAAAGACAATATCTACGCTCCAAAAAGACTCATATAGGAGCCCATATATTGTCTCTACTAATTTCTTATGCCTAATGTTGCTTTTCATGCTCCCGCTACCCCAGGCAGCAGCTGGTGGTTCTACCGCAGCAGTCCAGCTGACCATTCGTGGGTCATACCCAACTAATTTAAACTCAGAGTACACCCATTTAAAGTTCTGACCATAAAACTGCCATACGCCGTCATTCTCATGGGCTTGAATAATATTGGAGTCAACTCTAGGGGAGGTGTTCATGTATCATGTGCTTCTGACCATTCTATCAGCAAAAACACTTCTACCTGCTCCCTGCAATGATTCCACACTCTCCACCAACATCCACATGGTATTATGGGGGTTCTCCTGACCCTTCAGAGAAGATATGAAGTACGTGCAGTTATGAGTGGGCACAGGAGAGGGAGAAAGGTCTGTTGCACTAGTGGGAGTCCCAGTGCTGATTTCTGCTGGAATGCTGGGTTGTTTGAATACAGTTCTAGGATCTTAGAAGAAAACCAAAAAGCCAGTGCTATGATGCAGTGTAAATTTTATTAGGAATGTAGAAGACAGCATTTCAGTGAACAACAAGCAGGTTTGAACAAGGCAAAATGCAAAAAGCTCATGTGATTGAACAGCTTACTTGTTTCTGAGAGAGGCAATGTATTTAAAGAACATAATTGCTCCGCTGCTTTACAGGAGGTTCCCAGTTACCCAGAAGATCCGGTGCAAATGAGTGTGCTAATTTCATCAACAGAGAGAATAATTCCTGTGCTCTTTACTCTGCTATAGGAACATATGCCTTGAAGAGCCATAGGCAAATAAATAAATAAACATCAGAGAGGAACATAAATAGTGGGACACAGTGGAGCAAGTTTAGATAGAAAGAGATGCTTGAAAGATCTAGCTGGGCCTGATTCCCAGGGATGCTGAACATTCCCCCAGCTCCTATTGGGACTGACTAGGATTAGGGTGCTCATCATAGCTAAACTCAGGTGTAGCTATTCAGCTGTTTATCTGGGTCTGTCTTCTTCTTGTTAGTTGATAGTCCATGTTAACTTAGCAGGGGTTGTAACAGATGCTTCCTCTGTCTCCAACGAATCCATAGCGACTCCCAACTCCAAAACGAGATCCTCTAAGACCACCAGCTCCAAGAGAACCAGCTCCTAGGAACCCACTGCCCAAACCACCAGGGGAGCATGGAGCGTTTCCTCCTACGGCCACTGGCTCACAGCTAGCAGAGAGGATGGGCCCTGGGATGGTCACGATGCAGGCTGGTGGCTGGATCACGACCTCTGCTGGTGGGATCTGGTTGATGCATGAAGGGGCGACACCAGAAAGAATGCCAAGACTAGCAGAAGGGATGCCGGATCCCACCAGGGCACCAGAGCCATAACCGTAGGTGTTGCCAAGGCCAAGGCCACCAAGGCCACCAAGACCTGCTGATCCAAAACCGACGACTGGGGTGGAAGCGCAAGATGGGACAGCACAGGATGGTCCACAGTTTGCCATGGCTGAGTGATGGAGATGAGTCTGCAAGGGCATAAAAGGGAGCAGAAGCAAAGTTGTAGACAAGACGTGCTGCAATGTTCAGGAGTTTTGGGAGATATGTAGCCCCACCACCATCACAATACAGAAAATCTGTTTAAATGTCATCAAAATGTGCATTTATAATCCTAAAAGAAGAAACACACCAGTACTTCATTAAAAGCAGAGATGACAACCCTTCGATGTAGAGAGGTGAGAGTTCCTATAAGTAATGTATGGAGAAGATGTGGTCCTTCAGATATTGCTGGCCCATCTAGTCCTTCATCCTGTCATCACGGTGGCCAGCCAGATGACTTTGAGAAACTCTCAAGCAGGACCTGAATGCAACAGCAAACTCTCTTCCTGAAGTTTCTTGCCACTCCAGTGTTATTCAGAAGCACCACTGCCTTTGGCACATGGAACATAACCAAAGAACACAGCCAACATGAGCTGGCTCATTGGTTGCATTGCTGAGCTGCTTTACATTCTACCCAAATCTTAGCTCCTGTAATTCGAAGTGGTCAAAGCTACCAAGATGACCTGGACAAGTGAAGATTACCTGTTCCTTTGAGAAATGAAAAGGCAAGAGAAGCTGATCAGTGAAGGTGTTGGAGGACTCTGGGCAGGTGAGGGCCTTTTATACTGTGTCTGTGGCATCCCTGCTCAATGACATCTCTTTACTCTCAAGATCCGCCCTCAAAATCTGCTGGTTTCATCATGTGCAAAATTACTTTAATAATCCCAGTGGTGTCAGGGCCAAGGACTCTGCTGTCCTCAGCTTATTACAATAAATTACTCAGATCGTCTTTTCAAGTTCTCTCTGTCTTCTCTCTGGGAATTTTCATTAATATTTTAGCACCATGCCTAGTGACTTGATGTCCCACAATGACGACTGTTGGTCTTAGTGGGACTTATTTGTGAGAAAACATGCATAGGATTTTGAGCTGTTGATTTTGTGTTTTTTTTTAAAGAATTTTTATTGAAATTTTTCCACATAATACAACAAAAAACAAGCTAATCTGAATAAAATGAAAGAAAGAAAGGAATCGAAACTAAAACTCCCATCATTCCCAATAATTGGTAGGGCCAGCTAGGGCTGATAGGAGTTAGAGTACAACAACATCAGGTGAGTCCCATAGATTCCTTGCCCCTGTTTCAACTTTGTGGCTTAGGGCCCTTGTATTTATGGGACCACCTCTCCTGATATGCCTCGCAGAGGACCTTAAGGTCAATGAATAATCATAGTTTTGAGGTCCCGGGCCCTAAGGAAGTCAGACTATCCTCCGCCAGGGCCTTTTCAGTGATGGCTCCGACCTGGTGGAATGCTCTGTCCCATGAGACTAGGGCCCTTCAGGATTTAACCTCCTTCCTTTGGGCCTGTAAGACAGAGCTATTCCGCCTGGCCTTTAATTTGAATTAGCCTGATCTTTTATTTCCCTTCTCTTCCCTCCCCCTCCCCTTTTATAAAGAATTACCCGCTCTAAGTAAAAAGGTAAGACCATTAGGTCTAGTCATGGCCAACTCTGGGGTTGCAGCACTCATCTCGCTTTATTGGCCGAGGGAGCTGGCGTACACATTCCGGGTCATGTGGCCAGCATGACTAAGCCGCTTCTGGTGAACCAGAGCAGCGCACGGAAACGCCGTTTACCTTCCCGCTGGAGCGGTACCTATTTATCTACTTGCACTTTGACGTGCTTTCAAACTGCTAGGTTGGCAGGAGCAGGGACCGAGCAATGGGAGCTCACCCCCTCGTGGGGATTCGAACCGCCAACCTTCTGATTGGCAAGTCCTAGGCTCTGTGGTTTAACCCACAGCGCCACCCACGTCCCTACCCACTCTGAGACCCCACAGCTAATTCTCCCCTGGCCTCCTTGCTGGCCCAAGTAGGACTAATTCAGCCAGCTAGTCCTGGTGACTATCTAATGCTTATTAGATGGATTTCCCCCAAATTGATTTCTGAACTTTGAATTTTATTGTTATTCATGTTTTTATACTGTATTTTATGCTGCTTTTACAATTAAGTGTTTTAAATTTGTTGTTAGCCGCCCTGAGCCCAGTTTTCTGAACCAGGAAGGTTCAGAAGGTTTATTAACTGAAACAGTTCCTATGTGTTCTTATTTCTCACCTTGGGCTTCATCCCTCCAAAAGATTCACAGTGTCCACCTACTGTCTACTTCCACAGTCAACTCACATTAAGCCTTCACTCAAGCACCCACAGTCATCAACAGTCGACCATCCACAGACATCTACAGTTAACCCACCCACACTCAGCATCCAATGACATCTGGGGGGGGCCACTGGTCACCCTCTCACACACATTTGGGCCTCATTTTGTATAGATCAGATCTAATATAAACCTACTGGCTGCTGTTTCTGTAGCACCACATATAAGAATACAATAAGAGCCCTATTGATCAAACACAAAGTCTGACTAATTTCGGACATCAAGATCCTTCTATGAATCTTCTGAGTAGGGCAAAGAAGCAATAATTCTCCAGAATAATCTATATAGCTCCTCCATTTTCAAGAGCAGTGTACTAGCTATTCCCAGTAAAAAACAAATAAGTCTTTACTAGGAATAGCTCATACACTGTTCTTGAAAATGGAGGAGCTATATCCATTATTTAGGAGAATTGTAATGTACTAGTGTGAGAGACCTCAAGCTAGCACTGTAATTTAAGATTCAGGGCATTTTTAGACTAGACGGATCAGACCCAAGTTTGTTGAATGTCATGTAACTCTGTCCATCAACCAATGTCCACCTGTTGGGTAATCTGGGACTGGAGCCCTGTAGGTCCCTTAAGGCACATTTCAGTCTCAGCCTCTCAACCACTCTCTGTCTCAAAGGTGGTTGAGCATCTGTCTTGTATTCATGAGGTCCCAATTCCTGGCACCTCCAAGTAGGGCTGGGAAAGGTTTCCTGTCTGAAGACTTGGAAAGGCACTGCCAGTCAGTGTAAACAACACTGAACTGGATGGACCAATGACCTGACTCAGCACGATGCAGCTTCCTATATTCCTATTTCAATCAACCTTTACTTAATTCAAAGCTGCACTTTTCAGGGTGGTTTAACAATCAATCCCTCTTCAGATCTGTAGGAGAGACAGAATGGAGTGTTTTCCTTCAGGGTGTGAGGCTGAGAAAAATGGGGAAGACATGAATCTCTGAATTGAAGGTTAAGGCAGAAGGTTGATAAAATATAAAATTCTGTGTTTGTGTAGGTGTGTTTCTTTTTGTTCTCTCTTCCTCCCACTTTTTCTTCTTCTTATTTTGCTCTCTTTAGATGTTACCTTTGTTTGGTTTTTATTGTATTATAAGTTGAAAATGTTTAACAAAATTGATTTTTTTAAAAAATTCCTCTCCTCACGGAACATAGGTCATTTGAGCTCTGGAAGTGGAATAGGGGATCTCCTAGCAACTCACAGCGCCCCTGGGAAACTACAGCTCCCAGAATTCTTTGGGGGGAGCAATGACTATGTGGTGTCATAGTGTTGCGAGTGTGGTTGGGAAGAAAAGCTCCTCTCTACCCAGTCTGTCATCACTCCACAAAATTATTTCATTCACTGTTACTTGTTCTAAACCAGGCACAGGCAAACAGCCCTACAGATGTTTTGGGACTACAACTCCCATCATCCCTGACCACTGGTCCTGTTAGCTAGGGATGTTGGTAGTTGTAGTCCTAAAACATCTGGAGGGCCGAGTTTGCCTATGCCTGAGCAATAGTATGAGTTAGGGATGGATGGCATGGCATGGATGGATGGTCTTTTCCAGAGGATTATGCTTGGTTAGTGCTGTTCAGCCCTGTGGAGCCTTCGATATGGGGTTCCTCAGGGTTCAATCTTATTGCATATGCTGTCTAACATCTACATGAAACTGCTAAGTGGAGTTGTATACAGTTTTATACGAAAAAGTGGCAAGCAGGTCAGTATCAGCATTAAGAAAGTTCTTCTAGTCCCCTGAACATTTTGCTTGCCCCCTTTTCCCCAGCTCAACAATATACTTTTTGAGATACTCAAAAAGAATTGGAAATATATCTCTTCCTTTAGGAGAGAGTTTCTCAAAAGGGACATCTGTGGGAAAAGGCTATGGGACTAGATGAGCCATGTTGTTATGGGAAGCTGGGCTGAAGTGTTCATTAAACTCCACAAATTTGCTACATGGACACTTTTGAGAGATTAGGCCTTTATTGTGTAATATGTAACATCCGACCTGTCACTAGAAAAGATGGTGGAGTGTTGGGACTCCATAACAGGAGCTTCGGCTTGCAGCCATGTCCTTATTAAATCTCAGCCTGGCATTTAGTTCTTGGCATGAACAGCCTATGAGAGAAGTTTGCTTTGATGGGCACTTTGATCTTGGAAAATGGCTCCGAAAAAATGCCAAGCTTCTGAGGAAGCAAATATCCTGTGTTTGTTTGTTTGATTTGTTGTTCTAGGAAACCTCAAAGAAAGGTAGGGGATGCTTAGCCATGCAAGATGCAGCGGCAGGTTGAATCATTCTCAGTTTCAGTCTCCGTCAGTTATAAATATGGGAATTAATAAAACTGTGGGGTAGGAACCTGCCTCAAATGTTTAACTTGAAAGCAGGGTTCAACAAACACTCAGGGCCTTGGAAACTGCCTTATATCAAATCATACTATTGTCTATACAGTATTGTCTACACCATGGGTAGGCAAACTAAGGTACATGGGCCGGATCAGGCCCGATTGCCTTCTGGACCCGGGCCATGGACGGTCTGGGAATCGCTGTGTGGATCACCAACATGCACATTCTTTTCCTCTTCCTCACACGGCAGCGGTGGCAGCGGTGGCAGCGGCGGCAGCAGCGCCTCCTCTCTCCCTCCTCCTGGCTTCTCCCCGCCCTGCCTAGAGGAGGAAGGGGGCTGGGCTTTGTTGGTTCCAGCAGCAACGGGCGCTCAAGCGGCCACCATTTTAAGCAGCCACTCTCCGGAGGGGCAAGCATGAGAGCTGGATGTGGGGCTAGGTGGGCCTTTGGTTTATGGCCTATTCCAGCCAGGCTTTTCCTGGGTTTTGATGATGAGTGGCTTGTGTTCAGTGATGCCTCCACATGGCCTCTTTGCAAAGTTTCTGTGCTTTATTTGATCTGAAATTAAGCTGGTGGAACATTATCCCAGTGGGGGGCGAAGGAAGATCAACATGTTGGAATGTGCAGTGCAGTTACTGTGAGAATCTAACAACAGCTTCATTAAAGACAAATTGCTCCAACTCTTCACGGCTATTATTAAAGTAATCTGGTGTGTGATGCTGATGGGGCAATTTGTCGGCAGCTAATTAGGACTTTGGGCAACAGGGGAAGGCGGGGAAAATACCACCACTGTGTCCTGAAACCACAGACCAGTGAGGCTGAGAGTATATAAACCCATGGCTTGGAGAGCTTTTCCATCAGTTCCACCAGAGCTTCCGACTTCTCTCAGCTTTCTATTGCTTGGAAAGGCAGGTAAGAGGGCTGACTCCAGAAGGAGTTTTTGGAATACCATTTGTCACTTTTCTAAGACATATCTGTCTCCATCCATCTCTTCCTCTCTGTTTTGCTTTAAAAAATATGCATGGCATGGTGATTCTTTGAGCTAGTTCAATCCATAGAATGCGTGTTTCTTGCAAAATGGAAGTTGAATTCAGACATGAAGATATATGTGAGCTGCAGCCTTACTCTTTGGTTGAGGCTGTGGCCCTCCATATATTATTGGGCTGCAACTCCCATCAGCCCCACTCACCAGGCATGATGGTCACGGATGATGGAGCTGTTCTCCAGGAACATCTATCTCCCATTGGCCCCAGAACACTAAAACACTTGTCTATCTTTCTACTCCCTCCTGTGTCCTTTCAGACTCATCTCCATCACTCAGCCATGGCAAACTGTGGACCATCCTGTGCTGTCCCATCTTGCGCTTCCACCCCAGTCGTCGGTTTTGGATCAGCAGGTCTTGGAGGCCTTGGAGGCCTTGGTGGCCTTGGCCTTGGTGACACCTACGGCTATGGTTCCGGCGCCCTGGTGGGATCCGGCATCCCTTCTGCTAGTCTTGGTATTCTTTCTGGTGTCGCCCCTTCATGCATCAACCAGATCCCACCATCAGAGGTCATGATCCAGCCACCAGCCTTCAGCGTGACCATCCCAGGAGCCATCCTCTCTGCTAGCTGTGAGCCAGTGGCTGTAGGAGGAAATGCTCCATGCTCCCCTGGTGGTTTGGGCAGTGGGTTCCTAGGAGCCGGTTCTCTTGGAGCAGGTGCTCTTGGAGCTGGTGGTCTTAGAGGATCTCGTTTTGGAGTTGGGAGTCGCTATGGATTCGTTGGAGACAGAGGAAGCATCTGTTACCGCCCCTGCTAAGTTCACATGGACTATCAACTAACGAGAAGAAGACAGACCAAGATAAACAGCTGAATAGCTACACCTGAGTTTAGCTATGATGAGCACCCCAATCCCAGTCAGTCTCAATGGGAGCTGGCGTTCAGCACCCCTGGGAATCAGGCCCAGCTAGATCTTTCATGCATCTCTTTGCTATCTAAACTTGCTCCCACTATTTATGTTCCTCTCTGATGTTTGTTTATTTATTTGCCTAGAGCTCTTAAAGGCATATGTTCCTATAGCAGAGTAAAGACCACAGGAATTATTCTCTCTGTCAAGGAAATTAGCACCTCAGTTGCACCAGAACTTCCAGGTAACTGAGGACCTTCTGTAAGGGAGAGGAGCAATAATATTATTTAAATACATCACCTCTCTCAGAAACAAATAAGCTGTTCAATCGCATGAGCTTTTTGCATTTTGCCCTGTTCAAATCTGTTTGTTGTTCACTGAAATGCTGTCTTCTACATTCCTAATAAAATTTACACTGCATCATAGCACTGGTTTTTGGATTTTCTTCTAAGATCATAGGACTGGATTCTAACAACCCAGCATTCCAGCAGAAATCAGCACTGGGACTCCCACTAGTGCAACAGGCCTTTCTCCCTCTCCTGTGCCCACTCATAACTGCACGTCCATATCTTCTCTGGAGGGTCAGGAGAACCCCCATAATACCATGTGGAGGTTGGTGGACAGTGTGGAATCATTCCAGGGAGCAAGTAGAAGTGTTTTTGCTGGTAGAATGGTCAGAAGCACATGATACATGAACACCTCCCCTAGAGTTGACTCCAATATTATTCAAGCCCATAAGAAAGACGGCATATGGCAGTTTTATGCTCAGAACTTTAAATGGGTATACTCTGAGTTTAAATTAGTTGTGTATGACCCACAAATGGTCAGCTGAACTGCTGCTGTAGAACCACCAGCTGCTGCCTGGGGTAGCGGGAGCATAAAAAGCAACATTAGCTATAAAATATCAAATAGAGTCAATGGTAAATATATACGCAACAATATATGGGGCCATATATGAGTCTTTTTGGAGCCTAGGTATTGTCTTTCTAGATTGCGTGGCGAGTTCCCGCCTCCCACCAGAAGGAATAAAGACACGTGACACAACTATATTAGGTTAATGGGCAAAAATTGGCCACAACTTTATTGGTTACAGGTGATGAGCGGTATTGGCTTAGGCATTGGTCCTATCCGACTTTCCGGCTTCAGCCTGATTGCTAGAAGACTGGGATGGGTTAACACCAGCAGGGGGAGCCCTGCTGATGCACATAAGCTAGGAGCTTCCCTGGGGTCTTAGGCCCTCACCTCCATAGGCTTCGGACAAGGCCACGCCCCCCGGAATCCTTTCCCGGACTACCCTTCAATATTTGGGGGAGGTGATGGCACTCCTCCCCCCCAACACATCTACATAACAATACCCCTACCAATGCCTAACCGCCAAAACTGAAGAAGTTGTGACGATTTGCTACAAGGTAGGCAAAAAACCCAAATGGCTGGTGCCAGTTTGCCAAGTGGAAAAATTCCTACCAGGCCCCTTAACGGCGACCAACTGAAGTCCATAGCAAGGTCAAAGCAGAAACCATGAAGGGCAGGAGGGTGGGAAATCACCCCAGCTGAGCAGCCAAAGAGGGAGATCCTCTGCCACGCTTGCCTTAAATGTGGCAAGCCACACCCCCTGAGCCAGCCAATTGGCTGGCCAGGCGATGATGAGGCAGAGGATTCCCCAGATCGTGTGGGGCTGGAAGCCAGCCTCTGCGTGCTTGTTGGAGGCGTGAGCCCGCAACACCACCGCCTCCCGAGGTCGGAAGTGGCTTTGGCATAACATTGTACTAGTCCTCCCCAGCACTCTTTTCCACAGCATCACTCACCTAAACTCCTATTATACCTTTCCAGAAAACATGTTATTTAGTCGTATAGAACCTCAATGCGAGTCTGTAGCATTTCACTACTTTGGACAGAGTTTGCTAGAGCTATGCACACCTGTAAATCTAGCTAAAAAGTGGTACCTTGGTTTACAACCATAATCCATTCCGGTGGTCCATTTGTAAACCAAAACAGGTGGTAACCCAAGGCGCGCTTTCGCCAATGGGGCCTCCAAAAAAAATCTGTTTGTAATCCAAAAAAAATGGGCTGTAATCCAAAAAAAGGTTGCAAACTGGGACACACACTTCTGGGTTTGAAATGTTAATAATCCAAAATGCACGCAAACCAAGACGTATGCAAACCAAGGTACCATTGTATATTAAATTATTGTTTAATGTGTAGAAGAGTAGAAGAGTGCAAGGGCGACACACCTCCCTAAAAAGCTCCAAGAGGAGTATTGGGGTGTCTCAGGGTCCTGCTGCTCACTGATGGCACATTGGCATAGTCTGTCCCTGCCTCTGTACTGAAAAGTGCGTTAAAAGGGGGGGGGGGAGAGCTGAGCCCACCGGTGAGCTAGGCACCAAAGCAGCTCCAGAGAGCAAAGCCTCTGATCCAGCCACGAGAATGTTTCCAGTACCTTGAGCCGATTGAAAGGTGAGGAGGATGGTGAGTTTAATTTGACTAATTTAATTCAGCAAAGTGGGAGGGGAAAAAGGAAATCTACTTCCCTTTTGGGGTCTTCGAGCATGAATCCATACAAGTGAAGTGCTGATGAAGTTTACTTTGGGAGAAAAGTCAACTAATGAACAATAAGGACTAAAAGGTTTTACACAGCTTTCGTTGCGGTTCTCAACCTGTGGGTCCCCAGATGTTGTTGGACTACAACTCCGATCATCCCTGAGCTCTGGCCTTGCTAGCTAGGGGTGATGGGAGTTGCAGTTCAACAATATCTGGGGACCCACAGGTTGAGAAAGGCTGGTTTATACCAATCTCATTTTTTTAAAAAACAAACAAACTTGACTTGAATTCAATTTGAACCTGAACTTATCTTATGGTGCTAATGAACTTGACTGAAAATGAAGGTTAAACCTGAGAAGAATTACAATGTTATTTAATGGAAGAATACTATAATTTTCTTCTCTGGAAGAAAGACAGGACTGACTTTCTGATTTTATTTTATTTTTTACCTTTGGGAAAGAGTTTCTGAGCTTTTCAGAGTCGCTGAAGATACCAAACCTAATGGAGTTAGAATTGTGGACTTATTGTATAAAAGGCATCAGCTGGTTAAAAATCAAGATTGAAAGAAGAGGACTATAATATCTATAATATTGGACTAAATCGGATTTAAAATAAAAATCAATATTATAGTTTTATTTATATTGAATACTAAAAATTATTTTGGTGTGAAGGAATGTGAAGATTTGAATACATAATTGTTAAAATTTGTATCTGCGAGCAATGTGGGAGGAGGGGAGAGAAGAGGTTAGAAGTACAGTGGTACCTTGGGTTACAGACGCTTCAGGTTACAGACGCTTCAGGTTACAGACTCTGCTAACCCAGAAATAGTGCCTCGGGTCAAGAACTTTGCTTCAGGATGACAACAGAAATTGCTCGGTTAAGTTCTTAACCTGAGGTACCACTATACTGGTTTTCTCTACCGAATACAGTGGTACCTCGGGTTAAGTACTTAATTTGTTCTGGAAGTCTATTCTTAACCTGAAACTGTTTTTAACCTGAAGCACCACTTTAGCTAATGGGGCCTCCTGCTACTGCTGCACCGCCAGAGCACGATTTCTGTTCTCATCCTGAAGCAAAGTTCTTAACCTGAAGCACTAATTCTGGGTTAGCGGCCTCTGTAACCTGAAGCGTATGTAACCCGAGGTACCACTGTATAGCAAAATGACTTTGACCAAGTACTGATAAAGTTAAAAATAACACTTTCCTTGGTGGAAAGGACTCTTTGTTTTGAAATTTAACCATGTAGAGGAACCATGTAGGGAAAGAATTCCCCCCCATACCAGATTAGAAATGGCAGAAGCAAAAAAAAATGCCAATGTTAAAACAAATTGGCAAGGCCGTAACACAAGAGAACATAATATCTGGATTATTTGATTCGCTTTTAAAATTTAAAAGAGAATTGTTTGATCAGATAAAGGAAAATGTTGATAATGCAGTTTCTCAAATTTGGAAAAAAACCCTAATTTACTTTCAGAAGCGGTGGGACAATTTAAAGACGGGAATGTACAAACCACTAAGCTGGGAATAGTAGAGGAGTGAGGTTCGAGGAAAATGCAAGGGAAAGTAAGGGTGGTCAAAGATAAAAATGCCCCCCCCACATGAATTAATTTGGGTGGCTCTAACTGTGATGAAGATGAAACAGGAAGGGAGGGCAAATTGTATGAAAGGCTACTATATGTGGTGGTAATGTAAAGTTATCAGAAAGGCCTGGGAAATTGCATATAAAGACTTGAAGACAATGTTGAAAATGTTTTTTTGTTAAAAAACCCGGAAGCCACGATATTAAAAAAGGAAATGTTTAATGCATATTTTTCAAGTGTTTTGTATAGACTCCCACATTAGTAAAACTTACAAAAATCACTTGTATTAAGATGAATAAGGTTTTAATATTGGACTGTTAAGAATACAGTGGTACCTTAGGTTATGAACTTAATTCGTTCTGGACAATGGAACCAAGAGGGGAAGTGGAGGGAAGTCAATTGAGTTAAAATTTATGATATGTGTAAAGGGAATTGGGGTTGCTTGTGCGTAAGTGGCCGCTGCTTTTGGCAATGTTCCCTGGCTAAACTTTTCCCTGGCTGAACAGCACTTTCTCCGTGGCTGTGTCAGTCACTGGCAGAATCCGTCAGTGGGCGTTTCCTGAACTTCTTCCAACATAAAAGCTGTTTGACACCAAGTCGCCGCCTAGCTTCCCTGCGCGGAAGCTTTCTGTGCAGAGTGGGTGTGGCCAGCGGAGGTCCTGGGCTCTCCCCGCTGGTCTCTGTGGAAGAGTCTTGGAGCCATCTCTCCGACGTCCCTTCCGGCTCTCTTTTCTTGCTGGTGTCACGCTGATCTCCTTCCTCCGATGAAGTGTTCCCTCTGTCCCGGCTGGGCCCTTCTCCTGCATCGCTAGGGAGACTCACCTCCACTCGTGGCTCCGATGGCAGTTCCCTGACAATATGTTTGTAGTGTGTGTCTTTCTTTTTTGTGTCATTATAAAATCAATAAATTGTATTTTTAAAAAACACACACAAAACACAGAGTATCTGCACCAGCATGGAGCCCTCTGCCATATCTTCTCTTCTATTGCTCTTCTCTCAGCACAGCTGTCAACGTTTCCCTTTTAATAAGAGAAATTCCCTTTATTCTGAATAGGATTCCTTGCAAGAAAAGGGAAAAGTTGA
Organism: Podarcis gaigeae; assembly: GCF_964106915.1. NCBI lineage: Eukaryota > Metazoa > Chordata > Lepidosauria > Squamata > Lacertidae > Podarcis > Podarcis gaigeae. The sequence goes on from NC_139693.1 coordinate 6,919,169, forward strand.
CAGCTATGTCTATCACGCCTTTGGCAGACTTCCAGCATCAAAGACAACAGCGGTATTAGAACAATTGGTTAAATCCTTTGAGACTAAAACAAATTGGTCAAGTTTTATAGTTATTTGGTATGAGTAAATCAATTTGATCTACAGAATCCAAAAAATGAATGGAATGTTCATTAAATGCTCCTCAAATCCAAATTTGAAGTTTGAAGAGGATATGAGTTATGTTCTTAAGGTTGCGACCCTGAACCGACTTACTTTTGAGTAAGTTGCATTGAACTGTATTGAAAGGAACTTATTTCTTGGTAGACGTGCATAGGATTGTGCTGCCACATAAAGGGAAAACCAGAAAGCCAGTGCTATGATGCAGAAAAAGTTTTATTAGGAATTCCAAACAGTAAAAGTATTCAAGTGAATACTAAGCATACTGGAAGACAATAAAGCAAAAAAGAACACATTCCAGCTTCTCCTTTAGAATTTTTTTTCAGGCTGGAGGAAGAGTAGGGTGTTCCACATGTATAGAACATTCTTTCCACCTTCCTTTACATTAAGTCCCAATTACACACATTTACACTTGCATGCTAATTTCATAGAGATAGGGAATGGATCTTGTGCTTTTCTTCCCAATGCGAATTGGTGTGTTTCAAAGAGACATAGGCAAATAAATATCATAGTAACTAGCAGGGGAAAGTGAGATAAAATTAAACTGGAAACAGCTGCATGTTCTAGATGGGCCTGATTACAAGGGATGCAGAAAACTCTCCCAGCTCCCATTGGGATTGCCTAGGGTGTTTGGGTGCTCAGCATATCTAAAATCAGACTGAACTAGTCCACCACAGATCTCTTTTTCTTTCCTCCTTGTTGACAGACCGTGAGAGCTTAGCATGGGGTATAGCAGATGCTGCCTCTACGCCCAACAAACCCATAATGGCCACGGCCCCCCAAACCACCAGACCTAGACCCCAGAAGACCTGCACCACCATAGAGCCCTCTGCCAAATCCGCTGCCAAATCCGCTGCCAAATCCGGATCCATAACCACCAGCAGCACATGGGGTGTTGCCTCCGACAGCCACGGGCTCACAACTGGCAGAGAGGATGGGTCCTGGGATGGTCACGATGGAGGCAGGTGGCTGGATGACGACCTCTGCTGGTGGGATCTGGTTGACGCATGAAGGCTGGACTCCAGCAAGAATACCAAGACTGGCAGAAGGGACGCCGGATCCAACCAGGGCACCGGAGCCATAGCCATAGCCAGAACCATAGCCAAATCCACCGCCAAGTCCACCACCAAGGCCACCACCAAGACCACCGGCTGATCCAAAACCAACGACTGGGGTGGAAGCACAAGATGGGACGGCGCAGGAAGGTCCACAGTTAGCCATGGTTGAGTCTGGAAAGACATAGGCAGGCACATATTATAGCCAAGAAACATTGTAATTCACAACAGCAATGAAAATTATGGGTTGCATCCAACTACCAATCTGAGTCGACATGTCTATTGATTAAATGGGTCTACATGGAAAAACATGGAATACATTGAGAAACACAGAATACAGCTCTTTGTATTCTCAGTGGCACAGTATATCAAGAGAGGGATATACCAGACCATGTACTGAGCTTCTTTATTTTCCCCCTGGTTAGATCTGAAGCTGGTGTTGCTAGTCTTTTGAGGCCAGTAGGGACATTTTATTCTTGACAATTGTTCCCATGGAGTGAGGGGAGAAGTGGCATATCAGAAATTGACTACCGTATCTGAAGAACCGGGAAAAGAGGCAGAGACATAATTTCAGTTCAACAACACCTGTGGACTCCAGGTTGAAACACTGGTGCAGGGAGTTCTGAACTAGATCTTCTAACGGCCAATCCCATGATGGTTATGCTGTGCCTCACCAGTTACAGGCATCACGCTTCTGAATACCAGTTGCTGGAAACTTCAGAAGGGGAGAGTGCCATTGCATGTGGATCTTACAGGTGGGCTTTCAACAGGCCTCTGATTGGCCTGTGTGAGAAAAGGATGCTGAACTAGATGGGCCATTTGCCTGGTCCAACAGCAGCTCCTAACACTGCTATTTAGATGAGGATTCTGAAAGAAATCTCTACCCTCTCACACACAGAATTACATCTCTGTTTTCAAAGAGAGAAGAAATATTAAATCAGTTTTAAGTTTGTATCATAAGCAGACTCTCCAAGCTTAGGGGGTGAAATGTGCTGAGAATGTGGCATTCTAAATCCCCAGCTAACTGTTGAAAGGTGTTGGAAATTCAAAAGAGCTAGATATATGTGTGGAAGTCTAAGAGATATACTTCAAAGGAACTAGGTAGCACAAATACACCATGGAGATTTAGTATAAATGTGCATTAGTATTTTAAATCTCTGAGTCAAGTCCTACATTGGCAGGTATAAGTACAGTGGAACTACGGGTTAAGAACTTAATTCGTTCCGGAGGTCCATCTTAACCTGAAACTGTTCTTAACCTGAAGCACCACTTTAGCTAATGGGGCCTCCCGCTGCCGCGGTGCTGCCAGAGCACAATTTCTGTTTTCATCCTGAAGCAAAGTTCTTAACCCGAGGTAATATTACTTGGTTAGTGGAGTCTGTAACCTGAAGCATCTGTAACCTGAAGTGTCTGTAACCCAAGGTACCACTGTAAATGGGAGCAAACTGGAGCTTCTTCTGAGATGAATCAGTGTAACTATTCTAAAAGCTCTCCATAAAGAATCACAGAACTGTAGCTTTTTACACCATCAATTCCTATCTCCCTGCTTTGATGGATGCAATCCAGACCTCCAGCACAGGAGATATTGACTACCCAACTCTCCAGTTGATTGCTTCCTTCATCAAACCAATCTGTTTCTTTGGGGAAGGATTCTGGCTCTGTTTAAAACATCTACTTTGTATGCAAAAGGCCCTAGTTCAACACCCAGCATCTTCAGGTAGGGGTGACAGGTATACCCAGTGTGGAACCCAATGTAGACTAGTCGTGGGGAATCTTTTACCCTCCAAGGACTGCTGAACTACTACATCCATCATCCCTGGCCTTTGGCCATGCTTGCTAAGGATGATGGGAGCTATGGTTCAGCAATCTCTGGAGGACCAAAGGTTTCCCACTCCTGGTGTAGACAATACTGAGCTAGGTTGACCAATCATCTGACTTGATATAAGGCAGCTTCCTCTGCTCCCTGCTTTCCTACAAACTGTGCTATGTCCAACCAAGATTGACCTTCCTCTAGCTTTTACCCATTTGATCTATGCAAGGACTTGGACAAGCCAAGCTTACCTGTGTTGTTTTGATGAGTGGGAAGTTGAGAGATGATGAGAGGTGAAGCTGTTGGTGAACTGTGGAAGAAGGAGAGCTTTTATACCATCCTCACGGAGTCCCTAATGGTTAAGAAACGCCCCTTCACACTTAATGTCTCAATTATCCATGATCAAAATCTGCTGCTTCCATCATAGTCTAAAATTGCTTTAATAAGCCAAACGTTGTCAGGATGCCAACTCTGTAATCAGCTTATTACACAACATGTTCATTTTTTCCTTCCATTTCTTCCCTCCGGGGATTGCTCACTGTATTCCGTTGGCTTGGGAAGGAATCTCGTTGGGGGGAAAAGTGGGCCTTGTTTCCTTTTCATTCTGTTTTTAAATATACAGCAAAGGTAAAGGTAAAGGTACCCCTGCCCATACGGGCCAGTCGTGTCCAACTCTAGGGTTGTGCACCCATCTCACTTAAGAGGCCGGGGGCCAGCGCTGTCTGAAGACACTTCCAGGTCACGTGGCCAGCGTGACAAGCTGCATCTGGCGAGCCAGCGCAGCACACGGAAACACCATTTACCTTCCCGCTAGTAAGCGGTCCCTATTTATCTACTTGCACCCGGGGGTGCTTTCGAACTGCTAGGTTGGCAGGCGCTGGGACTGAACGACTGGAGCGCACCCTGCCACGGGGATTCGAACCGCCGACCATGCGATCGGCAAGTCCTAGATATACAGCATTTTTAAACAAATATACAGCATTTTTAAACAAATGAAAATACAAAGAAACAGCAACTATAACAGAGCCTCCAAGTATCCCTATTTTTCAGGGACAGTCCTGGATTTACAAAAGCTCACTCGGTTTCTGATTTGGTCCCAGAATGTCCCCCTTTTCCCTAGGATTTCCCTATTTTCATTTGATAAATGTTGGGGGGGGTATGGAATTATGCAACCCGAGGCATTTTTGTTGGGGATTGTAGGGAAAGACCTGCCAAAAAAGTTGAAAAACATCTTCATGTATGCGACAACGGTCGCGAGAGTTTGGGTAGCACAAGGATGGAAGACTGAAGAAACCTCAACTAAAGAATCATGGCAAGAAAAATTGATGGACTATGCAGAACTGGAAAAACTGACATATAAGCTACGGGACAAGGATAACTGTGACTTTAAGGATGAATGGGAATCCTTTACAAAATATCTGAAGACGCAACAAAGCGAACTGGACTCCTTGGCTGGCTTTGAATAAACATCCACAAACTTTTTATTGATAATAATCAGCTAAATAGTTTGAGGATCTATACAACTTTGTAACATGCAGAAAACAGCATTCTTAGAGAAACCAAAGACTGGAGCTGAGGGAAGTCGGGGGGTGGGGTTTGTGGGGGGGGGGAGAGAGGAAAAATGGGGGGGACAAGGATGATATGCTTTTGGATAATATGTCTTGTTATAATTTTGAATAATAATTTTTTAAAAAAATTAAAAGTGTTATGCAACCCCTGAGCCTAAGAGATATGTAATTATACAACCTTTAGAAGACATCCGAAGGCAGCCCTGTATAGGGACATTTTAAAATGTCTAATGTTTTATTATATTTTTACATATGTTGGAAGCCACTCAGAGTGGCTGGGGCAACCCAGAATCTCTAGCCATTTTGGAAATAAAATTACAGGAAAAGATGTGCAGGTCCCCTCAAAGCAATTTCTTTGACATCAGACATGAGCGTGGTGGGGATCTTGTATATTTTTCTGGAAGCTGCAGTTATTCAACTTTTCAAAGCCACAATTTCCAGAGTTCCCTTGTTTGTTAAAGAGTTGATTGTTAAAGCACCCTGGAAATTGTAATTCTGTGCTGGGAATAGGGGTCCCCTAACAACTTTTTGCCCCCTTAACAAACTGCAGTTCCCATTCTTTCGGGACTTTAAATATCCATGACTATTTAAAGCAGTCTAATGATGCTTCACCTATATAGATGAGATATATCTTTAAAAAAAAAAAGAGTCTCTTATTCAGATGAATTGAACTTAAGATGGGGGACATGAGAAATGGAGAGAGATTGAAATTCATAGTCTTCCATTCCACTGTTCCCAGGATTCACTGGGGGAAGCCATGGTGATTGTGTTAATGGATACTGTCGGTGGCGTCCAGGCCCAGATTTAGGTTTTATGAGGTCCTAAGCTGCTGAAGGTAATGGGGCCCTTTATATGTCCAGCTGTCCTTTGTCAACAACAAATTGTTGCTGTTTTTGTGTGTTGAATATATGCTATATGGTAGTCTATGGACCTAATAGGTACCTAAAGCCATTTGCACATAACAAAATATGTATTTTATCAAAGTAACTGTTGAACTGAAATACAGTTAAGAATAAGTATAATAATAGTGAAATACAATTAAGACGAAGAATATTAATAGTGTAATAATTATTAAGCTCTAACTTAAAATGATTTTTTATTCATAACAAACTTAATAATGCAAACACATTGGCATTTGGCAATAACAAAAGTTGCTTTAGAAACACAGTTTACAAAGACCCATAATCTAGTCTCTAGAAACTTGCTATAACATGAAATAATAATAGGTGTAAATATATGATGCAAACTATGAATAATTATAAATAGCATTATTAATATGTAATTAAGTGTTATAACCTGTACAATGCAATTGTTGTTAATGCAATGCATTTTTATATAACATCAATATCACCATAGTAGTCCACACGGTTCATTGGGACAGCAGACCTTATTTCTTTTTTCTCTTATATTTTGGAAATGTACATCGAGGTTTTCTCCTTTAATTTTTTTGGGGAGCCCCCAAGAGAGTGGGGCCCTAAGCTATAGCTTGTTTAGCTTATACATAAATCCGGCACTGGTGGTGCCTGGTCAGCTGAATAGTGTGAACCTCGCAGGGCAATTCCAGAGTCAGCAATCTTAACAGGAGAAAAACCCACAAGCAACCTTGTGGCTAGAGGATCCTCTCCTTGCTTTGATGCCTTCCGCTGGTGTCAGGTGTTGGCAGTTTGGGTTTCCTGCTAGAGGATTCTTGTTGGCTTTCTAAAATTGTTGACAAGATCAGAAGAAACCAACAAAGCAAGTTAAGTGCCATGACCCCATGCAATCCTGCATTCCAGCATTAATTGAGCAGCTTTGCCCTGCTTGTAATTATTTGCCCATAAAGAAAATTGTAGTGTGTGCTTGTTAAAATGCTCAGTTTATTTAATTCAAATTGTCTGAATGTTTTTTTCCCAGGGTTTAATGCAAGGCAAGCTTAAAGTTTGCTCAGGTTTGACTTAATCATTCCTCCTTGACTTTTCTTAACAAATGTTTCAAATTTGTGAGTTACACAATTCTCAAGGTTATATTTCCTACAAGGAGCAAGCAAAAATTGCACAGAAAGGAGCCTCTCGTGTATGCAATCCAATGTAAACAAGCAGAGCTCACACAGCTTTGCCACTGATCTCCGCAGCCTCTATTCTACGGGCAGAGCAGGACTGGTGTCAAAACTCTGTGGAACATCTCCCCTCCTGCTGAGTGAGAGAGGAGAGGCATTCTACCACCCTGCTTTGCTGCCAGGCAGAGAGGGGAGATCTCCCTCACATACACCTGGTGGTGTGACACATCTTTCCATTGGCAAGGAATCTCAGCTAGAGCATCCATGACAGATGGCCACCCAACCTCTGCTTCAAAACTTCCAAGGAAGGAGAGTCCACAGCCTCCCAAGGAAGACAATTCTACTGTCAAACAGCTCCTACTGTCAGAAAGTTCTTCTGATGTTTAGTCAAACTCTCCTTTCTTGTAACTTCAATCCATTGGTTTGAGTCCTACCCTCCAGAGCAGGAGAAAACAAGCTTGCTCCATCTTCCATGTGACAGCCCTTGGGATATTTGAAGATGGCTATCATATCTCCTCTCAGTCTCCTGTTTTCCAGGCTAAACATGTCCAGCTCCTTCGACATTTCCGTTTAAGGCTTGGTTTCCAGACCCTCTGTCATCTTGGTCACCCTCCTCTGCACACATTCCAGCTTGTCAACATGTATCTGAAATAGTGGCACCCAGAACTATACATAGTATTCCAAGTGTGGTCTGACCAAGGCAGAATAGAGTGATAATATTACTTCCTTTGATCAGGACACTATATTTCTGTTGTTGCAGCCTAATTCCAGATTCCAACCCTACCATCCAGTATAAAGATTTATTTCTCTTTCTGCACATTTAGTGATAGTGTATCACTTCTAATCCCGGGTGGACCTACCTCTTGAGACATGGTTCAATAATATTTAGGATATAGCTAGTTCAGAATGACTGCTGGGCTTAGAAGAGTTGAAAATGGTGTTATAAAGGGAAGCACCTTTGGTGAAACCTGGTCTCCCCTTTTTTACATGTAAAGGAAAAAGAAAGTAAAGCTCTTCCATCAGCCTCACAAACCTGTCTGTGGAGAACCTATATGGACTGCCAACGTTTTAAAGGTAAAGGTAAAGGTACCCCTGCCCGTACGGGCCAGTCTTGACAGACTCTAGGGTTGTGCGCCCATCTCACTCAAGAGGCCAGGGGCCAGCGCTGTCCGAAGACACTTCCGGGTCACGTGGCCAGCGTGACATCGCTGCTCTGGCGAGCCAGAGCCGCACACGGAAACGCCGTTTACCTTCCCGCTGGTAAGCGGTCCCTATTTATCTACTTGCACCCGGAGGTGCTTTCGAACTGCTAGGTTGGCAGGCGCTGGGACCGAGCAGCGGGAGCGCACCCCGCCGCAGGGATTCAAACCGCCGACCTTTCGATCGGCAAGTCCTAGGCGCTGAGGCTTTTAACCCACAGCGCCACCTGCGTCCCCTGCCAACGTTTTAAGATCATGTAAAATAACACCATAAGCTTGCTATGTTCTTTTCCTTCCGGTGACTATTTTGTATAATAAATATTATTTTTTTTTAAAAAAAGAACTAAGTCCCTCTGAGTTCAATGGGATTTTCTCTCTGGTGTGTTCCTGATCATTCTCAAAGTTGTTGTTGTTGTTGTTGTGTCTTTTTTCCCCTGACAGGAACTCAAGGCAGCTCACAGCTACAATCTTATTCTGTTCCATTTATCTGTTGAAGGTGTTTCACATGATTCCTTCCCTCACATATATTTTTTTTTCAACAGTCTTGCGAGGTAGATTTGGTGGAGAGGTTGCAATTGGCTCAAGGTGGCAGGTGTATATGAGTATATGACGCATATCTGGGTGGGAGATCAAACATGGGAGAAGCTTCGTGGTGTAGAATAGAACATACCAATGTTCATCTGAGAAATGTTGGAGGGTATGTCATGGGGCTATATGGGCTTTTGGTCTGAGCTAGCAGGCCTTTTCTTACATTTGGGAAGAGAATGCTGGGGTTGGAGAACGATAATGATGTAAAAGAGGCCAGCTGGATGAGTTGTAGATTAGTGTTACCTTGGGTAAACTATTTCTTCCAGGCTGCTCTCTCCTGACTTGAGAGAGAGAGAGAGAGAGAGAGAGAGAGAGAGAGAGAGAGAGAGAGAGAGAGAGACTCTGTCATTAACTTGATGCTGCCTTGACAGCTAAGTTGTAAGTGATAAAGATCAAGTCAACAGAGCATGATTTTGTCCCTTGTCTCTTCTCTCTCTCTTTCACACATGCACACACACACAAACAAACACATCAAGACAAGCTGCTGATGCACCGATTTGGGGAAATTAACATTAATCATTTTACATTTTGGGCAGGACAGGTTTCTTACCAGTATAATTAGAGTGCTCATTCCCTTAATCGGGGTTCTGATCTCTCAAAATTAGTTTGACAGAAACAAGCAAATTAAACAGCAGGTATGTCACCATGTTTAAGCTCCAGGGCACCCCCAAACACGTGGATTGTCTGGGTTTGATTTTGTTTTGCTGAGAGTGAGAAAAGGAAATGAATGAAGAGGCAAGATATTTCGTGTGTGTCCTTTGCCCCCCCCCAGTAGATGTGCCCCCTCAAGATCTCCCACCCACACAATGCAAATTGGGTTTGTTTTGTTTTATTTTATATTATTATTTTTTTAAAAAAATGAGTCCCTTTTATGGATGGGCGAGAAAATTGGCACAGATCACAATCAAAGGGAAGCCTACCAAAATTACATTGCTGAAACAATAAGCAAAGCATACTCCAAAATTTGCACTTCTCTGAATTTTGCAGTGCTGTTGTAAAATTGTGCATATTGTATGTAAGTTCAGAGCAATGCTGATGAATTTTCCTAAAGGCGCTTTTTAAATGATTATGATGTTAATTAATAATAATAATAATAATTTCACAACTTTATATACAAATGTGGATAACAGAACTTAACACTGGATAAAGGAGAGACTGAAATGGATAGCTTCACTTATCCCTAGAACCAATGAAGACTTACCAAGGGTAGACCCAGTGAAATTGATTGATTACTCTGATGGCCCTGAGTACCTTGTTCACTTATGTCAGTATGTCTACTATGATTAAGACTTATTTGAATAAAAACCAATAATCTCCCTTCCATCATACATCTCTGTTGCTGCCACATAATACCTGTTTCACAGCTGTGAGGATTCTGGGATGTTGCCAAGAATCCTTTATTGTCCCCTATGCTCCATCAACGCTGATACATTGTCAAGATGGATGCTCTTTCTGCCTTCCCTTATAGATCACTGATCGAGTCCATGCTTTGCATGGAGAAGGTCCCAGGTTCAATCCTTAGAATGCCCAGGTAGGAAATTGGGAATTGTCACCTGCCTGAAACCCTGGAGATGCCTGTCATTGTAATCAGCACTGAGCTATATGGACCCCCATGTTCTGTCTTGGTAGAAAGCACCTTTCTACACTGGGAGCCAAGCTATGTTCCTCTGTGTCTAGAAAATGCATTGCTGATCTCTTCAAAATGGTATCCACTGGGTATTATATCTGAATGAACTTCAACAGGGATATCAAGAGGTAGCCATGTCTTTAATGGCACATGCCAAATATTCTAAGGCAAACATAAAGCATAGAGCTGGAGAGAAGCCTGACTATTTCAATTATATTTTTGTATGTTTTATTTGCATGTGCGTCAATGGGTCTTTACTCTCCTCCTGCCACAAATGCCAGTCTGGGTAGGCAAGTGAAGCAAGGGGCCCTTAGGCAGACTGTTCCCACAGTCTCAAAGTTTCAAAGAAAAATGTTTATAGAAATATAGGAAGCTGCCTTAGATCAAGTCAGGCCATTGGTTCCAGTCAGGCCATTTGTTCTAGCTCGTATTGTCTATGCTGATTGGCAGTGTTGCTTCAGGGTTCTGTATGGTGGTTTCTCTCAGCCCTGCTTGGAAAAGTTGAATCTGAGAGCTTCTGTGTTCAAAGGATGTACTTGGCATTGGTGCTGGAAGATGGCACCAAATAGGGAGAGTTCTGGGAGCCAGATAGAGAGGCTGAGATGGCTACATTTGGCCCCTGAGCCTGAGATTTCCCCACCCTTGGTCTACACTGACCAGGAGCAAATGTCCAGGGTTTCAGAATGGCAGTTAAGGAAATGTACAAAACCGGTTCAAATTTGTGTTGGAAATGTAAGGAAAAAGAAGGAACTTTTTAATCATATGTGATGGGATTGTAGTAAAAATTTTTAAAATAGGGAAATGATATACAATGAGTTGAAGAAAATGTTCCAATTAACACTTGTAAAAAAAGCCTGAAGCTTTCTGGTTAGGGATTGTAGGAAAAGACCTGCCAAGGAAATTAAAAAACATTTTCATGTATGTGACAACGGTGGCAAGTGTCTTAATAGCACAAGGATGGAAGAATGAGGAAAGCCTCACTAAAGAACTGTGGCAAGGGAAATTGATGGAGTATGTGGAATTGGCGAAACTGACACATAAACTATGTGACAAGGATAACTATGACTTTAAAGATGAATGGGAACCTTTTACGAAGTATTTAAAGAAACAACAAAATGAACTGGACTACTTGGCAGGTTTTGAATAAACACTCACAAATTCTTTATTGGTAACATACAGATAGATAAATTGAGGATCTTTACAATTTTAAAGGGATGCAGGTGGCGCTGTGGGTAAAACCTCAGCGCCTAGGACTTGCCGATCATATGGTCAGAGGTTCAAATCCCCACGGCAGGGTGAGCTCCCGTCTTTTGGTCCCAGCTCCTGCCCACCTAGCAGTTCGAAAGCACCCCTAAGTGCAAGTAGATAAATAGATACTGCTTTATAGCGGGAAGGTAAACGGCATTTCCGTGTGCTGCGCTGGTGCTGGCTGGCCAGAGCAGCTTAATCACGCTGGCCACATGACCCAGAAGTCTCTCCAGACAGTGCTCGCCCCCAGCCTCTTAAGTGGGATGGGCGCACAACCCTAGAGTCGGACACGACTGGCCCGTACGGGCAGGGGTACCTTTACAATTTTATTGTAAAGACAAAGGTCTGTATAGTAAAAGCTATGGTTTTCCCAGTAGTGATGTATGGAAGTGAGAGCTGGACTATAAAGAAGGCTGATGGCCGAAGAATTGATGCTTTTGAATTATGGTGCTGGAGGAGACTCTTGAGAGTCCCATGGACTGCAAGAAGAACAAACCTATCCATTCTTAAGGAACTCATCCCTGAGTGCTCACTGGAAGGACAGAACCTGAAGCTGAGGCTCCAATACTTTTGGCCACCTCAGTAGAAGAGAAGACCCCCTGGAAAAGACCCTGATGTTGGGAAAGATGGAGCGCACAAGGAGAAGGGGACGACAGAAGACGAGATGGTTGGACAGTGTTCTCAAAGCTACCAGCATGAGTCTGACCAAACTGCTGGAGGCAGTGGAAGACAGGAGGGCCTGGTGTGCTCTGGTCCAGGGGGTCACGAAGAGTCGGACACGACTAAACAACAACAACAACCATCTTATATCATGCAGAGAATAGCATGTGCTGAGAAACCAGAGAGAGGAGCTGAGGAAATTTGGGGGCATGTCTTTTTTAGGGGGGAGGGGGGAAATGGGGGGAATGTGGATGATGTATTTTTGTTAAATTGTTATGTTGAAATCCCTAATAAAAGTATACTTTTTTTAAAAAAAAAGACAGAATGGACATTCCCATCCCTACCTGGAGATGTCAGGGATAGAACCTGGCAACCTTCTGCATGCAGAACAGGTGCTCTGCCAGTAAACTATGACACCTGGAATGGTGGGACACCAATGTTGATTCATGAAGATACATAATCATTTCATAGCATTCGCCAGGAGGATCAGGTGATGGGGGGAAAGGGGGAAAAAAGTATCAGAAATGCCCACAAGCCATTCTGGAAGGGGGGGGGGACCACTGACAAGTTGTTAATTATTTCCCTTGCATGTTGTGAGTAATAGCATTAATGAGATCTCATGAAGCATAAAAAGAAATTTGTTTGCCGCTGATTAAAGCCTCTGAGCGTCATGGGGCGTTTCCTAACTGACACTGCTTCTGGAAAAATGGTATAAAAGCTCATGCCATCCCAGGTTCTCAATACAGCTTCACCTGACAAACCTTCTCATTCATCTCCAGCTCCTCCAAGAGACAGGTAAGTCATCCTTAAGGGAAGGGCTGTAGCTCTGGGACAGAGCATCTGCTGTGCTGGCAGAAGGTTCTCAGTTGAATTCCTGACATCTCCAGGTAGTGATGGGAATGCCACCCTTTCTGAAACCTCAGTGAGAGCTATAGCTCAGTGGTAGATCATCTGGACCAGGGGCATCTTCTTAGGTTCCATTCCTACCCTAGACTATTGTAGGGGTATTGCCAATGATATCCTGAGGCCAGTTAATACATCTTAATGAAGCTTTTGCATAGCATGTAACTCCATTCTTTGCTGTGTTTTCGCCACTATCCTCACTGAAACACCTCAGTAAATAGTCTGAACCTTGTATATGTTGCAAGCTTTAAGAGCCTGTTGCATCAGGCAAATGGCCCATCTAGTTCAGCATCAGAGTTTTAAAATACTAATGCACATTTTTACTAAATCTCCATGGTGTATTTGTGCTACCTAGTTCCCTTGAAGTATATCTCTTAGACTTCCACACGCATATCTAGCTCTTTTGAATTTCCAACGCCTTTCAACAGTTAGCTGGGGATTTAGAATGCCACATTCTCAACATGTTTTACCCTATATGCTTGGAGAGTTTACCTGTGATATAAACCTAAAACTGATTTAGTACTTCTTCTCTCTTTGGAAACAGAGATGTAATTCTTTGTGTGAGAGGGTAGAGATTTCTTTCAGGATCCTTATCTAAATAGCAGTATTGGGGGCTGCTGTTGGACCAGGCAAATGGCCCATCTAGTTCAGCATCCTTTTCTCACACAGGCCAATCAGAGACCTGTTGAAAGCCCACCTGTAAGATCCACATGCAATGGCACTCTCCCCTTCTGAAGTTTCCAGCAACTGGTATTCAGAAGCGTGATGCTTGTAACTGGTGAGGCAGAGCATAACCATCATGGGATTGGTCATTAGATCACCTAGCTCAGAACTCCCTGCACCAGTGTTTCAACCTGGAGTCCACAGGTGTTGTTGAACTGAAATTATGTCTCTGCCTCTTTCCCCGGTTCTTCAGATACGGCAGTCAATTTCTGATAGGTCACTTCTCCCATCCCTCCATGAGAACTATTGTCAAGAATAAAATGTCCCTACTGGCCTCAAAAGACTGGCAACACCAGCTTCAGATCTAACCAGGGGGGAAATAAAGATGCTCAGTACATGGTCTGGTCTATCCCTCTCTTGATATACTGTGCCACTGAGAATACAAAGGGCTGTATTCCGTGTTTCTCAATGTATTCCATGTTTCTCCATGTATTCCATGTTTTTCCATGTAGACCCATTTAATCAATAGACATGTCGACTCAGATTGGTAGTTGGATGCAACCCATAATTTTCATTGCTGTTGTGAATTACAATGTTTCTTGGCTATAATATGTGCCTGCCTATGTCTTTCCAGACTCAACCATGGCTAATTGTGGACCTTCCTGCGCCGTCCCATCTTGTGCTTCCACCCCAGTCGTTGGTTTTGGATCAGCCGGTGGTCTTGGCGGTGGCCTTGGTGGTGGCCTTGGCGGTGGATTTGGCTATGGTTCTGGCTATGGCTCCGGTGCCTTGGTTGGATCCGGCGTCCCTTCTGCCAGTCTAGGTATTCTTTCTGGAGTCCAGCCTTCATGCGTCAACCAGATCCCACCAGCAGAGGTCGTCATCCAGCCACCTGCTTCCATCGTGACCATCCCAGGACCCATCCTCTCTGCCAGTTGTGAGCCCGTGGCTGTAGGAGGATATGCTCCATGCTCCCCTGGGGGTTATGGATCCGGATTTGGCAGTGGATTTGGCGGCGGATTTGGCAGAGGGCTCTATGGTGGTGCAGGTCTTCTGGGGTCTAGGTCTGGTGGTTTGGGGGGCCGTGGCCATTATGGGTTTGTGGGGCGTAGAGGCAGCATCTGCTATACCCCATGCTAAGCTCTCATGGTCTGTCAACAAGGAGGAAAGAAAAAGAGATCTGTGGTGGACTATTTCGGTCTGATTTTAGATATGCTGAGCACCCAAACTCTCTAGGCAATCCCAATGGGAGCTGGAAGAGTGTTCTGCATCCCTTGTAATCAGGCCCATCTAGAACATGCAGCTGTTTCCAGTTTAATTTTATCTCACTTTCCCCTGCTAGTTACTATGATAGTTATTTGCCTATGTCTCTTTGAAACACACCAATTCGCATTGGGAAGAAAAGCACAAGATCCATTCCCTATCTCTATGATATTAGCATGCAAGTGTAAATATGTGTAATTGGGATTTAATGTAAGGAAGGTGGAAAGAATGTTCTATACATTTAGAACCCCCTACTCTTCCTCCAGCCTGAAAAAATAATTCTAAAGGAGAAGCTGTTCACTGGAATGTGTTCTTTTTTGCTTTATTGACTTCCAGTATGCTTAGTATTCACTTGAATACTTTTACTGTTTGAAATTCCTAATAAAACTTTTTCTGCATCATAGCACTGGCTTTCTGGTTTTCCCTTTATGTGGCAGCACAATCCTATGCACGTCTACCAAGAAATAAGTTCCTTTCAATACAGTTCAATGCAACTTACTCAAAAGTAAGTCGGTTCAGGGTCACACCCCTAAGAACATAACACATATCCTCTTGGACTGGTTCAAGCATCCACCATCCTGTTAACAGTGCAGCAAGTATCTCCAGAACTTGCCAGCTAGATATCATCAGAACCCTTGAATGTTGGAGGAATTGAAAGAGATATCACGGGGTTACTTACCAACAGAGAACATTGATAAGGCATAAAACCAAGAAATCCAGAGAGAGTTATCACTGTTGGTTTTAAGATGGTCCGCTCAACAATAGGGGGAAACTTCAAATTTGGATTAAAGGAACATTTAATGAACATTCCATTCATTTCTTAGATTCTGTAGATCAAATTGATTTACTGATACCAAATATCTATAAAAACTGACCACTGGCTTTTTAGTCTCAAAGGATTTAACCAATTGTTCTAGTACCTCTGGTGTCTTAGATGCTGGGAAGGCTGTCAAAGGCCTGAGAGAAGAGGAATGTTCTTGCCTGGCACCTAATGATCTGTAATGAAGGCATCAGTTGAACCTCCTTGGGGAGAGCATTCCAAAAACAGAGAACCACAAAAGAAAATGTCAATTTTCTTGTTGCTGTCCTTCAGACCTCTCATGGAGGAGGTACCTGAAGAAGGGTCTCAGATGGTGATCACATGGACTGGGTCAGTTCATATGGGCAGAGGTGGTCCTTGAGATATTGCAGTCCTGAGCCATTTAAGGCTTTATTGGTCCAGGAAACTACCGCATTTTTTGCACCATAACACTCACTTTTTTCCTCCTAAAAAGTAAGGGGAAATGTCTGTGTGTGTTATGGAGGGAATGCCTACGGGTGGCATGCCTACGGATTTTCCTCCTCTAAAAACTATGTGCGTGTTATGGTCGGGTGCGTGTTATAGAGTGAAAAATATGGTAATTAGCAGCCAGTGTAGTCAGGCCAGGATTGGTGTTATATGCTCAAACTGTCCTGCCCCAGTGAGCAACCCAGCCACCATATTCTGCACCAGCCGATGTTTCTGAACTGTTTTCAGAGGTTTCTGCATTGCAGAAATCTAACCTAGTGGTAAAGGCAATAGAGGTTAGGCCAATGATGGCCAAACTTGGCCCTCCAGCAGTTTGGGACTACAATTCTCATCATCCCTGACCACTGGTCCTATTAGCTATATAGGGATAAATAAGAACAACAACAACAGCAACAACAACAACAATTTATTTATACCCTGCCCATCTGGGCTGCTTCCAACACT
Organism: Podarcis gaigeae; assembly: GCF_964106915.1. Taxonomy (NCBI): domain Eukaryota; kingdom Metazoa; phylum Chordata; class Lepidosauria; order Squamata; family Lacertidae; genus Podarcis; species Podarcis gaigeae. Next base: position 6,935,676 of record NC_139693.1, read on the forward strand.
CTGGGCTGCTTCCAACAGAATATTAAAATACAGTAGTTTATTAAACATTATTTGTAGTCCCAAAACAGCTGGAGGGCCAAGTCTGGCCATCACTGGGTTAGGCTATCCCTGTTCAGATAGACGCACAGCTGGCTCACCAGCCAAATCTTATGGAAGGCACTCCATGCCACCGAGGCCAAGTGAACCTCAAGGTACCAGAAGTGGAACCAGAAGGACCCTCCAAGCTACATGTCTGTTCCTTCGGGGGCTATGTAACCCCATCAGTCTAAGTAGGACAGGAACCACTGCAGAACAGTGCCACTCACACTTAGGTTGGATCTAGACAAATCAAAGAAGCAGTTCCGTGGAATGTGTTGTGAACTTTGCATGAGAAATCGGGTTGGCAAAAACAGGACTCCCCAGCGCCATCTGGTGTCACAGTGTTAGAATGCATTGTTGTTGTTTAGTCGTTTAGTCATGTCCACCTCTTCGTGACCCCCTGGACCAGAGCACGCCAGGCACTCCTGTCTTCCACTGCCTCCCGCAGTTTGGTCAAACTCATGCTGGTAGCTTCGAGAACACTGTCCAACCATCTCATCCTCTGCCGTCCCCTTCACCTTGTGCCGTCAATCTTTCCCAACATCAGGGTCTTGTCCAGGGAGTCTTCTCTTCTTATGAGGTGGCCATACATACATGGCATAATAAGACAATGACCTACCCCCCACAACAGCATATGAATCAACAACAGTTTTCATGACACATGAAGGAAGATAATGACATGATAAAATTCAAAGCAGTAACTATTAATTGCATAGCTGTATGGAAAATGCATCTGGAAGACAAAATATATTGAGGAGCTAGTGATCTGACTAGGAGCCCTTCCTATCTCTGTTCCTTCCCCCTCCCTCGCTCTTGTTAAGTGTTTTGATGGTGTTAGAACAGTCTTTAATGTCCTGAGAACGTTGGGAGGAGGTGACCCCCCCAGCTGCCTTAATCAGTTGGGAGGATAATGCTGGGTACCTTCTTTGATGTTGGACATTGTTTTGAGGAAGTTAGGCACTGGGAGAGGGTGGCTATCTATACAATCAGATGGTTTGGGCAGAGCTTTTTTTAATAATATTTATTAAGGTTTTAAAGGTTACAAAAAGAAAAAGAGAAAACACCAAGTTAAACAAAAACTAAACAACACATCACAATATAGAAAAAAGAATAGAAAAAAGAAAATAATAATAATTATAAAAAACCGAAAAACCGAAAAATAGAAACAATTTTAAAAAAAGACAACGAACCTTCCCATAACTTATCTTTCATTTACTTGTTTCCTTGACCTCCTCGCACCTCCCTTTTTTGTATTCTAGTTCGGTTTGCTATTTCAGCAAATCTTTTCCATCTTTCCCAATTTTTATCCTATAATTTATCTTAATATAATGTAGCTTTACCTTTCCTCCTTTCATCTATTAACAGTCTATTTTTACTTAGTCCTTTATAATATTTCTGCTAAAGCCACATAACTTCATTCCAGTCTCCTTCTAACATTCCTTAATTTTACAATGTTTCTGTAAATAAGCTTTAAATTTCTTCCAATCTTCTTCCACCGACTCTTCCCCCGGTCTCGGATTCTGCCAGTCATTTCCGCCAGTTCCATGAAGTCCATCACCTTCATCTGCCATTCTTCCCGGGTGGGTAGATCTTGTGTCTTCCAGTACTTTGCAATAAGTATTCTTGCTGCTGCAGTAGCATACATAAAGAAAGTTCTATCCTTCTTTGGCACCAATTGGCCGACCATGCCCAGGAGAAAGGCCTCTGGTTTCTTCAGAAAGGTATATTTAAATACCTTTTTCATTTCATTATAGATCATCTCCCAGAAAGTTGTTTGTGTGTGTGTGTGTGTGTGTGTGTGTGTGTGTGTGTTTAAGCTCATGCATGGACTGGTTGGCTGCAGGGCAAACTGAGGCTACCTGGAGGCGTCACTTCGCCGTTTCTTGAGGACTTCCAAGTGGCAGATTGATGTGCTTGCTTGCTGTTTTAGAATAAAATCTTTTAATCTTCTCACTCACTTGTGTAGTTTGCATTGCTTCTGAATCTCATTTTAGAAGAACCACCTTGCCTTTGGCAAGACAACAGCCTTTCAAAATCCTATTAAAACTATTTAGTTTAATTAATTCAACATTTATGAACTTGATCCAGGGATACCAGCTTTTTACAACCTGGTAATTACATCTCCCATGCCCCTCTGCTACCCGCTTGCCTTTTAGCACCTCCCTGGATTACCCCACTGCCTCCCTTGGGGTGATTCCACTCACTTTGGCAGTTATTGCTTTAGCATTGCGAGTTAGTAATTCTAACACTTGGAACAAAGAGACGGGATGTTTGTGTTTGGCTTTCTAGGGATGCAACTTTAGAATATATGAAAGTGTACTGTAGCCTGTGTGAGAACTGGTCAAGCCTGGAACCACCTAGCCAACCTCCATCTTACTTGCCTGAGGCTGCAATCGTAACCCTGCTTAGCTGGCAGTAAGCCCCATTGAATTCAATAGAACTAGAATAGATTTGGTTAGGGCTGTGCTGTAATTGAGATCAAGGTAGAAAAAGGATGTGAAAGCTGCGGTCCTCCAGCTGTTGAACAACTACATATAGTACCCACCAGTCCCAGCAAGTATGACTGTTGGTCTGGGGCTGATGAGAGCTGTGGTCCAATGACATCTTGTTGGCTACAGGTAGCTGCCTTAGACAAAACCAGTTACACCCAAAGGAGGTTGTTACAGAGGTTCTATCTGTACCATTATCCTTCAGGTCAAATTGGTTTATGGGCTGAAGAGGTAAGGCCTTTTCTATGATTCTCCCAAATGATGGAATACAATTCCCATTGAAATGAGAATTGTCTCAGCTGTGGATTTTTCAAAAAATAAAGCAGGTTTTAATTGGTATTGTTTTGAGTTACCTTTTCATAGAATCATAGAATTGTAGAGTTGGAAGAGACCCATATGGTCATCTAGTCCAACCCCCTGCAATGCAGGAATCTCAGCTAAATCATCCATGACAGATGGCCATCCAACGTCTGCTTCAAAACCTCCAAGGAAGGAGAGTCCACAACCTCATGTGGGAGACTGTTTCACAGTCAAACAGCTCCTACTGTCAGAAAGTACTTCCTGATGTTTAGTTGGAATCTCCTTTCTTGTAACTTGAAGCCATTGGTTGAAGTCCTACCCTCAAGAGCAAGAGAAAAACAAGTTTGTTCCCTCTTTCATGTGAAAATCCTTGAGATATTTGAAGAGGGCTGTCATATCTCATTTTCATCTTTTCCAAGCTAAACATGCCCAGCTCCGTCAACCATTCTTCATAAAGCTTGCTTTCCAAGACCCTTGATCATCTTGGTTGCCCTCCTCTGCACACATTCCAGCTTTTTCTTGAGGAAAGGACTGGAGCTCAGTTGTAGAACATCTGCTTTGCATGCAAAAGGTCCGAAGGTCAATCCCTATCATTTCTAGGGAGTGCTAGGAAAAGGACTCCTGTCTGAAACCCTGGGAGATGCTACAGCCAATGTAGACCATACTGAGTTAGGTAGACCAGTGGCCTGACTTTGTACAAGGCGGTTTCTTAATTTTCTAACTGGGGTTCTTTAAGGCTGGGTTTATTTAAATGGTTAAAGGTAAAGGTAAAGGGATCCCTGACTATTAGGTCCAGTCATGACCGACTCTGGGGTTGCGGCGCTCATCTCGCTATATTGGCCGAGGGATCCGGCGTACAGCTTCCGGGTCATGTGGCCAGCATGAATAAGCCGCTTCTGGTGAACCAGAGCAGCACACGGAAATTGCCTTTTATCTTCCCGCCGGAGCGGTACCTATTTATCTACTTTCACTTTGACGTGTTTTTGAACTGCTAGGTGGGCAGGAGCAGGGACCGAGCAACAGGAGCTCACCCCATCACGGGAATTTGAACCGCCAACCTTCTAATTGGCAAGTCCTAGGCTCTGTGGTTTAACCCACAGTGCCACCCGCATCCCCATTTAAATGGCTAGTTGTTTTTAAATGCCGAACTTTTTTTGCTGGAATGCATGTCGATTTTTTGTGTCTCTTATTTGCTTTAAAGAATTCTTGAGCTTTTCTCATATGGTAGCTTGATATGTTTGTTTTAAATTTTCTGCTTATCTCCTCTTGTAATATTAGAACTTGGGGCCATCCAATGAAGCTGAATGTCAGAAGATCCAGGACAGAAAAAAAGCAATGACTTCTTCAAATAGGGCATAATAAACTACAAAATTCTTTCACACAGTGCTTAAGAGATGGCCAGTAAATTGGATTGCTATAAGACAGGATTAGACAAATTCATGGGGGATAAAGCCGTCTGTGACTACCAGCCATTATGTCTATGTCCTCTTTCCACTGCTGGGGGTGGCCTATCTCTGAATACCAGTTGCTTGGAATCACAAGTAGGGAATGTTGCTGTTGCACTTACGACATGCTTGTGAGCTTCCCATTGGGTCAACTGTTTGCCCTGTGTGAGAACAGGGTCAGTATGCCCCACAGAGGACCTTAAGGTCCATAAATAGCAACACCCTAGAGGTCCCGGGCCCCAAGGAAGTTAGATTAGCCTCAACCAGAGCCAGGCCTTTTTCAACTCTGGCTCCGGCCTGGTGGAACGCTCTGTCTCATGAGACCAGGGCCCTGCAGGATCTGATTTCTTTCCGCAGGGCCTGTAAGACACAGTTGTTCCACCTGGCCTTTGGCTTGGAGTCAATTTGATTTCCACCCCCCCCCTTTCTTTTTCCTTTTCTCCTCCTGTGATGAGGCTGCATTTTAATGTTTCAATGTTTTAATGTTGTATTTTAATCTTGTTTTTAAGTTGTACAGGTTACATTTACCTTTACGTAATTAATAGTTACTGTTTTGAATTTTATCATGTCATTATCTTCCTTCATGTGTCATGAAAACTGCTGTTGATTAATATGCTGCTCTGGGGGATAGGTCATTGTCTTATTATGCCATGTATGTATGGCCACCTCATGAGAAGAGAAGACTCCCTGGAAAAGACACTGGTGTTGGGAAAGATGGAGGGCACAAGGAGAAGGGGACGACAGAGGACGAGATGGTGGGACAGTGTTCTCGAAGCTACCAGCATGAGTTTGACGAAACTGCGGGAGGCAGTGGAAGACAGGAGTGCCTGGAGTGCTCTGGTCCAGGGGGTCACGAAGAGGTGGACATGACTAAACGACTAAACAACAACAATGCATTCTAACACTGTGACACCAGATGGCGCTGGGGAGTCCTGTTTTTGCCAACCCGATTTCTCATGCAAAGTTCACAACACATTCCACGGAACTGCTTCTTTGATGTGTCTAGATCCAACCTAAGTGTGAGTGGCACTGTTCTGCAGTGGTTCCTGTCCTACTTAGACTTCCAGTAGCTGATGTTTGGGGAGTGCTCTTTGGATCTGTGAGGTCCATGAAGGGTTTGATTTTATCCCTCATGATGTTTAATATCCACATGAAACTGCTGAGTGGGGTTATCTGGAGTTTTGGAGTATGTCGTCAGCAGGGGCGTCTTACCCATAGAGGCTAGTGGCGCAGGGTGCCAGGGTGCCAAATTCTGGAGGGTGCCAGGGAGGAGGTGGAGGCTGGACGTGGCGCCTCCCGGCATCAGCTCGCTGCCCTCACCCAAAGCAGCACCATGCCTGGAGCCTCCGCCTGCCATGGCCACTGTGGCATGAAGCGGCCAGCTGAGCTTGGAGGCGCCGCGTCCAGCCTCCGCCTCTTCCCCACCGGAGGAGCCGCCCTCCAGCCACTGCCCGCCTCCTCCAGTCCCGCCGGCAGTGCTGCCCTCCCTAAAAAAAGGTTGACACAACTCTGGGGAATGGGGCGGGGCAGGTGCCAGGGGAGCCTTGCACCACAGTGCCGGATATGCTTAAGACGGCCCTGGTAGTCAGCAATATGCTGATGACACACAGCTCTACTTCTCTTTTATATCTCAAGGTTTGTCCTTGGATGTGCTGGGCAGTTTTCTTCCTTGGTAATTGTCTGAATGAGAGATTGGATGAGAGCCAAGAAACTGAAACTCAGTCCAGATCTGACTGAGGTACAGTTAGCGGGTGGTTCCATAGACTGGATAGATGGGAGGTGGCCTGCTCTTGATGGGGTTACATAGCCACTGAAGGAACAGACATGTAGCTTGGGAAGTCCTTCTGGTTCCACTGCTGTCCCTTGAGGTTCAGTTGGCCTTGGTGGCATGGTGTGCCTTCCATAAGATTTGGCTGGTGAGCCAGCTGTGTGTCTATTTGAACAGGGATAGCCTAACCCAGTGATGGCCAGACTATGTTTTGGCCAGCTGTTTTGGGACTACAAATAATGTTTAATAAACTATTGTATTTTAATATTCTGTTGGAAGCAGCCCAGAGTGTTGGAAGCAGCCCAGATGGGCAGGGTATAAATAAATTGTTGTTGTTGTTGTTATTTATCCCTATCTAGCTAATAGGACCAGTGGTCAGGGATGATGAGAATTGTAGTCCCAAACTGCTGGAGGGCCAAGTTTGGCAATCATTGGCCTAACCTCTATTGCCTTTACCACTAGGTTAGATTTCTGCAATGCAGAAACCTCTGAAAACAGTTCAGAAACATCGGCTGGTGCAGAATATGGTGGCTGGGTTGCTCACTGGGGCAGGACAGTTTGAGCATATAACACCAATCCTGGCCTGACTACACTGGCTGCTAATTACCATATTTTTCACTCTATAACACACACCCGACCATAACACGCATGTAGTTTTTAGAGGAGGAAAATCCGTAGGCATGCCACCCATAGGCATTCCCTCCATAACACACACAGACATTTCCCCTTACTTTTTAGGAGGAAAAAAGTGAGTGTTATGGTGCAAAAAATGTGGTAGTTTCCTGGACCAATAAAGCCTTAAATGGCTCAGGACTGCAATATCTCAAGGACCACCTCTGCCCATATGAACTGACCCAGTCCATGTGATCACCATCTGAGACCCTTCTTCAGGTACCTCCTCCATGAGAGGTCTGAAGGACAGCAACAAGAAAATTGACATTTTCTTTTGTGGTTCTCTGTTTTTGGACTGCTCTCCCCAAGGAGGTTCAATAGATGCCTTCATTACAGATCTTTAAGTGCCAGGCAAGAACATTCCTCTTCTCTCAGGCCTTTGGCAGCCTTCCCAGCATCTAGGGCACCAGAGGTACTAGAACAATTGGTTAAATCCTTTGAGACTAAAAAGCCAGTGGTCAGTTTTTATAGATATTTGGTATCAGTAAATCAATTTGATCCACAGAATCTAAAAAATGAATGGAATGTTCATTAAATGTTCCTCTAATCCAAATTTGAAGTTTCCCCCTATTGTTGAGCGGACCATCTTAAAACAACAGTGATACCTCTCTCTGGATTTATTGGTTCTACGCCTTATCAATATTCTCTGTTGTTAAGTACCCCTGTGATATCTCCTACACCTCCTCCAACATTCAGTGGTTCTGATGATATCTAGCTGGCAAGTTCTGGAAATACTTGCTGCACTAATAATAATAATAATAATAATAATAATAATAATAATAATAATTTATTATTTATACCCCGCCCATCTGGCTGGGCCTCCCCAGCCACTCTGGGCGGCTTACATAAAAACCAAAAATACAGTAAAATATCACACGTTAAAAACTTCCCTGAACAGGGCTGCCTTAAGATGTCTTCTGAATGTCAGGTAGTTGTTTATCACTTTGACATCTGCTGGAAGGGCGTTCCACAGAGCGGGCACCACTACCGAGAAGGCCCTCTGCCTGGTTCCCTGTAACTTAGCTTCTCGCAGCGAGGGAACCGCCAGAAGACCCTCGGCGCTGGACCTCAGGATGGTGGATGCTTGAACCAGTCCAAGAGGATATGTGTTATGTTCTTAGGGGTGTGACCCTGAACCGACTTACTTTTGAGTAAGTTGCATTGAACTGTATTGAAAGGAACTTATTTCTTGGTAGACATGCATAGGATTGTGCTGCCACATAAAGGGAAAACCAGAAAGCCAGTGCTATGATGCAGAAAAAGTTTTATTAGGAATTTCAAACAGTAAAAGTATCCAAGTGAATACTAAGCATACTGGAAGACAATAAAGCAAAAAAGAACACATTCCAGTGAACAGCTTCTCCTTTAGAATTAAGGCTGGAGGAAGAGTAGGGGGTTCTACATGTATAGAACATTCTTTCCACCTTCCTTACATTAAGAACCAATTACACATATTTACACTTGCATGCTAATTTCATAGACATAGGGAATGGATCTTGTGCTTTTCTTCCCAATGTGAATTGGTGTGTTTCAAAGAGATATAGGTAAATAACTATCATAGTAACTAGCAGGGGAAAGTGAGATAAAATTAAACTGGAAACAGCTGCATGTTCTAGATGGGCCTGATTACAAGGGATGCAGAACACTCTTCCAGCTCCCATTGGGATTGCCTAGGGAGTTTGCGTGGGTGCTCAGCATATCTAAAATCAGACTGAAATAGTCCACCACAGATCTCTTTTTCTTTCCTCCTTGTTGACAGACCGTGAGAGCTTAGCAGGGGGTATAGCAGATGCTGCCTCTACGCCCCACAAACCCATAATGGCCACGGCCCCCAAAAGCACCAGACCTAGACCCCAGAAGACCTGCACCACCATAGAGCCCTCTGCCAAATCCGCTGCCAAATCCGGATCCATAACCACCAGCAGCACATGGGGTGTTGCCTCCGACAGACACAGGCTCACAACTGGCAGAGAGGATGGGTCCTGGGATGGTCAGGACGGTAGGAGGTGGCTGGATCACAACCTCTGCTGGTGGGATCTGGTTGACGCATGATGGGGCAACTCCTGCCAGGACTCCGAGGTTGGTTGCTCTTTCAGCACCTCCATAACCGTAGCCGAGACCTCCGTAGCCGTAGCCGAGACCTCCATATCCATTGCTGAGACCTCCATACCCATAGCCCAGACCTCCTGCTGATCCAAATCCAACAGTGGGAGTGGAAGCACAGGATGGGACAGCGCAGGATGGACCACAGTCAGCCATTGTTGTGTAGAGGTGAGTCTGAAACTAAGAAGACCATGGGACAAAATGAACATGTGGAATGCCACTTCAATGGGGAATGCATGAGACATTTAAATCAGCTGTCATTGACAGTTCTACCACTCTGCCCTAATGCTTGGGTTCGTTATTGTCTTCTCTTTCTTTCACCACAGCCCTTCTCTTCATTATGGGTCCCAAATCCAAATACTGGCAGCTCCAGGAATGTCTGAGAATGTCATCTATCTGAAACTCTGGAGAATAGTTTCCAGTCAGAGAGGACAATACTGAACTAGGAGGTCCAATGATCTGTCTTGGTAAAAAGCAACTCCCTAAGTTTCTATTTAAACCAGACCTTTGGCTGGAACAATGAATGCAGGAATCTTTTAATAATAATAATAATAATAATAATAATAATAATAATAATAATAATAATAATAATATATTCTTTATACCCCACCCATCTGGCTGAGTTTCCCCAGCCACTCTGGGAGGCTCCCAATCGAGTGTTAAAAACAACATAGCATTAAATATTAAAAACTTCCTTAAACAGGGCTACCTTCAGATGTCTTTTAAAAATAAGTTAGCTGCTTATTTCCTTGGCATCTGATGGGAGGGCATTCCACAGGGTGGGCGCCACTACCGAGAAGGCCCTCTGTCTGGTTCCTTGTAACCTCACTTCTTGCAATGAGGGAACTGCCAGAAGGCCCTCAGAGCTGGACCTCAGTGTCCGGGCTGAACAATGGGGGTGGAGAGGGCTATAGTGAATTGTTAGAGCATCTTCTTTGCATGCAGAAGGTCCTGACTTCACTCCCCAGCATCTCCAAGTAAGGTTTGGAAGAAAAACCTTCCTTGAAGCCCTGGAGTATTGCAGCCCATCAAACATTACAGTGCTGGATGGATGAACACTCTGGTCTCAGTGTAAGACAACTTCCTAAAACGTTTGTGTTCAGAAGAAATACATAGAAAATAAGTCAGCCAACAAAATGGAGGATGGAGGATTCCTGATGGAATAGCAACATAAAGGTAAAGGGACCCCTGACCATTAGGTCCAGTCGTGACCGACTCTGGGGTTGCGGCGCTCATCTCGCTTTACTAGCTGAGGGAGCTGTCATACAGCTTCTGGGTCATGTGGCCAGCATGACTAACCCGCTTCTAGCAAACCAGAGCAGTGCACAGAAACACAGTTTACCTTTCCGCTGGAGCAGTACCTATTTATCTACTTGCACTTTGATGTGCTTTCGAACTGCTAGGTTGGCAGGAGCAGCGACCGAGTAATGGGAGCTCACCCCGTTGCGGGGATTCGAACTGCCAACCTTCTGATTGGCAAGTCCTAGGCTCTGTGGTTTAACCCACAGTGCCACCCGCGTCCAGCTGAACCCTCTAAGCAGTGCAAAAAAAAAAAGCACGTAAAGACAAGATCATAACATAAATGCACACATTTGACTTACCAAAGTCTGTGAGGAGTAGAAGTGGAGAGAAGGAGATCAAGTCAAGGAAAGCTGTTGGACTATCTCAGCCCAGGGAGCCCTTTTATACTCTTTTGACTGTATCCCCTGATGGCCCCACAGCTAACTGGGATACACCCCCTTTCCCTGAGGCTTTAATTAGCAAGCAATTTATGAATTACATCATGCCCTCTAATTGTTTTAATAAGAAAGAAAAATGGGGCAAAAGACTTCGCATTTCCTCTGCTCCCCACAAAGCTTCTTTCCCATCCTCACCCTTTTGATCTTTGCATTCTCATTCTTCCACCAAAGGAGTTAATAAAAAAATTAAGAAAATGTAAAGATGCCTTTGTATGTTCATTTCGGACAGATCAACAGGTGCTATGGCTTTGAAGAGAATTAAAGTGGCTGGAATGGTTGGAGATTTTATCAGCAGCCTCCTTGACTTCCATATCCAAGATTATCATTCCGTTCACAGCACATAGCCAGGGTTCTCTGCCTCCAATGTCAGAGGTAGCATGCCTCTGAATACCAGTTGTTAGGAATCAGAATTGGGGAATGGGACACTGAGTTCCTGTCCTTCTTATGAGATTCCTATTGGTTGACCACTGTGAGAACAGAATCTTCCTAATGCTCTAACCTTCATTGATGCAAGGATGTCATATACACATGTATGAATAAGTATACCCAATAAAGCAAAAATGATTTTGAAGCGTTAGCAAAAATTCACAATTATTTGAAGCCCACCTCCCAAATAAAATGATTGAAGAAATAAAAGGATAATGTAGGCAGGGATGATAGGAGACACCTATGTCCCAACCAATCAGGGATCACATATTAAATTCACTTGTAATATTAGCAGCTCCTGGTTTCCTGAATTTCTAGCCCTCCTGTAACTTATAATGTCAACGTGGCTAACACAATGCAAGGGTAAAATTTAATAATGATGTTTAAAAAATCCTTCGATAGCTTCCTGTTTCTATCCATCTTTGAGATCAGCAAGGGAAATCTTATCCACTGTTACATCAATATGAAAGATCAGGTGGGCAGATCGAAGAGTTGGTGCCTTCATGGTGATCAGTTGAGATCTGTTGGTATCCATCTATCTCCATTTACTGAAATTCTAAGGTTATTTTCAACTAGCCCATGTTAGACTTATTGAAAGCAATGGACAGGGGATGCCAGGAAACAGGGAATTATGTTCACATGTGGTGGGAGTGTAAATATGTACACATTTTTTTGGCAAAGGTTATTTAATGAGATAACAGAAATCACTGGTTTACAGCTGACTGAAAGTCTAGCGGTAGCATTATTATCAATTTACAATGGAGTGGAAGGTTCGCTGGCTATGAAGGACTTGCTCACAAATTTATTGACAGCTGCATGAATTATTATAGATAAGAAGTGGAAGGGGCAAGCAGAATATAAAATGGAATAATGGTATAAAGAGGTGTGGGATATAGCTGTTAAAAGATAAATTAACATGTGCCATTGAGGTAAGATGGGAAATATGCAAGGGAAATTATTTTTGAGGAGATATGGAGGGTGTTTGTAGAACTTGTACTGTTAAAACGGAAAAGGGTCAAACCATCATAAGAGGTGTTGAAATTTTGGGAGGCTGGATAGTTACAATGGGATGGTATCGGTGGTGGGTGGGGTGCACATTTTTATTCTTATTTATTTATGCTTATTACTTTGTAAAAGAAGAAGAAGAAGAAAGTCAGTCAACACCATGCATGTTGATGGAACTTTCCTGAGAATGAGTTTATTGGATGCAGCCCATCATAATTTCAGCTATGTTTGTGTGTGGCTTGTCGCTCATAAATTAGCATGTTCTAAACTACAGATTTTGAATACATTTCATACATTTTCTAGGCTTCCCAATATGCAAGTTTTAATTGCCTTTCTAAGCTGCCTGTTTAAAAAGAAAAAAAAGGAGTGTTTTCTTTTTGGTTTCAACTTGGTACTGATTTTATATATCTGGTTTAGATGCTTAACATATTTTTGGTTGGTGTGGGGTTTTTTAAACCACAGACACCATCTTCTATTGAAGTTGGGGCAGCCCCCTCCCACCTCTGCCACCCAGAAGACCACTCCAGATTAACTCTAGATTTTTGCCAGGCTGAAGGAAACATCTCCGACCTCCTAGGACCAGTGAAGAAGATAACATATAATGAGCCCTGAAGCTGGATCAAACCAAAGGCCCATGTTGTCCAGCATCCTCTTTCCTGCAGTGGTCAACCAGATGTAGTGGTCAACATAGGGACCATAGCTCTTTCTCACTATTGTTCTCTTCCAAGTGGCATTGGCGCTCTCAGGTCCCAGTTGTGAGTTCCCCATTGAGGCATCTGTTTCTGCACTGCGAATACAAGAAGCTGAGTTAGATGGGGCTTTGACCACATCCAGCAGGGCTTTTCTGGTGTGCTCAAGGCATTCAAGGACACCGATTTCATCTGATACCGGAGATGTCTCAGAAGGTGTAAGCAGAAAGCTTTGATCATGTCCTAGAGTTCCCTACACTGATGAAAGAGCTTTGATGATCTCCATCTCCTCCCTCTGGGTGTTTCTGATTTAAAACAGCAGATAAACTAGAGCAATTTGACTTGAGGTCAGCAAAATTAAAAGGAAGGGAGAGGGGAACAAACTGGTGTCAAGACTATTTGTGTTGCATTATTGCAACCACTTAATTTTGTGACCTCCCTCTTTTGTGCTTAGTAAAGTATTTTGCACATGAAATTGTTGACAACTAAATAAAATGTTAGCTGGAAAGAGGCGGTCTCTTGGTCACAGGAGTGGTTGACAGAACTGTATAAAAACGGAAAATTCTCCCAGTTCCTCCAACAGCTTCATCTGACTCTTTTGTCTTCGTTCCATCTTCTCAAAGAAGCAGGTAAGTTCATTTTTGGGGGCAAATGTTTCTGAATTTATCAAAAAAATCACATCAAATTAAGACTAGATGGATATTCCAGCTTCATACTTTGTAAGTGCATTTAATATGATATTGCTAGAAGAAACTCTAATTAAGCATTTTTAAGGAAAGCTGGAAGGTGCCACCAGCTCTCTATCTTCTTCCTTCCTTCCTAAATGATATTTAGACAAACATATACACTTCTGTCTTTTACAGCACAAAACTCTGCATTTTACTCAGAAGTAAACCCGAATGTGTTATGCAAAGGTAAAGGGACCCCTGACCATTAGGTCCAGTCATGGCCAACTCTGGGGTTGCAGCGCTCATCTCACTTTATTGGCTGAGGGAGCCGGCGTACAGCTTCCGGGTCATGTGGCCAGTATGACTAAGCCACTTCTGGCAAACCAGAGCAGCGCACAGAAACACTGTTTACCTTCCCGCCAGAGCAGTACCTATTTATCTACTTGCACTTTGACGTGCTTTCAAACTGCTAAGTTGGCAGGAGCAGGGCTGTCTTATTTTTTTCAAGCTCATCCCCAACTTGCTAGAGAATAAAAAATTCCTTCCAGTAGCACCTTAAAGACCAACTAAGTTAGTTCTAGATATGAGCTTTCGTGTCCACGCACTTCTTCAGAAGTGCTAGAGAATGGTATACTGTGCTAGAGAATGGTATAATTGCTAGAGAATGGTATACTGTGGTGCAGTATGTTCAAGATACATGTTGATAGCATTGTTGATAAAACATGCCTTTTCTTAAAAGAACCTTACTGGGTTATCTCATCATTTTCTTATATTTCAGAACATCAGTACTGGGGGTAGCCAGCATAGCACCTTCCAGATGTTGTGGGTTAAAATGCCAAGAAAGGGGGTCATTCCTTAGTGATACAGCCCATACTTGGCATGCACAAGGTCTCCAGGATCAGTCCCCTACATCTCCAGGTGGGGCCAGTAATGTCCCCTGTCTGGAACCCAGGAGAGTCATCGGCAATCAGTGTAGACCATGGGTAGGCAAACTAAGGTCCAGGGGCTGGATCCGGCCCAATCGCCATCTAAATCCAGCCCACGGATGGTCCAGAATCAGCATGTTTTTACATGAGTAGAATGTGTCCTTTTATTTAAAATGCATCTCTGGGTTATTTGTGGGGCATAGGAAGTTATTTATTTATTTTTTCAAAATATAGTCCGGCCCCCCGCAAGGTCTGAGGGACAGTGGACCAGCCCCCTGCTGAAAAAGCTTGCTGACCCCTGGTGTAGACAATATAGACAACAAAGCCCACATTTAGTATATCGCAGCTAATCTCACCCAGAACAGTTGCCCATGCTAGCTGAGTCTCATGGGCGTTGAAGTCCATGATACCAGGGCAGGCATCACTTTGATTCCCCTTGATCTGCACCATATCTGAAACTTTTTCATTCTTTGCCTTTCGTGGTCCATGTTCAACTCCCTTCTGCAATTTTATGTTGTGTTTTGAATATAATTTTTTATTCCATTTTCTGTTTCACACTTTCAGATAAAGATTCTACATACTTAAAATATCAGTGACTTCCTGTCAGGGACTGGACTGAGGAGGAATGGTGGAGACCACCCACTTTCCTCCTGAAGCTTCCAAAGAAGAGGGAGACAGTATAGAATTACAACAGTGGTTTGCGGGAGGTCATAGCTCAGAGGCTGCAGAGGAGAGAAGCTGGGAAATATCGGGAAAGGAGCAGGAACAAGAAGAAGCACGAGGGGAGAGACAGCTGGCAGACTGAGTGTCTTTAGAATGCATTCCAGACCCTTCTCTCTCCCAGAACCTGGCAGGCATTGAAAGTAGGAGAGCAGAGAGCTCAGAGGCAAAAGGCATAGAGAAGCCACCATAGGGAAGATGTATAATAGGAGAGACAGAGGGGGTGGGGTTTTCACTCAGAGCAGCATCATTACTCTAAGAAGCAACATTTCTAAGCCTCTCTCTGTGAACATTGAATAAAATACCCCCATCGTTCAGCCTGGACACTGAGATCCAGCGCCGAGGGCCTTCTGACAGTTCCCTCATGTTGAGAAGTGAGGTTACAGGGAACCAGACAGAGGGCCTTCTTGGTAGTGGCGCCCGCCCTGCAGAACGCCCTCCCTTCATATTTGAAGGAAATAAGTAGCTATCTTATCTTTAAAAGACATCTGAAGGCAGCCCTGTTTAGGGAAGTTTTTAATATTTAATGCTGTATTGTTTTTAACATTTATTGCTGGCAGCCTGCCACGAGGGAGAGGGATCAGATTCCCTGAAGCCTGACACTTCCCTTCTTCTCTTTCTATGGTTCATTTTGCATATCTTATATCCCTGCATATCTCACAAAAACTATACCAATCGGTTTTCCATTATTACATCCATCAAAATATTATTTGCATTGCTGAATTTATCTTCATGCTGCCAGAGTTTTCAGCTGTACACGTGCAATTTTATTTTTTAGATTCATCTTCAGCCATGGCTAACTGTGGCCCATCCTGTGCTGTGCCATCCTGTGCTTCCACCCCCATAGTTGGATTTGGATCTGCAGCTCTTGGTAGACGCGGAGGTCTTGGCTACGGATACGGAGGTCTTGGCTATGGCAATGGAGGTCTCGGCTACGGCTATGGAGGTGCTGAAAGAGCAGCCAATCTCGGTGTCCTGGATGGAGTCATCCCTTCATGCGTCAACCAGATCCCACCAGCAGAGGTCGTCATCCAGCCACCTCCCAGTGTCCTGACCATCCCAGGGCCCATCCTCTCTGCCAGCTGTGAGCCTCTGTCTGTTGGAGGCAACACTCCATGTGCTGTTAGTGGTTCTGGAATCGTAGGGGGTTATGGCTATGGTGGGTGGGGCTATGAGTCTGGCCTCCTTGGAAGCTCTGGGGGCTGGGGCTATGGTTTGGGCTATGGGAGGGGAGCACTCCTTGGAAGGAAGCTCGGGCGCCGTGGTAGCATCTGTTCTTAGGCCAATTAAACCTAAGAAGCATATCCTGAACTGATATCCAGGGAACTTGATACCGATCCAATCGCCAAGGTTTAGAAGATCCAAGCAAACCGCTGCTGAAGTTGAACTCTCTTAATTCCCCCCTCTGTATTATGAAGTCGAGAAGACCAAGAACCTTCTACAATATGCAGCTTTTTTGCCTATTGTACAACTATCCTTTCTTTTTCTTTGATCTTTTCAATAAAGCTTGTTCTGCATTCTGATAACATGTGTGTCTTTGTTTTTAAAACTCCACCTCCAGTTTCTCATAGGAAGGTGTCCAAGGTCTTAAACCCAATTTTGTCCCAATTAAAATTGGAGTATTGGAGGCCGTCTTTCTCTCTTGCACCCTGAAGGGTTTACATGGAGTGTGGGGAGAGTATGTTATATTCCTCTAGAAATACCATTCGCCTCTTATTCAACATGAGTACAAGATCTCTCTCCAGGGCACCCTGACTAGTTATTCATTCAGAGAAACAACTCATAGTCAGGGGTCAAATGCAACTTTTGCTGATCGCTAAAGGACCAGGAAGGATGGGTTAAATAGGTGCAAGGAAGCAGTTGTGCCCCTTCTCCTGATTCTTCTTTGTTGTCACTTCTGTCTTCCACTGCCTCCCACAGTTTGGTCAAACTCATGCTGGTCGCTTCGAGAACACTGCCCAACCATCTCCTTCTCTGTCGTCCCCTTCTCCTTGTGCCCTCCATCTTTCCCAACATCAGGGTATTTTCCAGGGAGTCTTCTCTTCTCATGAGGTGGCCAAAGTATTGGAGTCTCAGCTTCAGGATCTGTCCTTCCAGTGAGCACTCAGGGCTGATCTCTTTAAGAATGGATAGGTTTGATCTTTTTGCAGGCCATGGGACTCTCAAGAGTCTCCTCCAGCACCATAATTCAAAAGCATCAATTCTCCGGTGATCAGCCTTCTTTATGGTCCAGCTCACTTCCATACATCACTACTGGGAAGTATATAATAATAAATACTTAGCTAAGAAAAAGAAAAGGGGAAAAGAAAGGAGGGAGATAAAAAAGCATACCTTTAAATAAACTTTCTTATTTTAAAAATAAATTCATATCTATAGATACTCAAAAAACAAATAGCCATCTATATTAATATGAAAAAATATCTGTGGAAATCAATGTGGAGGAGCAGAAAATATAAATTTCATACTTTGATTAATCACAGACATATTACCAGTTCTGTGTGTGTGTGTGTGTGTGTGTGTGTGTGTGTGTGTGTGTAAAGTAAATTATATGGAGGAGTGTTTTCTTCAACTTTCTTATCCCCCCCAAAAAATATTTAAAATGTCCATCTTCTAACTATTTTTCCCCCTCCTTGCTGGCCAACAAGAACTCTTCTCTGACAAGTTGCTGCAGTCAAAATGGCAGCTTAGAACTTCCTCATTTTTCCAATTTTGATGCTTTGACAGAGCCTTGACATGACATGATTTCTGGTGCTTCATAAGGACCTGGAAGTCATGTCAGAGGCATTGCGGTGCAGGTGCTGAGCACCAACAACAATGTTTTGTGGGTGCCCTGGCCCCCAAGCGTTGGTTCCAGTGCCTGGATGCTTTCCTTTGTTCTCTCGATCTCTCCCTTCCCGGCCTCTTACTCCGAGTCCTTCACCAACAATCCATCACTTTAATGTGTGTGTAATTCTTGGGTCCCAATAATGGCCCATAGCTGAGGACACCAAGGAAAACAAAAGGGGGCTGGGAGCCAGGAAAGAATATAAAAAGAAGAAAAGAGGAAAGAAAGAAGAAAGAGAAAGGCACTTCCAATTTTCCATCTGCCAGTTATGTAACAGAAATTATTCAAAATATTCACTCCAAGAAAGCGTGTTCTCCTTCATGGAGAGCATGTGTCGCGATGGGGGCTGACAGGACACTCCAAAGTTGTGGGGCGGGCTAATTGATCTTTGGCCACTGTTGTGATTGGGCTTCCCTTGTTGTTGGGAAGATGTTAATGTTGCCATTTGATGATTGACAGCCAGAAATGTTAAAACTCCCTGCACGAGGCATAGAGCTTCCTCTTTTCGCTCCGTGCAGCGGATTGCCCGTCCCCCCTCCCTATATTTAGGGTTGTTCGCTTTGACCTTGCTGTGCCTGTCATGGGGTCGTCTGCTCTTGGGGAAGGGGCCCAGTAGGAATTTTGTCCATCTGGCTGATTGGCTGGGGCCATTTGGTTTTTGCCTACTGCGTAGCAAATCGTCACAACTTGTAAGGTTGCAGTTAGGCGTTGGTTTATGGTTTGGTTGGTTGAGGGGCATGGATTGGCTGTGCCTGCCCCTCTAATGCTGCTGCTGCAAGTTTCAATATATGCTTTTTGCGCTAAGTAAACAATTCCTGGTAAAGGGTTTCTGCAATTTCTCGCATCTTTATCCTTATATTTACCGGTAATTGATGGAATAAACATTTGGATCTGTTTATCTTTCAGATGTTTTGATAGTGATTTAGATGGTTTATTGAGGTATTTCAACCATCTTTGATTTTTTTACAGTTGGCAAAGCATTCCAGTTTTTAGGCTTGGATATTTTGAATGTTCTCTGTTGTTCTTAACTTCATACACCATGTTTGCTTATGCTAATGTGTCTTTTCTTTATATTTTACACCATTTTTTTCTGCTTGAGAGAATCTATTATACATCTCTGCTGCTGCTATTTTTGTTTTGTCAGAACACCTCTGATATAAGATTCACTTGCATCCCATATATGGCCATGGTGTTTATGCACTTTAAAAAACCAATCTAAATATTGTTCTATTTGTGTCTTTCTATCTCCTCTTACTGATAAACTGTTATTTATTCTCTAGAATTTACTATTACAATTATTTGGCATTTTGATGTTCAATAATCCCTTAGAGTTGGAGTATAAAACCTCCAAACATCTGTCAAATTTTTGTTGGCAAACATGCCTTGAGACACTTTCTAGTTTTAATTTAGACAAAAGGGCGATTCAGTCAGCTGGACAGCTTGCTGTGAGGAACTGAGGCCAAGTGTTACAAAAACCAGCACACATGGGTTACTGTAATGCGCCAAAAGCTTTACTGAAAAGATTCAAGAAATGACATTGATAGTTGTATGAGAAATACAGAAGAAATTTAGCATATAAGCATCTTAGTTTTCTGGACTTCAAAGCGAAGAGGTGGGGGGTGAAGAGGGTTCAACTTCAGCAGTGGATCCTGGGATTTAGCTCTTTTGAACCACGCCCAATGGATCTGTATCAAACTCTCTGATTATCAGTTCATAATATGCTTCTCAGGTTTAATTGGCTTATGCACAGATGTTACCACGACGCCCGAACTTCCTTCCAAGGAGTGCTCCCCTCCCATAGCCCAAACCATAGCCGAAACCTCCAGAGCTTCCAAGGAGGCCAGACCCATAGCCCAAGCCCCCATAGCCTCCTACGATCCCGGAACCACCAACGGCACATGGAGTATTGCCTCCAACAGCCACAGGCTCACAGCTGGCAGAGAGGATGGGCCCTGGGATGGTCACAATGGAGGCAGGTGGCTGGATCACGACCTCTGCTGGTGGGATTTGGTTGATGCAGGATGGGATAACTCCTGCCAGGACTCCGAGGTTGGCTGCTCTTTCAGCACCTCCATATCCATAGCCGAGACCACCATATCCGTAGCCGAATCCTCCATTTCCATAGCCGAGACCTCCCAATCCATAGCCGAGACCACCATAGCCAAGACCTCCTGCTGAGCCAAACCCAACAGTGGGGGCGGAAGCACAGGATGGGACAGCGCAGGATGGACCACAGTCAACCATTGTTGGATGGAGGTGAGTCTAAAACCAAAAAGACCAAGGTAACACAGTAAGCCATGGCTGAAGATGAATCTAAAAAATAAGGTTGCAGAACTGAGCAGAACATGGAGCATGAAAACCCAAAAACAACAGAGAATCATAAATCCTCTGATATTATGTATATGAAGGAGGCCTAGTGTTGTATGCTTCAACTCCCACCAGATGTAGACAGAACGTCCTATGGTCAAGGATCATGACAATTGTAGTTCAACAACAATTGGAAGCCCAGTACTTATTCTCCACTCTCCGACACATGTTCCAACCAATTAGGGTTCACATATTATAGGTTTATTGTCCAAACTCCATCTGTGAGTTTTTGTCTTCTTCCCAAAAATTACTACTTTAATTTTAGAATGGTTGACTGTTCACTGTTCACTGCTCTTTTGTGCAAAAGACATTCAACTTCCTCAAAAGTCTCTGCATCCCAATTAAGGTAGCAGAAATCAAAACAATATCGTTGGCATACAGAAGAACTGAAAGTCTGACATCCTGAATAGAAACAGAAAAATATTCTAGGCCTCTTAGTTCTTGAACAATATCATTTATATAAAAATTGAATGAAAGGATGGTAGGAGGCATCCCTGTCAGACTCCCCTCTCTGTGAGAATATTATCAGAGAGCAACCCATTTGCCACAAGTCTAACCCTAAGCAAAGTATGGCTATGCAGCAGTTTATACAACTCTGAAGTAGGTATGAACTGTAGTCATCCAGTTGTCACTGGACTTTAGTCCCCTCAGTCAGCAAGCCCAAAGGTCAAGCGTGACCCAAGGTCAAGGACCAAATGGTGCTCATTCTTGCTCTAGTGGGAATATCAATCTAGCCTTCCACTGTCATAATCTTCTGATAAATTACAAAGTATTTCCCCAAGAAATCGGACTTACCTGCTTCTTTGAGAAGATGTAGTGAAGACAGAAGAGTCAGATGAAGCTGTTGGAGGAAAGGAGAGAACTCTGAGCTTTTATATAGTTCTGCCAGCTGCCCCTTTGACTCAGAAACCGCCTATTTCCTGCAAACATTTTACTTAGCTGTCAACAATGCAATATGCAAAATTACTTTGCTAAGCACAAAAGAGGGAGGTCACAAAATTAAGTGGTTGTAATAATGCAACACAAATAGTCTTGACACCATGTTTTTCCCTCACTCATTCTTTTAATGTTGCTGGCCTCAAGTCAAATTGCTCCAATTTATCTGTTGCTTTTAACCAGAAACACCCAGAGGGAGAGGATGGAGATTAAGGTGCCTTCATCAGCTCTGGGGACTCTCTGTCATTATCAAAGCTTTTTGCATACATATATGGGATTTTAGGACACCACCAATATTAGAGGAAGGCAGAGTCTTAAAATGATGTAAAAACATGGGAGAAGCTTTGCTGCATCAGGGAAAAGACCCATCTAACCCTGTTCTTGTAATGGCCAGACAGATGGCAAAAACAGGACCTGCAAACAATAGTAGAAAAGCGCTATGGCCCCAGTGTTCTACATGGAATAACCAAGAAGCATCTTGATGGCCACTGTGGAAAAGATGATGCCTTTGCTCTAAACAAATTTAAGCAAACAAACTAGAACTATAAACTCCATGCAAATACATTGGTCCCTTGGTTCTCAAACATAATCCGTTCCAGAAGTCTGTTCGACTTCCAAAACATTCGAAAACCAAGGCACAGCTTCTGATTGATGCAGGCGCCCCAGAAACAGTAGCCGACAACCGCACTGGATATTCAGCTTCCAAAAAAAGTTCCCAAACCAAAGCATTTACTTCCGGGTTTGCGGCGTTTGGGTTCCAATTTGTTCATCAACTAAGCCATTTGAGACTTCCGGGTTAGCGCCATCGGCAATGGTGGCATTCCTCTGACTGAGAGGAACCCGCTCCATGGAATTCGGGTTGTGCCGCCACGGCGAAGGTGGAGACCCTTTAGAAATCCCAGGCGGAGGAAGCCTGGGAACGTGGGATTCGGCTGACACCAGGAGCGCCCCCCCTACCCGCAGGGAAACCCCTTTTTTGGGGTTCCGAAGTGACGTGGGGTGAGCGGCGTGGTGTTTTGAATCGACCACTATTTTTACGGAGTGAAGCCGTGTAGCCGTTGCCAGAGAGCGCTGACTTTTTCTTGTGGACAATTGGATTTCAAACAACAACCCGTGAGTAGAACGGAAATTGGGCTTTTAAAGTATTTTTAAATTGGCACCGATCGGGGAAGGTCTAAACAGGAAGTCCACCTCCCTTTTCTGTAAATAAACTGAAGCAAAGAATCTGTTAACTAAGGTCGCAGAGAGTCTTTCTTAAAGGATTAAAACTCCACTGATTGAAACTACTATCAATACTCTTTTTGGAAGCAGGGAAGCCTGCAGAAGATTAATATTTTGGAATTAATGCGCCACTTCCCTAAACCTGGGAGCGGTCTGCGAGAGCCTGTGGATGGTGAATAGATAAATTTGACAGCTAGCTGTCAAGATACAAAATAAGGACTTTGCTGCTATTGTTAGTTTCTGTGTTTAAAAAGAAGGAAGGTAATTGGAATTGCTACAATTACGTTGGGGACTTTTGGAACTGTGCTGGAAGGAGTGTATAGAGAAACTGTGTCCCTCTAGAGGGAGTTTTGGGATAGTGTTGCAAGAATGCAGCTGGGAAATTGACATTAAAGATAAAGCCTCTGAGAAAACTAGTTTTGACCTTGGAAATGTCAAGGATGGCGGTTGAGAAGGAAGCCACGTCTGAACTGAATAGGACATTTTATCTGCTGGGAAAGCTGCAAGAACAGATAAACATCATGGCTACTAATGTTGAAATTTTGGGAACAAAAGTGGGCATCAGCAAAGAAGTAGACAAGAACCCGGCACAGGAATCTCTTTTAACTGAACAAATTGAAGAACCAGAGAAGGAGAAAGTTGTTGTTGTTAAAGTGAAGCAAGGGGGAGTCGTAACCCTACAGAGGCAAATGGTGGATTATAACTTGAGGCCTTACATGTTTGCAACTAGGAGAAGCCAGATTTTGGAGATGAGAGCCTCTCTTGGTTTGGAAAATGAAAGTTAGAGAGATCACCCTATGTGGGGATCAAATAATTTTTGGGATTTGAATCTGAGCCAGGTGGAGATTGGAGCTTCTGGGGCCTTTGGATTTGGAAGGAGTGTGAAGCAAGATTTGGAATATTCCATGGGCCCTATCTTTAACTATGGAAGTCTGGCAGACTTGCTAAGAAGGAATATGACTACCATTGGGTTGGAGCCCCCCCCCCCCCGAGATCTGTTCTTTAATACCAAAGACTATCAAAAAGATCGGCAGAGGGGACATGAAAGAGAGTTAAGAGCCTCGGACTTAAGATCTCCGGGTTGATGGAGGGGAGGGGAGATGGTGAAAGAAAAATTGGGAATTTAAAGTGAATATATATGTTATATTGTGTTTCTTTTTGTAACCTTTTAAAACTTGAATAAATATTATTTGAAAAAAAGAGAGAACCAAGGTTCCACTGTTTATAAAATAAATATAATACATTTTAAAAATCTGAAACCAAAGGAAGGCACTGTTGTTGGCATCTGCTTGTCTTGAGAGACAGTGGAGTGCGCCTACAGGGGTTAAGTCAAGCCACTGTGTTAGCAGCACTGAAGTGATCTCCCTGGGGCAAAAGCCTGGGCAGTGGGCATGGAGGTCCTGGCCAGTGGCCAAATGAAAGTAGACCAATACATTTGGGACCAGCTTGGCTGCATGAGTTGCTGGAAGGCAGTTTACAAGGCCCCATCCAACCGTCTTGGGGTCTGTACTCCAGATTTGTGTAGTGTTTACTTGTTAGCCATTTCTTCATCTGAAGATATCCTGCAAGGCACCAGAGGTTTAAGATCAGAGTTTTTCCTTCTCCTTGATGGGCTACCTTCCCAGGTTGACAAGCAACATCTGCCCCACACTTCCCTCTACAACTCATGCAGAAACCACCTTCTTGATTGTTGGGCCCACTATTGGTCTCGTTAGCTCAATCCAAGCAGGG
Source organism: Podarcis gaigeae (assembly GCF_964106915.1). Lineage (NCBI taxonomy): Eukaryota > Metazoa > Chordata > Lepidosauria > Squamata > Lacertidae > Podarcis > Podarcis gaigeae. The sequence goes on from NC_139693.1 coordinate 6,959,783, forward strand.
AAAGTCCCTAGCTCACCAAGGGTTTGAGGCCCATTGACTACCCTCACCTGGACAGTCGAAGCTGCTCCTGGGGTGTGGCCAATGTCTCATGCTGCCAGCTGCTAGGAGCCACAGGTGAGTGCAGGGTGGGGACCAAAGGTGGGCAAATTATCCAAAAAGGAGCATGTTGTGTCCCCAAACAGAGGCACTATCCCCTCCCTGAACACCCTGAACACCCAAAAAGAATGCTATTATTACTATTACTATTATTATTATTTCCCGGTCACTCTGGGCAGCTCCTAGCAGAATATTAAAAACATGACAAAACATCAAACGTTAAACACACACACACACACATATATGGAAGTTTTTTATGTTATATATATACCATATGTATGTGTGTGTGTGTGTGTGTGTGTGTGTGTGTGTATGGTTAACAAACAATTAGCAATCCTGTTTTCAGAAACCATCGAAACACTTTCATTTATTAGCAACAAATCACAAACACAGATAGCTGAAATGATTGTGATGGTGGATGTCATTCTTAGGTTTCATCCATCAAAATCAAGGGTGATGGCTGGCTTGTTCATTCTTTCAACAGGTCTACTCTCAGTATGGATAGACAACAGATCACCAAAAAAGCTGCCTAACTGCCCCATGCAATCTTGCATATTGATGGGGCAGAGGATAGGATATCTGCTGCTTGTATAAGAATGAATATGGAAACAGGTGGCTATTCGGGAATTTTATTACATAGAATCATAGAATCAGAGTTGGAATAGACCACAAGGGCCATCGAGTCCAACCCCCTGCCAAGCAGGAAACACCATCAGAGCACTCCTGACATATGGTTGTCAAGCCTCTGCTTAAAGACCTCCAAAGAAGGAGACTCCACCACACTCCTTGGCAGCAAATTCCACTGTCGAACAGCTCTTACTGTCAGGAAGTTCTTCCTAATGTTCTTAGTTAAGTTTTGCATTTTGTTGGCAACTTTGACATTATGAGTTGCAGAGAGATTGGAAATTCATGTAATCCAGGGTGGCTGATATAATGAGTGAATTTAATATTTGATCCCTTATTTACTGGCACCATTTTATAGTACAGGGCAGCTAAATATGAAGTTCTCCGGATGTTTTGCTGGATCACAACTCCCACCATCACTGGCTACATCAAACCTATTCCCCCCCCCCCAAAAAAAACTTTTTCTCACTAACGCTGTCAAATAATGCTGCTTTATTGGGTACCTGTATATATGATAACCGTGCCAGTGAATATTAGAGCTTTACTTATACAGTTATTTTTTGAAACTGTATTTGAAGGGATCTCTGTTATTACAGGCAGGCGATGCAACCTGATTAAAAGCTAGCTGTACAGTGGTACCTCAGGTTAAGTACTTAATTCGTTCCGGAGGTCCGTACTTAACCTGAAACTGTTCTTAACCTGAAGCACCACTTTAGCTAATGGGGCCTCCTGCTGCCGCCGCACCGCCGGAGCACAATTTCTGTTCCCATCCTGAAGCAAAGTTCTTAACCTGAAGCACTATTTCTGGGTTAGCAGAGTGTAACCTGAAGCGTATGTAACCTGAAGCGTATGTAACCTGAGGTACCACTGTACTTAATTTGTTTAGAGATGGCCATAAAAATTCAATGTGGAAGGATCTAATAGTCTTTTTGTCTGCATCTAGAAATTCATAAACACAATACTGTGACCAGGCTGGGATAGCTGGGATAGCAGGCTTATGGGTTATTGAGTGTCTGATGTAGATTATTATTATTTTTTTTCAATTTTGTTGTTCTGTATGGGACAATGACAATAAAGATTATCATATCATATCGTATTGGAAAACAGCAACTAGTTTAGCTTCAGAAGCATGATGACTATGGAACATAGCTCTTGTGGAGACACCAGGAAAGCATTTTAGAGCACCAAGGGAAACAAATACCAAAGATCATTTTGAAACTGTATGCAATATATGTTTACTCAACACAGTGGAAAGAACAATGTTGTTTCCTCACCAGCAGCCACCCATTGCTCGCTCTGGAACCATCAGTTAAGGCAAAGTGGAAGATACAGGTGATAAAAACCTACTCTAAACAATGAGACTAACCTGCTTAATATTTAACAGCACTGTTTGCATTGCTAATATGTGGAATGTTTCTTGGGAGGTGGGGGTACAAGAGGATTGTTTGTTTTTTTAAAAAAAAAATCAGAAAAATAAATAAAAAGAAAAACCGCATCTAGTCCAGCATCTTGTGCCCAACCAGATTCAACGAAAAGCCCACAAGAAGGATGTGATTTTGATAGCCCTCTTCCCAATGGTTCACACTGCAGTGAAGGTAGAGAACGATGGCAATGTGTTGTGGCTGGAAAGATCAACTGAAATCCTGGATGTGAAAGTCAAGTAGCCCACTCTGAACACCCACGGCTACTTTAGCTATTTTGAAGAGAGAGAAATGGGGACAACGTATCTGTTGATCTGTCTGACAGAAAAGGAACATACAATCATTTCTTTTAACTTTGTTTTGCAGAGGAATTAAGAAGCCAAGATCAAAAGTGTCAGAGTGGGAGAGACGCGTTGTGGGAAGTTGAGGAAATGCTAACACTTTTGTCTTATTTTTCATTCTTATTAAAATAATTAGGGGGCCTGAGGCATATCACAAATCATTTGCTGATTCAAGCTTCAGAGGAACAGGGGGTGTATCCAAGCCAGCTGTGGGGCCATTAGGGGATCCAGTCAAAAGAGTATAAAAGGGTTCTCTGGGCTGAGATATCTCAACAGCTTCCCTGAACTTCATCTCCTTCTCTCGATTTCTACTCTTCTGAGACTTTGGTAAGTCACTTGTTCCCTTGATAGAGCATGAGGCTCTTAACCTCAGAGTCAAGGATTTGAGCCCCACATTGGGCAAAACGATTCCTGGATTGGTTGAGCTAGATTACCCTCTTGTTCCCTTTCAACCCTACCATTCTATGAATCTACGCTGGGATCTTGCATTTGCATGATTCTTGCACTGATGAAGAGGGTTCAAATAACTGAATTCCAACTGTTTTATTCTGTGAGATGGGTAGCTCTCGCCAGGGGTGCCAAATTGAATAAAATATGGGGGGCAGGTAAGCATGCCTACGCCATTTGAATGGCAATGCTAATCAACTTGGGGGGAGGGCAGCCCACTCAAATATTTTATGGGCTCGCCAAAGAGACTTTCAACCAGGAATCTTAATCCTTCATGTTGTTGGTTGGCTTCTTTTCTGTATCTATCTTATGAAATCATGTATTTAGCTGCCTTATACTGAGTTAGTCTCTTGGTCCATCCAAATTGTTATTGTCTACAATGACAAGCTGTGACTCTCCAAAGTTTCAAGGAGGGAGCATTTACCAGCTCGACCTGCAGATTCCTGGAACTGAACCTGGCACTTTCTGCATGCAAACCATGCATCCTGCCACTGAGCAATGACCCTATGACCCTTCCCATAGAAACAAAGAAAGAGCCTAGACTTCAAGGCTCTGTCTAAAGCGCTGACTTAAATAGAAGCATATGAAGTTGACCTGTACCATGTCAGACCACTGGCACCTAGTTCAGTATTGTCTACACTGACTAGAAGATGCTCTACAGCAGTGTTCCCCAACCTTGGGCCTCCAGCTGTTTTGGGGCTACAATTCCCATCATCCTTGACCACTGGTCTTGCTAGCAAGGGATGATGGGAGTTGTAGTCCAAAAACAGTTGGAGGCCCAAGGTTGGGGAACACTGATCTACAGGACTTCAGGCAAGGGACATTCCCTGACATTCCTGGAACCATGAGGGATAAGATTTAGGACCCACAATAGAGAGAAAGGTTGTAGTGGACAATACAGAATGCATGAATCAGTGCTTAATGTTTGTTGAATAACAGAAAACAGCTGATTTTCAATCAAGGAGAAAAGAAGATGGTTTAAGGTGGGGGAAATGGGAATGGGGGAAATATCCTACCACCTCTGACAGATTCCCTGCACTCCCCATTGAAGTGATGTACCCCACACCTATTTTGTCCCTTTGTGTTTTTGCTTTCAGACTCACCTCCACCCAACAATGGTTGACTGTGGTCCATCCTGCGCTGTCCCATCTTGTGCTTCCTCCCCCACCGTTGGGTTTGGCTCAGCAGGAGGTCTTGGCTATGGTGGTCTCGGCTATGGATTGGGAGGTCTTGGCTATGGAAATGGAGGATTCGGCTACGGATATGGTGGTCTCGGCTATGGAAATGGAGGTGCTGAAAGAGCAGCCAACCTCGGAGTCCTGGCAGGAGTTGTCCCATCCTGCATCAACCAGGTCCCACCAGCAGAGGTTGTGATCCAGCCACCTGCCTCCATTGTGACCATCCCAGGGGCCATCCTCTCTGCCAGCTGTGAGCCTGTGGCTGTTGGAGGCAACACTCCATGTGCCGTTGGTGGTTCCGGGATCGTAGGAGGCTATGGCTATGGTGGATTGGGCTATGGGTCTGGCCTCCTTGGAAGCTCTGGTGGCTTCGGCTATGGTTTGGGCTACGGGAGGGGAAGGAAGTTTGGGCGTCGTTTTAGCATCTGTGCATAGGCCAGTTAAACCTGAGAAGCATATTATGAACTGATAATCAGAGAGCTTGATACAGATCCATTGGGCATGGTTCAAAAGAGCTTAATCCCAGAAACCACTGCTGAAGTTGAACCTTCCTCATCCCCCACCTCTTCGCTTTGAAGTCTAGAAAACTAAGATGCTTATACGCTAAATTTCTTCTGTATTTCTCATACAGCTATCAATGTCATTTCCTGAATATTTTCAATAAAGCTTTTGGCGCATTACAGTAACCCATGAGTGTTGGTTTTTGTAACACTTGGCCTCAGTTCCTCACAGCAAGCCGTCCAGCTGACTAAAGTAATTTTTGCCTAAATTAAAACTGGAATGTGTCTCCCCCCCCAAAAAAATAATATTTATTACTTTTAAAGTTTACAAAAAAAGAAAAGAAAAAGAGAAAGAGAAAAGAGAAAAACAAAGGAAAACAAAAAAACCACAATACAATACATAATATAAACAATGCACAACACAACCTTAACACATTAAACTAAGCACATTAAGCTAAACAAAACCCTATCCCTAACCCTAACCCCAAACTGAACAAAACAAAAACAATTTAAAAACATACATCACACCTTTTCCATACTCTATTTTCATTCCCTTGTTTCATTGACCTCCTCTCACCTCCCTTTTTGTATTCCACTTCTATTAATTGTTTCAGCAAATCCTTTCCATCTTTCTCTGTTTTCTGTCATTCTACAGATATCTTAACATATTTTTAACCTTATTTTCCATTAAAACTAGAATACTTATGTATGCTTAACTCCTTATAACATTTCCACTAAGGCCATAAAATTTTATTCCAACATTTTTCTATCATTCATTAATTTTACAGTATTTCTATAAATAAACTTTAAATTGTTCCACCATCTCTTCTCCCTGGGCTCGGATTCTGCCAGTCCTTTCCGTCAATTCCATATAGTCCATCAACCTGGAGATCTTATGTCCGAAGCTCTTAACTCTTTTCCAAGTCCCTTCTGCGGATCTTCTTCATGTTCTTTAATGCTAGAGAGCAGATCTCGGGGAGACTCCAACCTAACAATGTTTTTATTCCTTCTCGACAGGTCAGCCAAATTTCCATGGCTAAAATTAAGATCCAAACAGTATTTCAGAACATGTTTCAAGCTTCTTCCAAGTCCAAAGGCCCGCAGAACTTCAATCTCCTCTTGACCCGTCCATATCCCAAAAGTCCATTAATCCCTGCATAGAGGGATCTATTCCTGAACCAAATCCTGAATACTTTCTGTATTGGTGCTCACTGTTTGTCCCAAATTAATCGCTTTTTGTCCCAAGTTGTCAATTTTAATTGTCATGTCATCCGTCTTTTTATGAAGCTGTTCCAGCAAATAGCTTATCCTACATAATGCAGTTACTATGGCTTCTCCTGTCAACATTTTTAAAAAGTCCAAGGTCAATCTCTGGTTCCCACAATTCCTTATCTTGTAGCTAGAGCTTTCCCAGTTACACTCCTGTAACAGTTTCAAAAGCTCCCTCTAGAGGGAAACCGTCTCCACTTGTATCAGTCCTTTCAAACACAACTCAAGCAATAAAGATAGTTTCAATTTTCAGTTACTTTTCCTCCTTTTTAAACTCAGAAGAGGACAATGGAAACAGTATCTTTCTTTTATTTAGCTAGCTGTCAAATATGTTCTGTTCATAGTCAATGAACTCTCCCAAAAGTCACTTTTTCTGATAGCCCTTTTCCAGGTTCAGAGCAGTGGTAATTTGATTTTTTACTCTCTCCTGCAGGCTCGCTAGGTCCAGAATTTCCCCCCTCTTCTCCTGCTTCCAAGGGGGGTTTTGTAATTTTAACCAATGGAAATTTAATCCTTTACCAAAGGCTTCCCAAGACTTTAGCTTGTAGCGTCTTTGCTTCAATCTATTTACAAAAAAGGAAGGCAGACTTCCTGTTTAAAACCTTCCTGTTTCGATGTGAAATTAAGGTATTTGAAGATCCAATTTTCCGTTCTACTCACAGGTAGTTGTTTAAAGTCCAATTGTCCACAGGAAAAAGTCAGCACTCTCCGGCAACAGCAATGTGGCTTCACTCCGTGAAAGAAGCAGTCGATTCACCCCACGTCGCTCCGGATCCCCAAAACAGGGTTTCCCCATGAGTAGGGGAGGCGCAAAAGGTGTCAGCCGAATCCCAAGTTCACAAGCTTCTCCTGCCTGTGATTTCAGTGGTCTCTGCCTTCGCTGTGGCGGTGAGACCCTGCTTTCCACGGAGCAAGTTCCTCCCGATCGAAGGAGCTCCGCCATTGCTGGAGGCGCCAACCCGGACGTCAAAACTGGAATGTGTCTCAAGGCATGTTTGCCACCAAAAATTGTCAGATGTTTGGAGGTTTTATACTTCAACTTTAAGAGATTCTGTGCTGGTAGGAAGCTATGGCCATGGGTCAGGTCTCCTTGGAAGCAATTTTGGTGGCTACCTTAGAGGTCTGAGGAAGGTTGGGCTCCTTGGAAGGAAATCCCTGCTGGGATGTTGTGGTAGTACGTACTTTTAGATATATTGAACTCTTGAAGAACATATTTGTGATGATGACAGGAATGACCCTGAATGGGTGAAGATGATGCAGTGTCTTGTCCTGGGACCATCATAGAAGCCAACATCTTTTGCATGAATTCCAGCCGTGTTTCCTTCCTCCTTCTTTCCCCCTTGAAAGTATTTAATCCATGAATGAGTTCAGAGCTACATTGTACTAAATCCGCCTTTGCCTTGTTCATTTCTGCTATCTGTACACTTGTCTACTTGACACTATCCATATTTGCATTAAAAAGCATTCTGTCGTCGACACTCTCCCTCTCCCTCTCTTGTTTGATTTGGCATCTTATGGTGAAAATCCCCCAAAAAAGAATACCAGGGTAGTCTCCCATGTTTGAAAAATCCTGGAATATGTTGGTCTAGAAGACCCTGAGCTAACTGATAACTTAAGGGGCACTTAATAGGTTCAGAAGGCAGTGCACGAGTGGGGAAACATTTGTTGGAATCCTGCCTCGGTCAGAGGAATGTGCCACTCTCCAGGCACCGGCTGAATTCCTTGTTGACCTTCCCCTGCGACTCCCGGCAGGCAAACAGGCAAGATCTGTAATCGGCGATCCTTCCCAGATGTGAGAAGAATACACCACTGCTTCAGTCTCCCCCCTGCTATCCCCAGGGAGGGGAAACAGACAGACAGAAATGTATCTACATGCTTTTATTTCTGTCTTTTGCATCCGTACAGATAAACATGTCTGCACTCTTTTACAACAACAGCAGAGAGAGTATATAAACTCCACCCATGTACATCCTGTCCAGGTCAGATGACACACACTGAGCTAACATCCGGTGCTCAGTACGGTGAATGGACTGCCCCTCTCTTGCCATGGTAACAGTCACAAACATCAACATCCTGTCTGGCTTTCCAGCCACCTGCAGCTGACGAAGCTGCTGCTCGCTGCTGCATTGCTCCTTTTTGGTAACAACATTGGCCTTCCCAATATTGCTGACCACCACACCTGGCATTAGGTATATTTTGTTTCAGACCTCATAATTGCTATTTCTTTTTTTAAAAAAATTAAATTAAAAATTAAAACAAAACATATTATCCAGAAACATACCATCCTTATTTTTTCCCCATTTTTCCTCCCTCCCCCCACCCTCCCATACAAAAGTTGTTGTTATTGTTTAGTCATTTAGTCATGTCTGACTCTTCGTGACCCCCTGGACCAAAGCACGCCAGGCACTCCTGTCTTCCACTGCCTCCCGCAGTCAAACTTATGTTGGTAGCTTCGGGAACACTGTCCAACCACCTCGTTCTCTGTCGTTCCCTTCTCCTTGTGCCCTCCATCTTTCCCAACATCAGGGGCTTTTCCAGGGAGTCTTCTCTTCTCATGAGGTGGCCAAAGTATTGGAGCCTCAGCTTCAGGATCTGTCCTTCCAGTGAGCACTCAGGACTGATTTCCTTAAGAATGGATAGGTTTGATCTTCTTGCAGTCCACGGGACTCTCAAGAGTCTCCTCCAGCACAATCCTCTCTTGGCAACAACAAAGTTGATTGCCATCTCTTTAATTGTTGTAGGAGGGAATACTATTATTCAAATATATTCTGTGTGAAGTCCCTCCCCGCTGGGTCCTAAATAGTTCAACAGTCAGTTCTAGTCTTATGAGAGAAGGAGACAAGCAAGGTGGCTTTCATGTCACGAACCACAAACAAACCAAACTATTATATGGGAGATGCCCAAAGGATAAATGTTTATGGGATTGATGTTTTGTTCAGATATGTGTGTGCAATATGATTCAGCCAAGGTCATTAAAACATATTACTGAAAGAAAATCATTGATATGGCAAATATCCATATTGTTTCTATAAATTTATGAGGGCTGAGGAATGCCATCAAGTGATGGAGGGTCTCTGACTGTACAAGAAGGCAGAGGCCCTACATTATTATTTTTCTACAACAGACACCCCATGTGACCACTACTAATAGATTATTATCCCACTTCTACTTTGGTAGTAACTGTATGGCAGCTGGAAATAGGTATTCTAGAGGGATGACCATTTTTATATATTGATCATTTCACTTCCAGGTATAAAAATAAAAAACCAAGACAGAGGGGGAAATATTTTTGTGGCTGGGGAACTATACAATCATCCCCTTACTTTCACATCTGTTTACTCTCGGAGTAGTAATCCACCCACTTTATAGCTCAAATGCTTAGGTGTTTGCAAAATAAAATAAAAATAAAAATTGGCGAGATTATATTTTCTTGGAATTTGAATGTTATTTGTAACAAACTTGTTCTCAACAGAATTTCCAGCACATCACTTGACCAGTAATCTGGAAAGAAGAGTATGCTTCCATTTTTTAACAGGTGCAATTTAGTGGATGTGTGGCATTTTCTGAATTGGACAGCTGTAGAATATACAGTGGTACCTCGGGTTAAGTACTTAATTCGTTCCGGTGGTCTGTTCTTAAACTGAAACTGTTCTTAACCTGAAGCACCACTTTAGCTAATGGGGCCTCCTGCTGCTGCCGCACCGCCGGAGCACGATTTCTGTTCTCATCCTGAAGCAAAGTTCTTAACCCGAGGTACTATTTCTGGGTTAGCGGAGTCTGTAACCTGAAACGTATGTAACCTGAAGCGTATGTCACCCGAGGTACCACTGTATTTTTTTTTCTTCCAAGCTTCGGTTATTCTCAGAAATTGCAAATATTCTAGTCTTTATATTGGAATTAAACATATTTAAATTGAAGCTATAATCCTATCAGATCATTCCCCTACCACAGTCATGTTGCAAATGCAATATCATATCACCCCTGAACCTACCATTTTTGGCAGTTGGAACCATCCCTATTATACCATGATATCTCAGAGGAGGCAAACCAAATGGCTATAACAAATCATTTCAACAGGAATGCCTCACCTGATGTCCAACACAATATTCTTGGGGATGTCTGAGGCATTTGCATTGTGGATGATACTAAAAGAAATGGAGCTCTCTTCCAAAGACACAAATCATGGCAGAATGCAAGATTTGGAATTAAAGCATAAAGGAGCTGGCCCCAATCATATACATGCCAAAATAATTGCCAAAAGAAAATAGCTAGAGGCTCTCAAATTACACAAAATTGCTAAATCGATACTGTTCTTAAAACAGAACTGTTATGAGGCAGGGGATAGAAACACTAAATTAATAGCAATTATTCCAACTATAAGAAAACTTAAATCTCACATTACTGCTATAAATCAAGCAAATGTCCAATTGATGTATGACCCCAAAGAAATCAATATCCTTTTTTTGCAAGCTACTATTTAAAGTTATATGGATAATCACACCCCAAAGGGAAGATATTACTTATACTAATTACTAATGAAGCCAATTTTGCAGCCAATTGACCCTACCTATAGAGAAGTTTTAAATTAGGAAATTTCAGGAGAAGAAAGTAAATATGCTACACAAAAGTTGGAAAAATGATAGAGCCCTGAGTCATCCATCAATTTCTTTATATTATATTATTTTGTGAGGAGGCAAAATCCCTGATACTTAGTTAGCATTCTGCATCATAATCATTCCCAAGTCAGGGCATGTTTGGAAGGATAAAGATTCTTATTGACCCATAACCCTATTAAATAAAGACAAAAAAAGTTCGCATTTATTTTATTTCGTGTTATTTATGGATCTACGATGTGAGGCATTTGATTGCCCTGAATAGGATTGTTTTAAGATAGTTCTAGTTTATGGCCCTGGATTTAAAGTTTTAAGACCGGTAAAAAAAACAAAAAAACTATAAACCAAGGATTTTGCATCAGTGTGGACAAATTCAGCTAATATTCTATATTGAAATACTGTGAAGGCTGAAACAGGGATATCTGTTGCCTCTCTTTCTCATTGGAGACACTCACTGAAGCAATATGGAATAATCCAAACCTTCATAGCTGGTGAGGAGAGGGTGGTGAATGGGGGTGGTGACTAGATTGTCAAAGTAGGACCTGGGAGACCAAGAGTTAAATCCCCACTTGGCCATGAAGCTCACATACCTCTGCACACATTCCAGCTTCTCAATATCCTTCTTAAATTGTGGCATCCAGAACTGGACACAGTATTCCAGGTGTGGTCAGACCAAGGCTGCATAGAGTGGTACTATTACTTCCCTTGATCTGGACACTAGACTTCTGTTGGTGCAGCCTAGAATAGCAATAGCTTCTTTTTGTGTGTCTTTTTTTTTTTTTTTTTTTTTGCTGCTTTATCAAACTGTTGACTCATGTTAAGCTTGTGGTCCACCAAGACTCCTTAATCCTTTTTACATGTACAGTGGTACCTCTAGTCAAAACAAAAAAAATCCTTCCAGTAGACCTTAAAGACCAACTAAGTTAGTTTTTGGTATGAGCTTTCGTGTGCATGCACAGTGTATCTGAAGAAGTGTGCATGCACACGAAAGCTCATACCAAGAACTAACTTAGTTGGTCTTTAAGGTGCTATTGGAAGGATTTTTTTTGTTTTGACTATGGCAGACCAACACGGCTACCTATCTGTAAGTGGTACCTCTAGTAACGAACTTAATTCTTAGCTCCAGTTTCAAGGCATGTTTTTCCCCTGAATGAATAACTATTCATGGCACTCTGAAGGATGACACTGCACTCATGTTGAAAAAGAGGGAAATGTGAATTTTATCAAGATGACTATATCTTAAATTATTTCTTTTTTTTCCAAGTGAATTTTTATTGTTTTCCTTACATATTCTTTTCCAACAAATTGTAATAGCACCATACATTCCCTTTGACTCTGCCGAGTCGCGACCCCCCTCCCTCCCCACAACTGGTATATTTATCCTCTTTCCATCACGCACATCATTCTCATATTAGTACTATTATACATTGGAGGTATTATGTCAATCCTGCTAGTGTCTTGACCTCTTTACAATTCTTCTTTAAATATTCAATAAATTTACTCCAGTTATTTTGGTATCTTTGATCTCCCTGGTCCCGGATCCTCCCTGACAGTTTGGCAAGTTCTGCATATTCTGTCAACTTCGCCTGCCACTCCTGAATAGTTGGTATATCTTATACTTTCCATCTTTGGGCCAGAAGGGTCCTCACGGCAGCTGTAGCATACATGAACAAATTTTGATCTTCTATTTTAATTTCTGTTCCTATTAAGCCTAATAGACACGCTTCCAGTCTTTTGGGGAAAGTATATCTAAATATTTTTTTGAGTTCATTATAAATTGATTCCCATTTTATGGGAATCTGTCTTAATTTATTTCCACATATAAGTAAAGCATTCAGGGTGCTAGAATGGAGGGCTTCCCCCCCACACCCCAGTTTTAATATGGGCAAAGGGGGCTTCAGATACCTGAAGTCCTGAACAGCTTGCTATGAAGAACTGAGGCTTAGTGTTCAAAAACCAAGACACAAACATTCTAAGAATGAAGAAGCTTTATTGAAAAGTTCAAGGAAATGGTACATAGAGTTGTAGAAGAAGCAAGGAAGACAAACAGTATGGAAGGATCTTATTCTTCTCTACTTTAAAATAAAGGGGCGGGGGTGATTTTTCAGCCATGGTTATTTAGATTCAGCACTTGGATATCAGTTCAGAATATGCTTCTCAGGTTTAATGGGCTTATGAACAGATGCTAAAACGACGCCCGAACCTCTTTCCAAGGAGTGCTCCCCTCCCGTAACCCAAACCATAGCCGAAGCCCCCAGAGCTTCCAAGGAGACCAGACCCATAGCCATAGCCTCCTACGATCCCGGAACCACCAACGGCACATGGAGTGTTGCCTCCAACAGCCACAGGCTCACAGCTGGCAGAGAGGATGGGCCCTGGGATGGTCACAATGGAGGCAGGTGGCTGGATCACGACCTCTGCTGGTGGGATCTGGTTGATGCAGGATGGGGCAACTCCTGCCAGGACTCCAAGGTTGGCTGCTCTTTCAGCACCTCCATATCCATAGCCGAGACCACCAAATCCGTAGCCGAATCCTCCATTTCCATAGCCGAGACCTCCCAATCCATAGCCGAGACCACCATAGCCAAGACCTCCTGCTGAGCCAAACCCAACGGTGGGGGTGGAAGCACAGGATGGGACAGCGCAGGATGGACCACAGTCAACCATTGTTGGGTGGAGGTGAGTCTGAAACCAAAAACACCAAGGGAGAAAATAAGTGTGGGGTACATCACTTCAATGGGGGTGGACCACAGTCAACCATGGCTGAAGAAGAATCTAAAGTATACAATTGAAGAACTGAGTTGAATATGGAGCATGAGAACCAAAGAGGACCAAATAATTATAAAAGCTCAGATATAAGGTACATCAGGGGGAGTCAGTGTGTCGTTTTTTCTGATGTTGCAGACTTCAACTCCCATCAGACCCAACCAGCATGAACAACAGAGAAGGGTGATGAGACTATAGCAACCTCACTATAACTACTGAGTGAGAACTACACCCCTGTGGTAGACGCTGTAGAAAAACCAGAAAATACTCATATACATTAGAAGGATGATTCAGTGATGGTGCTCTGAATTTTAAAAAGCATGCTATGTCTACAATACTATCAAAAACACTTACATGCTGGAGCTCAATAAACCAATAAACCATTTTCTAGCATGGTAGGAATGAAGAGAGAGAGAGAGAGAGAGAGAGAGAGAGAGAGAGAGAGTGTAAAGCTGCAATCCTTTATCTATTTACCTGGGATTAAGCATCTGTGAACACAACAGGGCTTACTTATCAGTAAAATGCAGATATTTTGTGCCTGTGTGCATGCGAGCACCTGTCTGTTTATCCCTGACTGTGTTTAAATTACATTCAGGGAGACAATGGAAAGCTGGTGGTGCCTTCCAAATATCACAATTCTCCCTAACAAATTTAGAGTTCATTAATATGAATTTCCCTGCCAACCTAGCAGTTCGAAAGCACCTCCGGGTGCAAGTAGATAAATAGGGAAGGTAAACGGCGTTTCCGTGTGCAGCTCTGGCTTGCCAGATGCAGCTTTGTCACGCTGGCCACGTGACCCGGAAGTGTCTTCGGACAGCGCTGGCCCCTGGCCTCTTGAGTGAGATGGGCGCACAACCCCAGAGTCTGTCAAGACTGGCCCGTACGGGCAGGGGTACCTTTACCTTTACCTTTAATATGAATTTCCCACTTTAGCCTTCCTAAATGTAAGGTGGCAGAGCCAGCCTCTAATTCCCATCCGCCTCAGCCAGCCTGCCAAATGGCCGAGGATGATGGGAGTTTTGGCTCAACAACATGTGCAAGATCCCTCTTTCTCCTCTTTTCCCCTAGACATGTGTCCCAACCAGCCAGGGATCACATATTAAATATAACTACAGAGGGTAAAGTAGGGTTGGGAAAACTGTGGCCCTCCAGTTGTTCAATATCCCAAGTCACCTTAGGCATCATTCCTAATGGTCAGGGATGATGTGAGCAACATCTCAAGGACCACAGGATAGCCATCCCTGTCCTAACTGGAAAGTCCATCTAGCCTATCCTTTGACAACTCTGGGAATATTCCACCTAGAAAATAGACTTACCTGCTTCTTTGAGAAAATGAAGTAAAGATGGAAGAGTCAGATGGAGCTGTTGGAGGAACTGAAGGAAGTCTGAGCTTTTATACAGTTCTGCCAGCCTCCTCAGTGCATAAGGTGCTGCCCCTTTCCAGCTAATCGTTGTTGGCAATTGTTCTTTCATGTGCAATTTTTTTAAAAAAAAAATCAGTTTGCGAAGCACAAAGAGGGAGGCCACAAAATTAAACTGTGGTAGCAGTGCAACATAATCATGACACCTATCCCTTTGTGCCTCCCTTCCTTTTAATTTTGCTGACCTCGAGTCAAATAGCTGCACTTTGTCTGATGTTTTAAAGCAGAAACACCCAGAGGGAGGAGATGGAGATCATCAAAGCTCTTTCATCAGCACCGGGGTCTGTAGAACATCATCAAAGCTTTTTGCATATGCATACAGGATTCTGAGACATCTCCAGTAACAGTGGAAAACAGTGTCTTTAAATGCCATAGGTACATCAGAAGAGTCCTGCTGAACAAGGCCAAAGAGCCCATCAAATACGACATCCCTTCCTTTCACTTGCCCACCAGATCCCTTACCAAAATGCTAGCAAGCCGGACCTGAGTCCAGCAACACCAACACCAGTTGGAGGGAAAGAGTTGGAAAAGCTACGTTCCCCCATGCTTTCCTTCTGGGATAACCATGAAGTATCTCGTTGTCCACTGTAGGAAACAAGATGCTAGAGGATACAGCTCTTTGGTTTGAGCCAACTGCAATGCTCTTTATATTCTTATCTTCTCCACTTGAACTCGCTCTGGCATGTCAGAGATGTTTCCTTCAGCCTAGCAAAGTTTAGGGTTAATCTGAAGTGATGTACTTCAGAGCAGGAGCAGTCCTTATTTGAAAATAAGAGAAGCAGTAGTGTATGTTTGTATGTGTTTAAGAGATGTAGATACCCCTCCCCCCCACACATAAACACATAATAATAATAATAATAATAATAATAATAATAATAATTTGTATCCCGCCTTCCCTGGCCAAAGCCGGGCTCAGAGCGTCTAACAACAGGTAAAAATAGTACAGTGTACATAAAATTGCACAGTCAATTAATTAAAATACATTCTAGAATCAATTCAGAATCAAATTAATGGCAACCATTGGGTTAGAGCTCTATGAAGATTACAGAAGGAGAGAGGGGGTCAGACTGTGCCTGGCAGAACAGCTCCGTCTTGCAGGCCCTGCAGAACGATGTCAAGTCCCACAGGGCCCTAGTCTCTTGTGACAGAGCATTCCACCAGATTGGGGCCACGGCTGAGAAAGCCCTGGTGAAAAACCCAAGGCAGTGCTCGACAGCTCTCTTTGGCTTCCGCAGCCCAGCCCTACTAAGGGAACTGAAGGATGGGAGAAAAAACTATTTCAGCACCAAGAACCTCTTCCTCTGGGAATCAGTTGCATTGCAGATTCCAGACGCTGTTACGAAATTTGCTTCATGGAACCAAGTCCAAGCCAGAAATATAAAATCAGCAAAGATTTGAAATCAAAAGAAAATGGTGACATTCTTCTTTTTAAAAATGGCTTTTAAAAGGAATTGAAACTTTTATATTGGGAAGCCATGAAATGTATTCAAAGGCTGCAACTCAAAACAAATTCATTTAAAGGCAGAAAATCACACACAAGCATAGCTGGATGGTGGTGACAGGTTGGTGGGTTTTACCTAAGAAAGTCATTCTCAGGTTACATCCATCAAAATCAATTGTGATCACTGACTTGCTGATTGCTTTCAACAGGTCTACTATCAGCATGACTTTAGTTGGAAATAACTAGCATTTCTGCAAAAATCTAACAAGGGAGGTAGATGGATAGCTACAGATCTTTACTGAAGGCACCATCTCATCTATGTGTCCATTTGCTCTTGCATATCGATGGGCCAGACGAGGATAGGGTGATTTCAAAGTTGAATATGGAAACAGATGACTATTGAGTGCTTTTCTTACTTTTGCATTGTGTTAGCTGTTTTGACATTAAAGCTTACAGGCAGTTTAAAAAATCACAAAATCACAGGCATCTAGTAATGTAAGTGAATTTGATATGTGATCTCTAATTGGCTGGGACAGGTGTCTGGTGTGGAATCTGTTGCCCTCAAGATGTTTCTGGATCAAAAGTCTCATCATCCTTGCCTTCTATACCTTCATTACCTCATTTTCAAGAGAGGGGACTTCAAGTGATTGTGAACATTTGCAAACTCTTGCCAATTAGCTGGGAAGCCCACAAGATGGTCATGATTTCACTAGCACACACCCCCGAACTTTGATTCCCAGCTACTGGTAAACAGAGACATATTGTATCTGGCAGTGGAGGCAGAAAACAATGGCAATATTTTGTATGGAAGTCAAATAGCCTATTGAGCCTATTTCCAGCTACTGCCGCATCTTTTAAGATAATGAATGGGGCAGGTTATCTGTTGATCTATCAATCAGTATGAAACATGTAGAAGCCTATTGTTGTTGCTGCTGTTCTCCATTCCTTCCTCTTACAGTGGAGGTAGAAAACAAGAGTTTTGTTCACAATAAAGATTTTAACCTCTGGGGAAAACTCTGGAAAAGTGATCTGAAGTTCACAGCATGTTATTCTTTGAAGGAGAACAACCTGAAAATGATTTACTCTGAGTAGGCAAAGATGTATAAGACTGAATCAGATAAGTGCTGGAGATGCAAAGAGGTTGAGGGAATGTTCTTTCATATGTGGTGGACTTGTAAAAGGGTAAAAGAGTATTGGGAAATGATCCATAATGAATTGAAAAACATATTTAAAAGTACTTCCCCCCCAAAACCAGAGTCCTTTCTGTTGTGGGATAATTCAGACTGAAATTCCCAGGTGTCAAAAACGTTATTTATATGCCACTACTGCTGCCCGTGTTTTGTTAGCCCCCAAGTGGAAAACTAACAAGGTCCCAACCAAAGAAGAATGACAACTTAAGTTGGCAGAATATGTGCAGCTTGCAGACTTAACATATAGAATAAGAGAACAAGAAGAGCATATGTTTAGAGAAGATTGGAAAACGTTTATTGAATATATGGGAAATAACAGTGGACAGGTGAAAATGCTGGCAGCATTAAGATAAATTCAACAGTGTAAATAAGTTATGATGGATGGAATAATGGAATACTGAATGGTATAGTTTCTATAAAATATGCAAGGAATTATGATATGTAAAATGAATCATGGAAAGAGAAGAATGGAAGTCATTGATGTCTTAAGGATGTAAAAACTGAGTACTTTAAATTGTAAAGCAGAAAATGTAATAAAATATTAGGTTAAGGTAAAGGGACCCCTGACCGCTAAGTCCAGTCGCGGATGACTCTGGGGTTGTGTGCTCATCTCACTCTAGAGGCCGAGGGAGCCAGCGTTCATCTGCAGACAGCTTCCGGGTTATGTGGGCAGCATGGCTAAGCCGCTTCTGTAAAACCAGAGCAGCGCACAAAAACGCCATTTACCTTCCCACCGGAGTGGTACCTATTTATCTACTTGCACTTTGACACTCTTTCGAACTGCTAGGTGGGCACAAGCAGAGACCGAGCAACGGGAGCTCACCCCATCGCAGGGATTCAAACCGCCGACCTTCTGATCGGCTAGCTAAGCTCTAGGCAAAG
This sequence comes from Podarcis gaigeae, assembly GCF_964106915.1. Classification (NCBI taxonomy): domain Eukaryota; kingdom Metazoa; phylum Chordata; class Lepidosauria; order Squamata; family Lacertidae; genus Podarcis; species Podarcis gaigeae. The sequence goes on from NC_139693.1 coordinate 6,977,972, forward strand.
AAAAGAAGAGATTTGTTCTGTGCATGGACTGATCAACTGAAATCCTATGTCTGACAGTATCACAAGCTGCTGAGAAGATAGCCAGCTACTTCAGCTACTTTAGAGAGATTTAATAGGAACAGGGTATCTGCTGATCTGTCTGAAAGCAAGAAACATGCAAGCAATTTTATGTTTCATTAAATTTGTTTAGCAGAAGAATGAAAATGCAAAGATCAAAAGTGTCAGAAAGGGCAAGGCGCATTGTGGGGAGCTGAAGAAATGCTAACGATTTTGTGTCATTTTTCTTTCTTATTAAAGTAATTAGGGGGCATGAGACATTTCAGAAACAGTTTGCTAATTAAAGCCTCGGGGTGAAGGGGGTGTATCCCAGCTAGCTGTAGGGCCATCAAAGGACACAGCCAAAATAGTATAAAAGGGCTCCTTGGGCTGAGATATCCCAACAGCTTCGCTTGACTTTATCTCCTTGTCTCCATTTCTACTCTTCGGAAACTTTGGTAAGTCAAGTCTACCTTTATATGTTAGAATGTTATCTTTAAATGATTCTTGCACTTTCAAGAGGTTCAGATTTCTGAACTCCAAGAGAACACCAAAATTCTATTAATCTTTGAGATGTGTAGAAATTACACCAAGAAATTAAATTACTTAATGTCATCTGCTGCTTTTTTGTGTGTTTGTATGTGTGTATACAGGGACACGGGTGGTGCTGTGGTCTAAACCGCAGAGCCTGGGCTTGCTGATCAGAAGGTCAGCGGTTCGAATCCCCGTGACGGGGTGAGCTCCCATTGCTCGGTCCCAGCTCCTGCCCACCTAGTAGTTCGAAAGCACGTCAAAGTGCAAGTAGATAAATAGGTACCGCTCTGGTGGGAAGGTAAACGGTGTTTCCGTGTGCTGCTCTGGTTTGCCAGAAGCGGCTTGGTCATGCTGGCCACATGACCTGGAAGCTGTATGCTGGCTCCCTCGGCCAGTAAAGCGAGATGAGTGCCACAACCCCAGAGTCGGCCACTACTGGACCTAATGGTCAGGGGTCCCTTTACCTTTTATGTGTGTATACACAGTCTTCTGAAAATTGGAAGTTGCCTTCTCCTAGCTTGCAGTGTTAGCCTGTTGAGCTCAGTATTATCTACAATGACCACCAGTAAAGATCCAGGATTTCTGATCAGATTCCCTGCCCAGCTGCACCCAGCCCATGACATTCTGCATGCAGAGCAGATGTTCTCCCAGTTAACTACAGCCTCTCCCCCTGCCCACCACCCATCTTATAGTATTTGAAACATGCTTTCAGAAGTAGGTATCTCTGTTTTCTTGGGAAGCTGGGATTCTGGGTCCCATTCTACCACACATTGTGGAAATCCAGCATTCATCATTACCGTGAGCAAAACTAGCCTCATATGCTTAAGTCTTTTTAATTCATGAAGGGGTTAAGGCCATAGAGTAAGCTGTCTTGCTAGGGTAAACTGACCTTGAGAGGGGTTAGATAATCAAGGTTTTGTTCTTTCCTGGTCTAAGTGAGTAGTTCAGCAAGTGAAGAGGCTAGGCTGGTTGATCCAGCTTCGCCGCATGGCTCACACAAGCCACTCTTGAGTTCCCATAAAAAATAATTAGGAACTTTCATCATGCTGCAATTAAGCCCAGTACTGCCTGTGCAACTTGTCTGACTGATGTGTGGAAAAGCACATGAAACTGACCTTTGAAGGGTTTGTAAGTAAACCAATTTTAAAATTACCAACCATGTGCTCTTTTCCTATGCTCAGGAAGGAGGGAAGTTTTGGAACTTGCAAGAGCATGTTTTAAAGGTATAACAGTTTTTATGTCCATACTTTCCCCCCAGGAATTCTCTTTTATACCTATTTTTTTTCATTGAACCAACAAAAACTAGCACTCATCACTCTCTATGGTTGGATACCTTCCATATTTCACCAATCATGTAACCTTCACGAGAACTGACACCAGAGGGCAGCACAGAATAATATTAATGTGTTTTCATGGAACAAATTTTCATGCAAGATCTGTGCTTGAAAAGCAGGGCATTGGTCCATCTAACTCAGTATTGTGTACAGTATATCTTGTGTATTTTATGAAGTCAAGTATTTAGCTGCCTAGTACTGAGTCAGACTCTTGGTCCATATAGCTTGGTATTGTCTACAATGACGAGCTGTGACTCTCCAGACCAGGTTTCAAAGAGGGAACATTTCCTCGCTCAACCTGGAGATTCCTGGGACTAAACATGAGACTTTCTGCAAGCAAAACATATGTCCTTCCCCCAGAAAGTGATGGTCCTTCCCCTAGAAATAAAGAGCTCAGACCTCATGGCTCTGACCTTCCTGGAACCATGAGGGAAGAGAAGAGCTGTAGTGGCGACGTAGAGGACAATACAGAATACATGAATTAGGGCTTAATATTTGACGAATAACAGAAGACAGCTGATTTTCATTCAAGGAAGATGGTTTAAATTGGGTGAAATGGGAATAAGGGAAATATCCTAATACATCAGGCAGAAACCCTGCACTCCCCACTGAAGTGATGTACCCCACACTTATTTTCTCCCTTGGTGTTTTTGGTTTCAGACTCACCTCCACCCAACAATGGTTGACTGTGGTCCATCCTGCGCTGTCCCATCCTGTGCTTCCACCCCCACTGTTGGGTTTGGTTCAGCAGGAGGTCTTGGCTATGGTGGTCTCGGCTATGGATTGGGAGGTCTCGGCTATGGAAATGGAGGATTCGGCTACGGATATGGTGGTCTCGGCTATGGCTATGGAGGTGCTGAAAGAGCAGCCAACCTCGGAGTCCTGGCAGGAGTTGCTCCATCCTGCATCAACCAGATCCCACCAGCAGAGGTTGTGATCCAGCCACCTGCCTCCGTTCTGACCATCCCAGGGCCCATCCTCTCTGCCAGCTGTGAGCCTGTGGCTGTTGGAGGCAACACTCCATGTGCCGTTGGTGGTTCTGGGATCGTAGGAGGCTATGGCTATGGGTCTGGTCTCCTTGGAAGCAATTTTGGTGGCTTCCTTGGAGGTTCCCATTTTGGTCTGAGGAGGGGTGGGCTCTTTGGAAGGAAATCCCTGCTGGCACGTCGTGGTAGTGTGTGCTATTAAGCCTACTGAACTTGCTAAGAAAAAATCTGTCTGATGATTATAGCCATGACCCTGAATGGGTGAAGATGATGCAAATCCATTATTATTTAGTGTCTTGTCCTGAATTCTGAGCTTCTGGGACCATCATAGAAGCCAACATCTTTTGCCTGAATTCTAGCCATGTTTCATTTCTCCTTCTTTCCCCCTTGAAAGTATTTAATCCATGAATGAGTTCAGAGCCCCATTGTGCTCTGTGTTCCTTTGCCTTCCTCATCTCCTTCTTCTTGAACAATTGATACCTTCCACCTTTTCATTAAAGTTCATTCTTTATTCTACTATGGCTCTCTCTTCATTTGGCATCTTTTGGCAACAATTCCTCAGAGGAGGAAATCTTCCTCTTAATCTACAATACCATGGTCATTGATCAACATTACAAACACATTGTCCAGGTGTGTTTAAAAAATGGGGGGGGGATGGACAAATAACATAAAATACAGTGTGAAACAAAGTAAATACAAGCAGCACAGAATGAAATAAAATGGGCATCAACATATGAAACATCTAAATCATAGCACAAACTCCAAAGAGGAAAATTTCAGAACGTTAAATGTCAGTTCTTGGTGAATTTTGCTTGCTGCAGCACAATACATTTCTATGCTGAGAGTGATAGATGGGCTTTGATTTGAGATAAGTAGAATGGTTGCCTCTCACACTGGCACATTTTTGGAGTATGCTGGCCTAGGGAGACCATGAATTATTTGATAAATGCAGAACCTTTCATTTGTCCCTATTGAAACTCATTTTGCTAGTTTGAGCCCAGCTCTCCAATCTGTTACAGTCATTTTGAATCCTGATTGTGTCTTCAGTGGTGCTACCTACCCCTCCCTGTTTGGTGCCATCTGCACATCTGATGAGCATCCACTCAGTTCCTTCATCCAAGTCATTTATAAAGACGCTGAACAACAACACAACCTTCTTGACACATATAATCCAAAAATGGTTGTCACACATTATAGAAAAGATGGGGGTTATTATTCTCCTTGGTCTCACAATCTGGCACATCAGATTTTCAGCCAGGGCAATTGTCCAAGCTCTAGAATACCATGCTTTAATGTCCAAGCCCAAGGCAGTGCGCCATCACATGACTATTTCCATGTGTGCCATTATGAGGAGAAACATAAAAAGTACTTTATGAGCAATTGTTGGAGAAGACATACCCTTTATTCCAAGCAAAGCAAGTTGATGGGTAGGTTCATTTTGTTTATTAAACTCAGTTCTTTAAATTCCAGAATCCAAAATGGATAAGCAGATTTGAAAAACCCCTACATATGTACAGTATTAAGATCCAGTACTAAGATTGATGACACCGCTGGTATCATGTGGGAAATACAGAAAAGTGTAAGAGACCAGCTATGTAAGAGTTTCAAGAAGAAGAAGAGTTTGGATTTAATATCCCGCTTTATCACTACCCGAAGGAGTCTCAAAGCAGCTAACATTCTCCTTTCCCTTCCTCCCCCACAACAAACACTCTGTGAGGTGAGTGGGGCTGAGAGACTTCAGAGAAGTGTGACCAGCCCAAGGTCACCCAGCAGCTGCATGTGGAGAAGCAGAGACGCGAACCCTGTTCACCAGATTACAAGTCTACCGCTCTTAACCACTACACCACACTGGCTCCATTACTTGGAGGATTCCATATAGAGGGATTGGTTTTGCTTTCTGCAGTTTTCTTGAAATTGTCAGGAGGTGAAAATCATGTCCACTGTCCTCCTAGAAGGTCTAAAACCTTTTGGGGATTCAGGAAGGGTAACCTCGGATATTGTTAGGAGATGGTTTGCTAAGATTCTTCAAGAATTTTGCCGGTCACAGATAATAAAAAGATTTCTTGATAGTTTCTGCAATTCGTTTTATCACCTTTTCTTAAAGAGATTGATAATTTTGGCATCCCTAAAGTCTGCTGGGATCTCCTCTCTCTCTCCCAGACTCTTCCCCCCCCCCCAATGAGCTTGTGATACTACACCCTTTGTTGTAGCAGGAGCATTCACCATAAGTTGTTCTAAAGCAGTCAACTCTCAGTCTGCTTAAACGGCTGTGCATGGTTTTAACAGAAAGAAAAACAACTGATTAAAATCAAACCATGGCCATGCTACACTAGGAGTTTTAGTCAAGAACTGTTCTTTACGTTGGGGAGGAACCAGTTACATAAAAAAACAACAACCCCTGAGTCTACATAGACCTGATTGTTCCCAGCCAGTGGCATAGATTGGGGTGGGGGAGTACAGGGGTGCTTCCCCGGGCACAAAATTGCTAGGGGTGCAAAATTTCAACACCTGGTGCTGCCTCAATACAGCTGTGCAATTCCATTGCTGGGCCAATTGAAAATGGCTTCTCTATGTGAAGCAGGAAGTGACTTCTCCAGAAAGTGACCTCTCCAATCAACAGAATGACATAGTAATAATAATAATAATAATAATAATAATAATAATAATAATAATTCTGTTGGCTCCCAATGCAATATTAAAAACACGGTACAACATCAAACATTGAAAGCTTCTCTAAACATGACTGCCTTCAGATGTCTTCTTAAAGTCAGATAGTTGTTTATTTCTTTGACATCTGATGGGAGGGCAGGTGCCACTACCAAGAAGGCCCTCTTCCTGGTTCCCTGTAACCTCACTTCTCTCAGTAAGGGAACCGCCAGAAGGCCCTTGGTGCTGGACCTCAGTGTCCGGGCTGAATGATGGGGGTGGAGACACTCCTTCAGGTATTCTGGGCCAAGGCCTTTTAGGGCTTTAAAGGTCAGCACCAACACTTTGAATTATACTCAGAAACGTGCTCTTATCTCTGTGGTTGCAATCTCCTGGGTGACGCGGACGCTGTTAGGTGGCTGAATGTGCACGCATATTCTGTCCATTTAATCCCACTCTGTATGTCCCCCAGGCACTGGCAACCCATGCTTTGCCATTGTTCCCACCCTTCCCAGTTCCTTGATCTTCTTAATACACAAATGTTCTGCACACGGGATGTTTCATTAATTGTCACCTACACTTTTGGGAAACTACCATTTGTTGTAGTGCTTCACAACTCCCTAGGCATTCACAACCGACATAAAACCCCTTTCCCCAAAATACATTTACTCCATCAGTCAAAGGAACTGCTTCAGATAATTTTCAATCTGCTGTCTATATTTACCGTATTTTTCGCTCTATAACACGCACCTGACCATAACACGCACATCGTTTTTAGAGGAGGAAAACAAGGGAAAAAACATTCTGAATGAAACAGTGGATGTATCATTTTTGTGCTTCATGCTGTGGCCACAGACATGTGATCTGATGGTGAATTTGGGCTGACCCAATGCAAAAATCCTGAGAATCCCTGTGCATCCATGGTTTGTAACCACGTTTTTGCACCATTGCAGCCCCAGGCAACAGTGGGTGTGTGATTTTGGGGGGGCAGGCTGTAGCCATGGACATGCTATGTGCTCTGATGGTGAATTTGGGCTGAACCAATGAAAAGACCCTGAGAATCCATGTGGATCCATGGTTTGTAACCACGTTTTTGCACCATTGCAGCCCCAGGCAACAGTGGGTATGTGATTTGGGGGGGGGCAGGCTGTAGCCATGGACATGCTATGTGATCTGATGGTGAATTTGGGGTGACCCAATGCCAAAATCCTGAGAATTCCTGTGCATCCATGGTTTGTAACCACGTTTTTGCACCATTGCAGCCCCAGGCAACAGTGGGTGCGTGATTTTGGGGGGGCAGGCTGTAGCCATGGACATGCTATGTGCTCTGATGGTGAATTTGGGCTGACCCAATGCAAAGATCCTGAGGATCCATGTGGATCCATGGTTTGTAACTACGTTTTTGCACCATTGCAGCCCCAGGCAACAGTGGGTATGTGATTTGGGGGGGGGGGGGCAGGCTGTAGCCATGGACATGCTATGTGATCTGATGGTGAATTTGGGGTGACCCAATGCCAAAATCCTGAGAATTCCTGTGGATCCATGCTTTTTAACCACATTTTTGCACCATTGCAGCCCCAGGCAACAGTGGGTGCGTGATTTTTTTGGTGCAGGCTGTAGCCATGGACATGCTATGTGATCTGATGGTGAATTTGGGGTGACCCAATGCAAAGATCCTGAGGATCCATGCTTTGTAACCACATTTTAAGTGGGGAGCGAAGGAAAAACAAAGAAGGGACATTAGAGGGGTGTGCAGAGAAGCAGCTGGCTAAGAATGCAGGAGAGGGATTTAACGGGAGGGAGGAAAGAAAGGCAAAAGTTTCCCCCCACCCAAGCCAGCCATATCTCTCTCTCTCTCTCTCTCTCTCTCTCTCTCTCTCTCTCTCTCTCTCTCCCTCCCTCTCTCCCCCTCCCTCCCTCCCTCCCTCTCCCTCCCCCTCCCCCCTCTCTCTCTCCCCCAGCAGCACCGGAGCTTGCCTGGAGGGGAGGGGCTTTCCCTGCTCTTTGTTCCGTTTCAGCAAACACAGCAACGAAACAGAGGGGGTGGGCAGTAAGACCCTGAGGCAGAATGCAGGAAAGCAGCCACTTCCTCTTTTCAGGTTTCGCTTCTCCGTGCAGCGTGCAGCGCCGCGATTTGATTTTTGCATGATTTTTCGGCTCCAGGGACCACACATTCGCTCTATAACACGCACAGACATTTCCCCTTCCTTTTTAGAAGAAAAAATCTGCGTGTTATAGAAGGAAAAATACGGTACTTCCTTTTTGAAGCCAGTCATTTCAGCAAAGTCTGGTGAGGAGAGAGATGCTATTCTTGAATCCATCTCTTTCTGTATCTGCTTCATCACAAACTGAATTAGCTCCCTGCATATTAGACACGGACTCCGCCTCAACAGAAAACAGTCTCCAGGTTTGCTTACAGCAGCTTTTGCCTTTTGACTTCTAGTGACAGGGTAAACCTTCTCTCCGGCTCCCAGTATATTCTCCCTAAGAATGTTGGCTCATGTTTCCCTCTCCAGTAAATCTTTGCCTCAGACACTGGGAGCTAATCTGGATGCCTTCGGTGACCTTTGCTGTTTTGTGAGGAAACATATTTGCGTGCTGAGGTCCCCAAGACACCCCAAACCCAATAACTCAAACTTCACACATTATTTTTGTTTAAGGTTTTTGGCATAATTTTGGCCACAACTTTATTATCAATACAAATTGTGAGTGGTTGCTTAGGCATTGGTTAGACTATCTGTCCTCCCCGCCTTGGGGACAGCCCTGACTCCGTAGTCAGTGCGGAAGAGCAAGATCAGGGTCAACTGGAGCTGCGAAACAGACCCTCAGCTAATCCCCGCATGCTCCTTGGAACTTACACGGCCCGCACCCTGCACCAAGGGTTTGGACGAAGGGGATGGTAAGTTCCAGAATTCCTTTAACGGAATACCCGTGCAGCATTGGAGGGGCAGGCCCAGCCTATCCATACCCCTCCACCAACCAATTTTAACCAATGCCTAACCGCCAACCTTACAAGTTGTGACGATTTGCTACGCAGTAGGCAAAACCCAATTGGCACACACTAATCAGCCAAGAGGTAAATTCCTACTGGGCCCCCGCACCAAGGCGAACGACCCCATGACAGGCATAGCAAGGTCAAGCGAAGCCCAACAAGGGAGGGCGGGCGGGAGATCCGATGTCCACAGCAAAAGAGAAAGAGAAAGCTGTGGACCTTGCTTAAATAGCCACTGACCCCACCCCTAAGTTTGCAACATCAACTTTCCCCAGATAACCAGATCCTCCCATCTAAACAAGCCCTGGCTTTAACTTGCCTAGCAATCATGGGGTGCCTTGTATAGCCCCATCCGCAACCCGTGCTCTCCTTTTAGTGAGAACACGCTTTGTGGAAGTATTTAGATCCTCTCTTAATAAACTGATTCCTGTACCTGTGTCTAGAGATGCCCACTGTGTGTTGTTATTCATTAAAACTTTCTCCATTAACTCAGTGTCAAAATTTGAAGCTTTCTCAAACCTCATTTTACAGAGTTTGACCTTTTGGGAGGGCTTGGACTGGTTTGGACTCAGTCTGACCCTTATGTTTCTCTCCCCTTATGGTTTTGATCTATGGGCTACTTTTAAAATGAGGCTGCATTTTAAATTGAATTTTAACCTGTATTTTAAATCGGGGGTTTTTTCTATTATGTTTGTATTGTAATTTTACTGGTGTTAGCCGCCCTGAGCCCGGCTCTGACCGGGGAGGGCAGGGTATAAATAAAACTTCTTCTTCTTCTTCTTCTTCTTCTTCTTCTTCTTCTTCTTCTTCTTCTTCTTCTTCTTCTTCTTCTTCTTGCGAGATGTCTACAGCTTTTGCCATTTTAACTGGGGAGCTGGGATACTAGGTGCTACTGACCTGACTTCGCACCTTCCTCTGTGCAGTTTGCTTGCCTCCCTCCTCTTCAAGGCTAATTGGTCTGCTAACACACACACCTCGTGGACATTCTGAGGATTTCTGTCTCTCAAAATTCGAGAAAATGTATAGAGAGACTTTTTTCTCCCTTTCTCATCTTGCTAGAAGCAGGGGTCATGCAGGGAACCAGAATCTTGCAGAATTCAGTGGAAGCAAAAGGATATAGTTCTTCACAAAATGCATAAACCTCTAGAATCAGTACCAGAAGATGTGGCGATTGCCACTGATTTGGATGGCTTTAAATGCAGATTACAAATCAAAAAATAAAGTCAAGGTTTAAATGTGCTTAATATATTTCTTTAACTCGTGTATGCAATAATTTAAAACTGCTATCAAAATACAGTATCTGACTGAGAGGCTGGAAATCCTGCAGCATTTGACTGCATTATCTCCTATCAAAAATATGTTATTGTCTAAAGTCTTGTAACATATTGATTACAAAAGCTGTAGTCCACAATACATTCCACACTGTGTACGTATGCAAATGTTGCAAAACTACAAAAGATTATCCAGCTATTATGACTGTTACTTCTCTGAATAAATAATGGTTTGAGGCACTCTAAAAGGGGACTTGTTTTGAAAAAGGGGGAAAGGATAATTCTCTCAAGGCAAATGTACCTTATTTTAACCACATAGAAGTATACCATTCAGGGGGCCAGAGAGAAAGATGTCCTGCAAATGTTCCAATTTTAGTTTGACCAAAAACTGCTTCAGACAGCTGAGGCCCTGCACACCTTGCTATGTGGAACTGAGGCTTTACATTTAAAAACCAAGACAAACAGGTTATCAGAATGCAGAACAAGCTTTATTGAAAAGGTCAAAGTAAGCGCATTGAAAGGGGCAAAGAAGAAAATTGGTGTAGAAGGATCTTTTTTCTTCTGCACTCTGAAGCAAAGAACGGAGGATGAATTCCAGGAGTGATTGCTTGAGTTCAGCTTTTCTGAACCATGGCCGATAGATCTGTATCAAGCCCTCTGATTATCAGTTCAGGATATGCTTCTCAGGTTTAATTGGTCTATGAACAGATGCTAAAACGGCGCCCGAACTTCCTTCCCCTCCCGTAGCCCAAACCATAGCCAAAACCTCCAGAGCTTCCAAGGAAACCAGACCCAAGGCCCAAGCCCCCATAGCCTCCTACGATCCCGGAACCACCAACGGCACATGGAGTGTTGCCTCCAACAGCCACAGGCTCACAGCTGGCAGAGAGGATGGGCCCTGGGATGGTCACAATGGAGGCAGGTGGCTGGATCACGACCTCTGCTGGTGGGATCTGGTTGATGGGTTTAGGGATAATCCCATCTAGGATGCCAAGGTTGGCTGCTCTTTCAGCACCTCCATTTCCATAGCCCAGGCCTCCATATCCATAGCCGAATCCTCCATTTCCATAGCCGAGACCTCCCAATCCATAGCCGAGACCACCATAGCCAAGACCTCCTGCTGAGCCAAACCCAACGGTGGGGGTGGAAGCACAGGATGGGACAGCGCAGGATGGACCACAGTCAACCATTGTTGGGTGGAGGTGAGTCTGAAACCAAAAACACCAAGGGAGAAAATAAGTGTGGGGTACATCACTTCAATGGGGGTGGACCACAGTCAACCATGGCTGAAGAAGAATCTAAATTATATAATTGAAGAACTGAGTTGAATATGGAGCATGAGAACCAAAGAGGGCCAAATAATTATAAAAGCTCAGATATAAGGTACTTCAGGGAGAGTCAGCGTGTAGTTTTTTCTGATGTTGCAGACTTCAATTCGCATCAGACCCAACCAGCATGAACAATAGAGAAGGGTGATGAGACTATAGGAACTAGACCCCTGTGGTAGACACTGTAGAAAAAGAAGAAAATACTCACATACCTTATTAGGTCTCCATGTTTCCATGATCGTGCTTTAAAGAAAGAAGCTTGTTATGTCAACAATTCTATCAAGCATTTTTTGACAGACTGGACCACAATAAACTATTATCGACCCAGGTGGGGATGAGTATGAAAAAATAAAGCTGCAATCTGTTATCTATTTACCTGGGATTAAGCATTAGTGAATACAATTGGGTTTACTTATTAGTAAAAACGCAGAGTTTTGTGCTATAAAAGGCAGAAATGTGTGTATATGTGTGTGTGTGTGTGTGTGTGTGTGTAAATAACATTTAGGAAGAGAGATAATAGAAACTGGTGCTCTATAAGACGCACCAGACCACAAGACGCACCTAGTTTTTGGAGGAGGAAAACAAGAAAAAAATATTCTGAATCTCAGAAGCCAGATCAGCAAGAGGGATCACTGCGCAGTGAAAGCAGCAACCCCTCTTGCTGTTCTGGCTTTTGGGATAGCTGTGTAGCCTACATTCACTCCATAAGACGTACACACATTTCCCCTTACTTTTTAGGAGGGAAAAAGTGAGTCTTATAGAGCAAAAAATACGGTATATTTAACAGGCATACATGACATTACCATGGAGATCTTCTCCTACTATGTTTGCTAAATGGCACAACCGGACTTCAAGTCCCATCTGCCTCAGCCACCATAGACAATGGCCATGGAATATAGGAGCTATAGTTCATAAACATCTGCAAAGCCCCTGGTTCTCCTTCCCGGTTCTAAACATATGTCGAAAGAATCAGGGATGATTTATTTTATAAACCTGCAGGGGGTGAAGGAGGGATGGGGAACCCGTGGCCCTGAAGTTGTTGCAGGATCCCAAGTCCTCTCAGCCAGCATTCCCAATGGACAAGAATGATGGAAGCAACATTGCAAGGACCTCAGGATACCCATCCCTGCTCTAATTGGAAGAGCCATCTAGCCTTACTTTAATGTGAACCTATGACAGGCTTGGAAATATCCCCCCAAGAAAATAGGCTTACCTGCTGCTTTGGTGAGATGTAGTGAAGACAGGAGAGTCAGATGAAGCTGTTGGAGAAACTGGGAGAACGTTGAGCTTTTATACAGTTCTGCAACCGCCCCAGTGATCAAGGGACCGCCTCTTCTGACTAATATTTTATTTAGTTGTTGACAATTTAATGTGCAAAATTACTTCACTAAGCACAAAAGGTCACAAAATTAAGTGGTTGTAATAATGAAAGACTAATAGTCTCAACACCATTCCCACTCCCTTCCTTTTAATTTTGCTGACTTCGAGTCTGATGCTTGAAACCAGATGCACCCAGAGGGAGCAGATAGAGATCTTCAAAGCTCTTTCATCAGCTTAAGGGACTCTAGGACATCATCAAATATTTTGCATATGCATACCGGATTCTAAGAGATCTCCAGTATCAGTGTCCTCACGAAAATCCATCAGCACACAGTTGTATTCAGTTTCCCCTCATCTACACATTACTGGAGTGCAATTCTCTTTAATATCATACATCATTGTGCCTTCTTTTCTTTAAGATATGCATTTGTAGGCACAGTTTACTCCAATGTATTCATTTTGCTACCCATTACAGTGCTACCTTGCTTCTCAAATGACTTAGTTGTCGAACAAATCAGCTCCCAAGCGCCAAAAACCTGGAAGTAAGTGTTCCGGTTTTTGAATGTTTTTTGAAGGCCAAACACCTGACACAACTTCCGCTTGACCGCAGGAAGCTCCTGCAGCCAATCGGAAGTCGCCCCTTGGTTTCCCAATAATTTCAGGAGACAAACGGATTAAGTTTGAGACCCAAGATTTCACTGTACTTGGATAACTGCACTGGGAAATGCAGACAGCTACAGATTTTGTAGCACAGCAATGTTTCAGTTTGCACATTGTTTCAAAAAGGGGTGAATAAATTTTATTTTTCTTTAAGGGTCAATTGAATTGAATTTCTCTCCCATTCCTAAACTCACCTGCCTCTATCACTGAAAAAACTTCATTCCTGTTTCTACTTAAACTTACTCTACTTACTGTACTCTACTTACTCTACTTGGTCCTTGTTCCCTACTGTCCTGGTAGTGTATATGGTTCTGACAAGATATCACTGCACTCCCATCAGCCCCAGTCAGCATGGCCAATAGTCAGAAATTATGTGAGTGAACTCCACAAAAACTAGGGGGAATCCTGTTGGCTACCTCTGCCCTGCTTAAACTAAGCCTAAAGCAAATACATCCAATCCAGGAATGAGGAATCTGTGGAACCTCCTCTATTGCTGAGGTTCATATCCAAGGAAAAGTGTGCACAGTTCCCTATTCAGACCCGCTTCTTGTCATTTTGTAACAATGCCAGAGGCTGAGCTATAAATGGCCAATAGCTATGATAGCAGTGTTTGAAATTCACCAGGTGCCAGGCTCATTTTGCACCTGGCTATTGACCACTTGCGACCAAGTGCTGATGCCCAGGTACCAGGATGGTGCCTGATGTTTCCACCATCTGGAGGTGCATGCCTGGGGATCCTTGGATCTTGGCTCTTTTCATACACTAGCAGCACATCCTGTAGAATTCTGTTATATTTTATCTGCAAAATCAGAATGAACTTCATTCTGTTCTCAGTGACCAACTTCAGGAGCCAAAAGGTTCTATTGAAAAATACAACTTTTGAGCCATCTGGCCCCAAAATGGCAACTAGGCATTCCATTTTGGCAACTGTAACCCTGGTTTAAGGAGCCATAGGTCACCTAGCTTATATACCTGAGCTTCCAGCACTGTATGCATGTTCTATTTCCACTATCAGAGACAGTAAGCCTCTGAATACCAGTTGCAGGGAATCTCAGGTGGTGACTGTGCTGTTGCATCCAGGTCTTGTTTTCAGACTTCCCATTAAGAGATCTGGTTGGCCACTGGGAGAATAGGATACTGGGCTTAATGGGTCACATTTAGCCTGATCCAGAAGGATTGTTTTTTTAGAACTGCATAAATTCATGGAGAATGAGGGTATCAATGGTCACGAGCCATGATGACTATGTTCAATAGCTACTGTCAGCATGCTTTTGTATACCTATTGCTGGAAATCACTGCTGTCGGATTCAGGCCATGGTAATGAGCTTTCCATAGATGGGCCTTTAGTATGATCCAGTCGACCCTCTTTATGTCCTTAAATCCCTGGTTCTTTGAAAACAGCTGGCACTATACGAACCTTTTATTTCTTCAAATATCCTCTTTGAAAAGAATTCCCAAATTCTCATACGCTTCCTTGCTTTATTGTGTACACTTATCCATACCTCGCTATATGGTACGTTTGCATCATTGAAGACTGGAAGAGCCTTGTTCTCAATGACCAACCAGATGCTTATGGGAAGCCCGACAAGCACGAACTGAGCTAATAGCAACTCTTTCCCCCAAAAAAACAATATCCTTGATTATAATGCATTTTTTGTATGTTATTTTCACTTAGTACAGTATGTCCATTCTTATACACAATTTTGTACACATCACCTGGCTGCAGAACTGCATGGAAATTTTCGTGTAAGTGTGGATTTCATAGGAGTACACTGCTTCAATTGCTATACCATTTCAGAAGACGCAACCTGGATCAAATTTCTCCCCTAATCTTACCTCCAACAGTGGAGGTTAAACATAAACAAAACCTGCTATGTGTTGTGCACAGAATGACTAACTAAAATCCTGGGTATTAAAGTCAATTAGACTTCTGAGAAAATCAACAACTATTTTGAAAATAATGAACGGGGACAAAACACCTTTTGATCTGCCTGCCAGGAGGAACAGACAAGAATTTTTATTTTTCTTAATCTTTTATTAACTTTGTCTTGTGGAAGAATAACAATGAGGAGAGTGGGGTGCTGTGAAAACACTTAACACTTTTGCCTCGTTTCTTAATTAGGGCCATGATGCATTCCAAAAACTGCTTACTAATTAAAGCCGGAGGGGAAAGGAGGTGTATCCAAGCTGGATGTGGAGCCACCAGCAGCTACAGATGAAATGGTATAAAAGGGCTCCCTGAGCTGAGATCTTCCAACAGCTTCCTTTGGCTTCATCTCCTTCACTTCATTTCTACTCCTCTGAGACTTTGGTAAGTCAAGTTTGTGCACATATGATGTTATATTTGAATAATTCTTGCAGTGGTCAGAGCGTTCAGGTAACTGAACTCCAAAAGAAGGCTAAAATTCTATTACTCTGTGAATTGGGTAGATCTTCCACCAGGAACCTTACACTCTTAAGTTTTTGGCTGGCTTCTTTTCTATATGTACCTTATGAAATCAAGTATTTAGCTGCCTGATTCTGAGTGTTAGTCCATCTAGCTCAGTTTTGTCTACACTAACCAGCTGAAGTTCTCTGAGTTTCAAGAAGGGAATCTTTAACAGCTCAATCTGCAGATTCCAAGGACCAAACCTGGGATGTTCTGAATGAAAACCACGTGTTCGGCCACTGAACAATTGTCCTCCCCCTAAAATTATAGTAAGGTTCTAATCTTCATGGTTCCAAATAAATACCTGACTCAAATGAGCATAGGGAGTTGTCCTGTACCATGGCAGACCATTGGAATCCCTAGTTCAGTTTTACCTACTCAGATTGGCCGTTGTTCTACAGGCCTTGAAGCAGGGGACATTCCTAGACTATCCTGAAATTATCAGGGATTAGATTGGGGATCCACAACAAAGAGAAGGGCTGTAGTAACAAAAGCACAGAAGAATAAAGGTTTCAGGCATGAGGGCTTAATGTTCTCAGAATTATAAAAGACAGCTGATTTTCAGTGATGGAGAAAGGAAGATGGATTGAGTTTAGTGAACTGGGAATGGGTAAAATATCCTACTGCCACAGGATGATTATGCCTGAAATATTCTCCCCACTGTCCATTGAAGTGATGTACCCCACACTTATTTTCTCCCTTGGTGTTTTTGGTTTCAGACTCACCTCCACCCAACAATGGTTGACTGTGGTCCATCCTGCGCTGTCCCATCCTGTGCTTCCACCCCCACCGTTGGGTTTGGCTCAGCAGGAGGTCTTGGCTATGGTGGTCTCGGCTATGGATTGGGAGGTCTCGGCTATGGAAATGGAGGATTCGGCTATGGATATGGAGGCCTGGGCTATGGAAATGGAGGTGCTGAAAGAGCAGCCAACCTTGGCATCCTAGATGGGATTATCCCTAAACCCATCAACCAAATCCCACCAGCAGAGGTCGTGATCCAGCCACCTGCCTCCATTGTGACCATCCCAGGGCCCATCCTCTCTGCCAGCTGTGAGCCTGTGGCTGTTGGAGGCAACACTCCATGTGCCGTTGGTGGTTCCGGGATCGTAGGAGGCTATGGGGGCTTGGGCCTTGGGTCTGGTTTCCTTGGAAGCTCTGGAGGTTTTGGCTATGGTTTGGGCTACGGGAGGGGAAGGAAGTTCGGGCGCCGTTTTAGCATCTGTTCATAGACCAATTAAACCTGAGAAGCATATCCTGAACTGATAATCAGAGGGCTTGATACAGATCTATCGGCCATGGTTCAGAAAAGCTGAACTCAAGCAATCACTCCTGGAATTCATCCTCCGTTCTCTGCTTCAGAGTGCAGAAGAAAAAAGATCCTTCTACACCGATTTTCTTCTTTGCCCCTTTCAATGCTCTTACTTTGGTCTTTTCAATAAAGCTTGTTCTGCATTCTAATAACCTGCTTGTCTTGGTTTTTAAATGTAAAGCCTCAGTTCCACATAGCAAGGTGTCCAGGGCCTCAGCTGTCTGAAGCAGTTTTTGGCCAAACTAAAATTGGAACATTTGCAGGACATCTTTCTCTCTGGCCCCCTGAATGGTATAGTTCTATGTGGTTAAAATAAGGTACATTCGCCTTGAGAGAATTATCATTTCCCTCTTTTTCAAAACAAGTCCCCTTTTAGAGTGCCTCAAACCATTATTTATTCAGAGAAGCAACAGTCATAATAGCTGGATAATCTTTTGTAGTTTTGCAACATTTGCATATGTACACAGTGTGGAATTTATTGTGGACTACAGCTTTTGTAATCAATATGTTACAAGACTTTGGACAATAACATATTTTTGGTGGGTGATAATGTAGTCAAATGCTGCAGGATTATCCAGCCTCTCAGTCAGATACTGTCAGGGAACTGACATCGGAGCCAGGAGTGGAGGGAAGGCTCTCCAGCGATGCCGGAGAAGGGCCCAGCAGGGAGAGAGGGAACTCATCCACTGAAATCAGCGTGACACCAGGAAGAAAGGGGAGCAGGGGAGGGCTTCGGAGAGATGTCTTCAGGACTCTTCCACAGAAACTAGCGGGGAGAGCACAGGTCCTCCGCTGCCCATGCCCACCCTGCGCAGAAGACTTCCGTGCAGGGAGGCTAGGTGGCGACTTGGCGTCAAAGAACTTTTATGCTGGAAGAAGTTCAGGAAACACCCACTGACGGATTCTGCCAGTGACTGACACAGTCGCGGAGTAAGGGCTGTGCAGCCAGGGAAAGGTTTAACCAGGCAACTTTGCCAAGAGTAGAGGCAACTTACGCATGAGCAACCCAATTCCCATTACAGATACTGTATTTTGATAACAGTTTTAAATTATTGCATACATGAGTTAAAGAAATATATTAAGCATTTAAAGCTATCCAAACTAGTGGCAATCGCCACATCTTCTGGTACTGATTCTAGAGGTTTATGCATTTTGTGAAGAACTATATCCTTTTGCTTCCACTGAATTCTGCAAGATTCTGGTTCCCTGCATGACCCCTGCTTCTAGCAAGATGAGAAAGGGAGAAAAAAGTCTCTCTATACATTTTCTCGAATTTTGAGAGACAGAAATCCTCAGAATGTCCACGAGGTGTGTGTGTTAGCAGACCAATTAGCCTTGAAGAGGAGGGAGGCAAGCAAACTGCACAGAGGAAGGTGCGAAGTCAGGTCAGTAGCACCTAGTATCCCAGCTCCCCAGTTAAAATGGCAAAAGCTGTAGACATCTCGCAAGAAGAAGAAGAAGAAGAAGAAGAAGAAGAAGAAGAAGAAGAAGAAGAAGAAGAAGAAGTTTTATTTATACCCTGCCCTCCCCGGTCAGAGCCGGGCTCAGGGCGGCTAACACCAGTAAAATTACAATACAAACATAATAGAAAAAACCCCCGATTTAAAATACAGGTTAAAATTCAATTTAAAATGCAGCCTCATTTTAAAAGTAGCCCATAGATCAAAACCATAAGGGGAGAGAAACATAAGGGTCAGACTGAGTCCAAACCAGTCCAAGCCCTCTCAAAAAGTCAAACTCTGTAAAATGAGGTTTGAGATAGCCGCAAACTTTGACACTGAGTTAATGGAGGAAATTTAATGAATAACAACACACAGTGGGCATCTCTAGACACAGGTACAGGAATCACTTTATTAAGAGAAGATCTAAATACTTCCACAAATATGTTTCCTCACAAAACAGCAAAGGTCACAGATGGCATCCAGATTAGCTCCCAGTGTCTGAGGGAAAGATTTACTGGAGAGGGAAAGATGAGCCAAAATTCTTAGGCAGAATATACTGGGAGCCGGAGAGAATGGTTGACTGGTTCTGGGCTGGTAGATCCATCTCCTCATGCAGATCCATTACTGAGTGTCTCATTCTGGATTCTGAAAAATCTGAGCTTTTGGGACCATCATCAAGCCAACAGCTTTTAAATGGCTCTCAGCAACCTTTCCTTACTCCTTTTCAAGTATTTCCTCAAAGTCTGTAGACCAGTAATAAGTTCAGAGCCACGTTCCATTGTGTGTGCCTTTTCCTTGTTCATGTCTGCTTCTTGTACAATTGCCCACTCAATATTTTCAATAAAGCTCATTCTGAATTCAAATATGTCTCTCTTTCTTGGTTTGTTACCTGCTCTTATTTCTCAAAAGGAGGGGGGGGAGAGGGTATTATCTCATGCTGGAACTGTTTTGGAGTATTTTGTCCTAGGGAGTTCCTGAGCTAACAGAGAACCGAAGGGAGGACATACTAGGCTCATAAGTTAGTGGAAGAGTGGGAAACTGCATGAATTCAATATTTATCACATTTGTATCCCACCCTTTCAAAGAGCTGAAAAGGTCAGATTGCAACAATAGTGCAAAAGGGGAAAGGTGGGACGTTGGCATTTTTCCTGTTGTGACACAAGTGATTTCGCAGAGTGACCAGCCGATTTCTATGGTGCAGAGGGCTGTAGCCATACTCTGATTGTATTGTGAATAAATAAATGAACAGCTAGGAGGAGGAGAACTGGGAGAGAGAGAGAGTTAATGGACTCTCTTTCACTGGAAAGCGTCCATCCGCTCAGCCCAAGGTCAAGGAGAGCAGATAAGGTGGCAGCACAGAAAGCAAAGTGGTTGTGAGATCAGGTTGCAAGACATGGATGTGACGTGGATGACAAGAGGGGAAGTGGGTGGAATCCTTAATTGGCAGCACCTTCATTCCTAGAAATGGATTCTTTGTTCTTACGCTGTGATCATTAAAGTTTCTAACTGGTAAGAGACTCCTTTTGCTTTGTTCTGCTTATCTACTGCCAAAGGAGGAGGCGGGGAGCCAAGTCCCTGAAGTCTGACCAGGTCTGTAACCTGAGGTACCACTGTATATCTGTTCTCATATATATCCCGTATATATTTTGAAAATGCAGATTTTTTACATTAATCCTGCTAATGTCTTCACCTGTTTATAGTACGTTTGTAAATACTCAATAAACCATTTCTGTTCCTTTCGAAATATAGACATATTTATATTGATTTCTTAATGTATGCCTAATTTCAAGGCACCTCTACCGGTGATGGGTTCTGACACTTTTGGCATGTGTAATCTCCCTCCCCTGGCAGACTGCTGGGAGAAGGAAGGAGCTGTTTGCTGGTGCTTGCATAGAAAAATGCCTAGGAAGCACTTGCATGCTGACTTGCCTTTCAGGGTGGTGGGTTATGTCTTGGTGGGGGTGTAGCTGATGCTCCAGATGCTTCAGCTGTTGGGCGGTCTCCTACTGAGTTCACAGATGTATGCTAATCATGTAGGTTAATTTCAACTCAACACGTGGTGGATAATTGCTGAATTTGTTCTTGTTTAGTCGTTTAGTCGTGTCCGACTCTTCGTGACCCCATGGACCAGAGAACGCCAGGCACTCCTGTCTTCCACTGCCTCCCGCAGTTTGGTCAAACTCATGCTGGTAGCTTCGAGAACACCATCCAACCATCTCGTCCTCTGTCGTCCCCTTCTCCTTGTGCCCTCCATCTTTCCCTACATCAGGGTCTTTTCCAGGGAGTCTTCTCTTCTCATCAGATGGCCAAAGTATTGGAGCCTCAGCTTCACGATCTGTCCTTCCAGTGAAGGACAGTTGCTGAATAGTGCTATAGTATTTAAGCCTTGTGTATCATCATCATCATCATCATCATCATCATCAATTTTAATTTGTATAGCATCTTTCTATCTTACAGTACCCAAGGTGGTTTACAAGCTGAAGAAACAAAGAATGTACACCTTATAACAATCTAATGCAATACAAAACTGTGTTAATGAAACATAACTTTAAAATAAGCAACCTACATCAAATAAAGCAACATTCAACAATCATTAGAATAGTATAGAATGATATTAAGTATCAGCATATAAAAAATAAACAGAAATCTACTCTTAACTATTACAATAAATAATTTCTAAACTACAATCGATAAAACAACGGCAAGCCACGGTGCATAAAATAATACAAAACAAATTGAGAAGCAGAGACTGAAGGGTTGGGCAAAGCCTTATATTAATAATAATAAATTTTATTTATACCTCAACCTCCCCAGCCAAGACCGGGCTCAGGGCGGCTAACACCAAATATAAAAACAATTTATTGAAATACAGCTTAAAAACAAGATTAAAATACATTAAAACATTAAAATGCAATTTCATTTCAGTGGAAACTCAATCAAAAACTTTTTGGGAGATAAAAACGTCAAGTCTTCATCAAGGCTAACTATCCAGACTGGTCCTACATGGGCCAGAAAAAAGCCAGGGAAGTCCCCAAATAGGAGTTCCAACACAGAAGGAGAAAGGAAAAAAGAAAGAGGGGGGGGGGGAATCAAATTGATTCCAAGCCAAAGGCCAGGCGGAACAACTCTGTCTTGCAGGCCCTGCAGAAAGAAATCAGATCCTGCAGGGCCCTGGTCTCATGAGACAGAGCGTTCCACCAGGCCGGAGCCAATGTTGAAAAGGCCCTGGCTCTGGTTGAGGCTAATCTGACTTCCTTAGGGCCCGGGACCACTAGGGTGTTGTGATTTATGGACCTTAAGGTCCTCCATGGGGCATACCAGGAGAGGCGGTCCCGTAGGTACGAGGGTCCTAGGCCGTGAAGGGCTTTAAAGGTCAAAACCAGCACCTTAAATCTAACCCTGTACTCCACCGGGAGCCAGTGCAGCTGGAAAAGCACTGGGTGAATATGCTCCCATGGCAGAGACCCCGTGAGGAGCCTCGCTGCAGCATTCTGCACCCGCTGGATTTTCTGGGACAGCTTCAAGGGCTGTAATTTGCTTGCCTGATGAAGTCTCTCCCCTCAAACTATTGTGTACCTATTTACTGCATTCTTATCCACTCTTCAGCTAAGACAGTTTGCAGAACAGCTTTCTGAGATTATGAAGCCAGTCCCTGCCCTTGGGCTTAAAACTAAAAAGACACAACACAAGTCAAAAGTTGCTAGCTCCAAGTGAGCTAATGGAGCGGTCCTGCTCCTGTTTCCTCCCTCCCTGCTCCCTCTGCCGCAGCCTGGTAGAATTGCAGCAGTTAGCTGATAGCTGGCAGAGGGAGGAACCTGGTGGAGCTACTCTCTCAATGGAACCAACAGAGAGGTTTTGCTTCCCTCCTCTTTCTCTCTGCTCCCTCTGCTGCAGCCTGATGGAATGGCATTGGTGGGCTGAAAGCTGATAGAGGGAGGACCCTAATGGAGCTGTCTCCTCAGCAGAGCTGAAGGAGGGACCCTGCTTCTGTGCCCCCACCTCTGCTGAAATGGCTGCTGCAAGATAACAAGTGAGGGAAAGGAAATGCCTGATGTAGCTGACACAGGGGTCAGCAAACTTTTTCAACAGAAGGCCTGTCCACTGTCCCTCAGACCTTTTGGGGGGCTGGACCATAGCTGTCAACCTTTCCCTTTTCTTGCGAGGAATCCTATTCAGAATAGTGGAATTTCCCTTAAAAAAAGGCAAAAGTTGACAGCTCTGGGCCGGACTATATTTTGGGGAGGGGGGGGGAATGAACAAATTCCTATCCCCCACAAATAACCCAGAGATGCATTTTAAATAAAAGCACACATTCTACTCATGTAAAAACACGCTGATTCCTGGACCATCCGTGGGCTGGATTTAGAAGGCGATTGGGCCGGATCCGGCCCCCAGGCCTTAGTTTGCCTAACCATAAACTGGCATCTCAGGAAAGCTGGTGGAATGGCTGTACTTTGCAGATTCCACCGTAAGTAGGTCTCAGCTGCGGAGGTTTCAGCTATGAAGGTCTTGCCTATGCCAGTGCTTATGGCATTGGTCCAGTAGTTCTTGCTCCTGCAGCTGCAGGGAATGAAGACGAGAAAGTATTTCTGCCCTTCTCCACTACACAGCAGGGCATGGGAAGGCAACCATTGGCTCTGCCGGCTAATCTACCAAAAGCATCCGACAGCAGAGATGGGGAAGAGTATTGGCAAGAGGTATGCAGCAGAGCAGCACAGCTGCTGGAGAGGGAAGGATCCCTGACCTAACCTAGCTATTCCTACATAACTTTATGACCACTGCTCCATAGCTATTCTTGTTACACTTTTCCATTCACCATATAGATGGGTTTAGGAAGCATTTCTGTATCCTTCTGCTGTGCTGAAGAAGAATTCCATGAAACCGTGGGTATATCCGGAATCACTGTTCACAACGTCTGTTTGTGAACTACTTTGGCAGTGTTGGACGCCATAAGCAAAGCTTTATAGCCTGTTTTCACCAGATAAGAATCTGATACATTGCTTCTTTCAGAGACTTGCATAGTCTTCATAGACTTTCAGAGACTTACGTTTATTCGGTTTTATGTTTTCAAGAGTGCATATTTTGTGACTCTCAGAGATTCATAACTTTTCCATTTATCTGTTTTCATATATTTCATATTATATAAAGAGTGTATATTGATATCGTATCATTGTATTTGGTCATTGTGTTGCCTTGGATATTACTAGCTATTCCTTAGCAGCTTCCACAGCCCTTGTACAGTGGTACCTCGGGTTAAGAACTTAATTCATTCTGGAGGTCCGTTCTTAACCTGAAACTGTTCTTAACCTGAGGTACCACTTTAGCTAATGGGGCCTCCTGCTGCCACTGCACCGCCACCGCACAATTTCTGTTCTCTTCCTGAAGCAAAGTTCTTAACCCGAGGTATTATTTCTGGGTTAGCAGAGTCTGTGACCTGAAGTGTCTGTAACCCGAGGTACCACAGTACTCACTTTTCTGCCTGCCGGTGCCATCTGCCTGCTGCTCTGTCATCATGTTGCAGTTGCCACCTATTGGCACCAATGAGAACTACACCATGACAACATTTTTTTCCCTTACAGAAATATAGTAGAGAGGGAAAGAGGCAGGGGGTAACCTTTGGATCGTATTTAATATGAGATAGTAAAAAGACCTTCCACAACTTGTCCATTCTCACAATGTGTAAGAGTTGTAGCAGGGTGAAGATACAAGCAGTCATTGTTAGATTGTTAGCATGAGAATTGGAGTGTTAGTAGCTTTGTTTTAATATGAGAATTATTGAAACCTATGCAATCAGTGGAAAAATTATTTGCATTCCTTTTTATATATCTATTAAAAAATTAAATTCATTTTCACTTTTAACAATTATCATCACAATCATTTTACAAATAGAATACTCATAATCCCCGAACATCCCTCTACCCCTCCATGGTTTCCCAAGATCTTCTTTTCAAATTGCATCATATCATATTCTCCATATTTTCATAAAACTCAGTTTTTTATCATAGTTCTCGCTTCATTGCAAGTGTTGTTTTTAAATCATCCAATGTTTTTAATTGTTTACAGTGTTTTTTTCAAGTGACTTATAAAATTTCCCCATTCTTTATTAAATTTATTGTCCTCTTAATCTCTGATTTTCTGGATCACTTTTGCCATTTTGGCATCATCCATCATCTTTATCAACCATTCTTCTTTTGTAGGTAGTTTGTCCTTGGGCAAGTAGGGTCCGAAATTTTTATTTGCATTCCATAGCTCAGGACTGCAATACCCCAAGGACCACCTCTCCCCATATAAACTGACTCAGAAAACGATGGCCCTCCCAATGATGATGGATTCCAACTCCCAGCATCCCTGAGGGTGGACCACACTGGCTGATGAGGAGTTGGGAGTCCAATAAATTCTCTCCCATGCCCAATGAAGGGAATGGGGACATTTGCAACCTCCCTGAGAAGCATGGCTGGGTTTGTACAGCTCATATTTTAATGTCTCATCAAATCCTATTGAAGAGGAACCTCCAGATTTTGAGTCAAATATTCCAACTGGGCAATTTTTAAGGACGGCTCTATATTAGAACCTTTTCCCTTGCTTCTGGCATTGCTGACCTACAAAAGCTGAGCTGACGAAGCATTGGGGAGGTACTGAAGTCAGAGTTTCTCCCAACATCCCTCAAGGATTTCAGGGCTCTTGGCTAGGGAGCTCCACACATGCTAATTAAGAACAGATCGAGACATTTCTTTGCCTAATTGCTTCATGGCTTTACCACATTCTCTGTGATCACAGCTTCCTAAGGCATCAAGTGGCCAATGCACCTTCTTCTCTGTTAGCATTCTGCTGACCTAATGGCTGTTACCATTAGTTGGAAGAAAACATCTCTGACCCTGTTTTTTAATTGCAACCACCTCCCCAACAAATCCATTGATTTTTCTGCACACTGAATCATTCCTGAAACTCAACCTCAGTCCACCTGTTGGAAGGCAGGAGTGAAGGCATAGGAGGCACTGAGGTCAACTGGGTGGTTTTCACTGATGTCCATACTAAGCTGAAAACTCACTCCTTCGGAGGGAATGTAAACTTGGGGGTTGGACCAGATGACCCCTGGGTCCCTTCTGACTCTAAGATTCTATGACTCATCAAAAGCAAGCAACCTCCCATCCATCTGATCTAGGGAACCATTCATTGACTCAGCCTTGTTGGTTGAGTTTATTGGTTCTCATCCAGTCTCTTACTGAGGCCAGACAATGGTCTACCACAGGCTTCCTCAACCTCGGCCCTCCATAAGTTTTTGGCCTACAACTCCCATGATCCCTAGCTAGCAGGACCAGTGGTCAGGGATGATGGGAACTGTAGTCTCAAAACATCTGGAGGGCCGAGGTTGAGGAAGCCTAGTCTAGCACATCCAATGCCTCACCTGTAGATGTCAAGAAGAAGCAGAGCTGTGTAGTCACTAGCATATTGGCGAAAACATACTCCAAAACTGTATTCAACTCCACTCAGCAGTTTCATGTAGATGTTAAACAGCATATGCAATAAGACTGAACCATGAGGAACCCCATATTGAAGGCTCCACAGGGCTGAACAGCACTCACCAAGCATAATCCTCTGGAAAAGACCATCCATCCATGCCATGCCATCCATCCCTAACTCATACTATTGCTCAGGCATAGGCAAACTCGGCCCTCCAGATGTTTTGGGACTACAACTCCCATGACCCCTAGCAGGACCAGTGGTCAGGGATGATGGGAACTGTCATCCCAAAACATCTGGAGGGCCGAGTTTGCTTATGCCTGTTATTGTTCCAGAAGGATATCATGATTGATAGTATCGAAAGTCACTGAGAGGCTGAGGAGAAATGAGTTGGCATTTGTCTGTTTTGGAAGAAAATGAAGGAGTGTGCATTTGTGGGTGAAGTTAAACTGTTGGAAAGTTGCAGTACAGACCAATGCAGGAGAAAACATGAAAACACAAACAAAGACACATTTCCCCTGGCTCTCTCCCAACAGAGGTTATCATACAGGGTGACCCGAGCAGTTTCTGTGCCAAAACTGGGCCTAAACCCCAAATGAAATGGACCTAGAAAATCAGTTTCCTCCAAGAAACTGGATCCGTTCCATGACCATCCACTCAGGAGCCTTGCTCTGAAGTGGATTGGCAAGTGGCCAGTATTTACTTAGATTTTCTGAATCCACAGTGCGTCTCATGTGTGGTATCACCACTGTCTCCTTCAAGCAGGCAGGGACACCCTAACCCTCTCTGCTAATTTTCATCCACAGAGCATCTCTTGTGTGGTATCGCCACTGTCTCCTTCAAGCAGGCAGGGACACACACACCCTGTAGTAATGCTCGTCCCCAACCTCTTGCCCCTCCCTTCTCCTGTCTCTGCTCTCCGGCCAGACCAGGACACCCAGGACAGGGTTGGCGGACGAACACTACGTTTTTTCAAAACAGAACAAACAAAACCCGGTAGGGCTGCCACCACTCCCTCTTGTCCAGGGGACCCAGAATCACAACCCAGGGAGAAGGCTGTGACCCGTTAGCCTGGCTGTCCCCTTCTCTACAAGCTGTATCCACAGACTTGCAGGCAGAAGTTCTACGGTATAGCGTAACCAAGCGTAAGGCTAGGACTTAGCTATTCCCTTTTGGAAAGGCACACAACTAAAACAGTTTCATCTTTAAAATGTTTATTTTAAAATAACATAAGAAACATGCTAAAATAGCAGGCACATCTTTTAGAACGTTACAGGTAAGAAAACAACAAAGCTACATAGACTAACTAAGATTACATACTTACAACTCTAACACAAAGATAGGGTAGTTGTTGTTCCTTAAGCCTCTGCAAGTAGAAGACGATCGAAGATCTCCATTTCAAAAGATGAATAGCGGCCTATTAAGCTGGAACCATAGAGCCGGGCATCTTTGCGATTTGCAGGGCAAAGGCAGAGAGGCCAAGAGCAGAGGATTCTCTGATCTTTTATTTCCAATTCGCAACCTGCGTCGTAACTTTCAAGCCAATCATAAACTCAAATTATTTTTTGAATGCACCAATGATCGGCTTGCTAGTCTATCAATTTACCTCTTGACAGCTGGGCCAATTTGGAATTCAAACTTTTAAATCAAAGGGTTTCCTCCCTTCCGCCAAAGACACATTCCCAGGCAATTCAAGGGCAGATAACAACACTGGGAGGGGGGATGTTTACATCATTGAACTCAGGTGTTAGATCCTTCATTAATCAAGACATCCTGGGTTCTAATAAACCTTTCAGCTGAGGAGTCAGTTGTCTAGAATTTTAAAGATACACAATTCCGTTCCCAGGGTCCTTGTGGCTGATGAGACTCCCACAAGGCCTCACTCTCTTTTGCTTGGCCAAAGAATAATTTTCTAAATATTCCTACTTTACTACACCCTCCCCTCTAGAATGAAATTAAGGGTAAAGTTCCCTAATTTCATCAAAGAAAATTATTTACACACTGAGGTAGATCATCCGGTCCAGGGGGCTTTAGCAGCTTTTAAAACCATACATCACTAGCAGCACCCCCTTAATCCGATATTTACACAGTTTCATGGCACAGATTGGTACATTCTAGACAAAGTATCAGCAACAACGTTGTTCTTTCCTGCAATGTGAGTGACATTAAACTGAAAATCTTGAAGGGCCATACTCCACCTAAGCAGTTTCTGATTGGATGATTTTACCCTTTCCAACCAACACAGGGGAGAATGGTCCGTTTGAACCTCAAAGGTGTTACCCCACAGATAAGGCCGCAGTTTGGTTAGGGCCCAGACCAAAGCAAAACACTCTTTCTCTATGGTTGAATAATTTTGTTCAGCAGTGGACAACTTTTTACTTAAGTAAACCACAGGACGCCAATTCCCTTCTTCATCTTCTTGAAGCAAAACTGCTCCTAGCCCTGTTTGACTGGCATCAGTTTGCACTACAAACGGACGTCTCTGATCAGGAGCCAGCATGACTTGGGAGCTCATAAGGGCGTGCTTTAACAAATCAAAAGCCCTCTGACACTCCTCAGTCCAATTTACTTTGACTGGCAGGGATTTCTTACAAAGGTCAGTAAGAAGTACAGCTAGAGTTGAGAAGTGATTAACGAAGCGCCTGTAATAATTCACCAACCCTATAAAAGACTGTACATCCTTTTTCACGATGGGGCGAGGCCATTCTTGAATGCACTGCACTTTGGCCTCTAAGGTCTTGATGTTTCCCGACCCCACTCTGAATCCTAAATACACCACTTCTCCTTGGGCAAACTGACATTTAGATATTTTAACAGTCAGGTTTGCCTCCTGCAGCCGGGCCAAAACTCTCTGCACATGTTTAAGATGTTCTGGCCATGTCTCAGAAAATATTGCCAGGTCATCCAAATAAGCACAGCAAAACTCATTTAGGTCATGAATCAAGGAATTAATTAGCCTTTGGAAGGCTGCGGGAGCATTTCGCAATCCAAACGGCAACACCTTGAACTGGTACAAGCCTACATGAGTGACAAAGGCAGACTTCTCAGAAGCTTCTGGGGACAGCGGGATTTGCCAATAACCTTTCGTCAAATCCATAACTGTGATGAATTTCGCCCGCCCCAGCTTCTCAATCAATGTGTCAATTCTAGGCAAAGGAAACACATCAGGAACAGTGACTAAATTAATTTTTCGATAGTCCACGCAAAAACGAATAGATCCGTCGGGTTTTGGAACCAGCACTATGGGCGAAGCCCAAGCACTTTTACTAGGTTCTATAACTCCCAACTCCAGCATTTCTTTCAGCTCAGTTTCAATATTCTGCGCATGTGCTTCACCGACCCGATAAGGACGTGAGGAAATAGGGGGGGCATCCCCCGTGACAAAATGATGCTGAGCCAGATGAGTCTTACCAGGTTTGGTGCTGAAAGTGTTGCTATAGGGTTGCAGTGCCTCATAAAGCTCTTTAGCCTGAGTCTCACTTAAACTCGGCAACTGCAATACATCAGAAAGGCTTCCAGCCTGTTTGTACTCAGTTAAAAGATCCACAGGCGAAGCAGGCACCTCTTCCTGACTACGCGTAATGGCCAGTACAGAGATCTTTTGTTCAACACATTCTTTCAAGGAATTAACATGATACTCGCGAGCAGTAGGGTGCAATTCCTTGCAACTTACAAGGTAACGCACAGGACTCAGCCTTGCTTCCACAACACCAGGACCTTGCCATTTCACATCTAACTTGTGGGGGCGAGACGGTCTTAAAATCCATACTTGATCTCCCACCTCAAACTGTTTGCACACCGCTCTGGCATCATGTACTCTTTTTTGTTCTAATCGGGCATTCTCTAAATTCTCTTTGGCCAATTGCCAAACGTCGGCTAGAGTTCCTTTTAGTTGAGCAAAGTACTCACTGACAGAAGGCAGTTTTATCTCTTCTTCTGAACCTTCCCACTCTCTTCGAAGCATTGAGAGGGGGGTATTCAGAAGCCTTCCAAAAATTAGCTGGTTAGGTGCAAACCCAAGGCTTCTTTGATGGGCATCATTGTAAGCAGCCACCACCAAAGGCAAATCTTGGTCCCAACTGGAACCATGGGCCAGGGCATACTTGCGCAGCATTTGAACCAAGGTCTTTTGCACTCTTTCCACCAACCCATTTCCTTGATGTTGATAAGCAATAGAGGTATGATGGCGCACCTCAGACAAACGCAAAACCTCTTGGGTGACCTTAGCCATAAAATTAGTTCCCAAATCGCTCACCAAAACCTTAGGAATTCCTAGGGAACAAAAGGCAGAAATTAAAGCCTTAACCAGACTATTAGCAGAGGTATTGGTCAAACTTGTGGCATAAACATAACGAGAGGCATAATCAATGATCACGCATAGATACTGCTTTCCTGAGCGGGTTTTTGGTAAGGGGCCCACTAGATCAATTCCCCATTTTTCCAAAACATTTGCTTCTAAGGGGACACTCTGTAACTCATTGGGCAAGTTATCACGGTCATTCCCCACCTTCTGGCAAATCACACAAGAACGTACAAATGCTTTAGTTGTTTGATACACCTCAGGCCAGTAAAAATAACGAGTAAGTCTTTCTAAAGTCTTTTGCAGTCCCATATGACCTGCTAAGCCGTCTTCATGGGCTAAGCTAAGAACAGTAGATCGCTTCTTCTCTGGAACCACTAGCTGCAAAACAAAATCCTTGTCTTTCACCTTTTTTGGTACAAATTGCCGATACAAAAGTCCCTTTTTATACACAAATTGAGCCTTCTTTGATCCTCGAAGAGGGGCTCCAACCGCCTCCCGACATCCCTGCAAGGAGGGGTCAGCCCTTTGTTCAGCAGCAAACTCTCCCAGATCTCCCAGTTCAATAGAACCACCAAGGTCCTTCTTGGCATCCTCATCCAAGGCAGGTAACTCTCCCTCCCCTCCGGGTTTTTCATTCAACCCAGTCTCAGACTCCACCACATCCTTCCCTGCCGGGGAGGGGGTGAGGGAGGTTGCTACAGTTACCGATTCCTCATTTAACTGTTGTTGCAAGTAAACTTGAAACCCAAGATCATTCCCAACCAAAACTGGGCTTTTGCAAACTTCTGGATCATGAACAATTACCAGATGGTCCCCGCTGTAACCTTTGTATTTAAGGGGGACTATTGCTGTGGGCTGCAAAATTTCTTCTACCCCATAAGGACTGATTTTTAAGGGTCTTTCCTGCATCTGACTAGGCAAAACCAAATCTTTTGAGACGCTAGTGATGTCAGACCCAGTGTCCCGGTACGAGTTCACAACAGTTTTATTGATTTCAATAGGAGCAGAAAACTCCAAGTTCGCCCAATTCACATGGGGTGATTTTCGAGTTCCCCGGGTGCAAACAGGACCCACGGTGATACTAGTTTTTTCAGGTTTGTTCCCAACAGGGGTCACCTCACCCTCCTCCTCCGGAGCCAAGCTCTCCACCGCTCCAGATTTGGCCGGCCCCTCCTCCCAATCTTCTTCCTGCTGCTGTATCATGCGAACAGCAGGCGTGGAGGTAAGGACGGTGGACTTTTTCCCAGCCAACTGGGGACATGCTGCTTTCATGTGCCCCGGTTTTTTGCAAAAGAAACACAGTCCAGAACTCGGGGGCACTTTAGCACGCTCTCCCCCAGCTGCAACAGAGTCTTTAGCAGGTGTAGACAATCCCTTGCTGGATTCTTTAATGGGGGGGGCGGTCCTCCCCGATGACGCTGTAGCTTTATACATATTACTCTGTCCTTTATTAACAAGATGGGTGCGGTTCAGCCAAAAAGATTCGGCAAGAGTAGTAGCTTCTGCTAGTGTCTTTGGTTTTTTATCAGCCACCAGGCTAACAATTTCAGGGGGCAGGGAGCGCATTAGTTGTTCAATCAGCATCAGCTGTTTGATTTCTTTCACATCCTCCACCCCTTCAGCCGCCAGCCATAGTTCGAAATTTTGGGCCATTTTTGCAGAAAAAACCGCAATGTTGTCAGTAAGCCCCCCCTTTTCCACTTTCCTGAAAGCTTTACGATAATGTTCAGGGTGCAAGCCATGCCGCTGCATGACTAGCCTCTTGAAGCTTTCATAGTCATTTATTTCTTCCAAAGGGAGATGTCCCATAAGTTCTGACAAATCACCACAAACTAGGGGCCGAAGCACAGCCATGTAAAGTTCTGGGGCTACGCCCATGTCCCGGCACGTCACCTCAAACAAATTTAGGTAACTAAGGACATCAGTGGGGGGGTGGTATTTCTGGAACACCTTCCAGTTGAGATTACTTAAAGTCAGTCCTGGAGGGGACTGTTGATTTTGATCTCCCCCCCTCCTCGGGACTAGTCCATACCTCGGCGCAGGCACAGGAGGCGGTTGCCCCTCGGCACGTAGCTGCTCCGCTGCCGTTGTTGCGTATCCACGCAGGGGTCTCTGGAAGTACTCCTCCTCCTCCTCCTCTGCCACGTACTTTCGCGCCGGCACGCGCACCTCTCGAGCCGCAACCGGCGAGTAGACTCTGCCTGGGCTGAATGAGCGCTGTCTCACCTTCCGACGGGCGTCAGGCGCAAGCTGTTCCCGACGGCAGTCTCCCACAGTCACATCCTGGGACTGCTGTGGCGATTCTTGATAGTCAGGTGCCATCCGGCTAACTCTTGGTCTCATGAAGTAGCCCATCTGGGGAAACTTCTCCCGGCAGCGGAATCCACCGTTCACCGGATCACGAACCCACTCAACATCATAACTCTGCGAGACATCCATCTCTCTGGGTTCTGCATAAACAGAATAGTTCTTCCTAGGACGGGTGGAGGCCCTCACCGCCTCCACCTCCTCACGAGGAGATAACTTTTGTTTACCGGGAGTGCCCCTCCCTCCGTCCACAATGCAGGACTCTCTCTGACCCTTCCGGATCACGCTGGCATCCACCAGTTCTTCCTCTGACCCTGTTTCCGAGTCATTTGAAAACCAGGAAGCGGATTTCACTCCAGGACTCACAGCTTTAGGGGGTTCGGTTTCCACCGGGAGAGAGCTGTCTTCTCCCTCTCCTCCCCATTGATCTAAAGTTTGCAACGATTGCTGCTGCGAAGTTGCGGAACTGTCCTCCATGCTCCTAACTATCACTATCCAAAAAAACAAACCACCTGTAACCCACAAAAGATTCGTGCCAAGTTTAAAAAAATCAAAGTGCCTTTCCACGGGAAGTCCAATCCCACCACGCTGCCAACATGTAGTAATGCTCGTCCCCAACCTCTTGCCCCTCCCTTCTCCTGTCTCTGCTCTCCGGCCAGACCAGGACACCCAGGACAGGGTTGGCGGACGAACACTACGTTTTTTCAAAACAGAACAAACAAAACCCGGTAGGGCTGCCACCACTCCCTCTTGTCCAGGGGACCCAGAATCACAACCCAGGGAGAAGGCTGTGACCCGTTAGCCTGGCTGTCCCCTTCTCTACAAGCTGTATCCACAGACTTGCAGGCAGAAGTTCTACGGTATAGCGTAACCAAGCGTAAGGCTAGGACTTAGCTATTCCCTTTTGGAAAGGCACACAACTAAAACAGTTTCATCTTTAAAATGTTTATTTTAAAATAACATAAGAAACATGCTAAAATAGCAGGCACATCTTTTAGAACGTTACAGGTAAGAAAACAACAAAGCTACATAGACTAACTAAGATTACATACTTACAACTCTAACACAAAGATAGGGTAGTTGTTGTTCCTTAAGCCTCTGCAAGTAGAAGACGATCGAAGATCTCCATTTCAAAAGATGAATAGCGGCCTATTAAGCTGGAACCATAGAGCCGGGCATCTTTGCGATTTGCAGGGCAAAGGCAGAGAGGCCAAGAGCAGAGGATTCTCTGATCTTTTATTTCCAATTCGCAACCTGCGTCGTAACTTTCAAGCCAATCATAAACTCAAATTATTTTTTGAATGCACCAATGATCGGCTTGCTAGTCTATCAATTTACCTCTTGACAGCTGGGCCAATTTGGAATTCAAACTTTTAAATCAAAGGGTTTCCTCCCTTCCGCCAAAGACACATTCCCAGGCAATTCAAGGGCAGATAACAACACTGGGAGGGGGGATGTTTACATCATTGAACTCAGGTGTTAGATCCTTCATTAATCAAGACATCCTGGGTTCTAATAAACCTTTCAGCTGAGGAGTCAGTTGTCTAGAATTTTAAAGATACACAATTCCGTTCCCAGGGTCCTTGTGGCTGATGAGACTCCCACAAGGCCTCACTCTCTTTTGCTTGGCCAAAGAATAATTTTCTAAATATTCCTACTTTACTACACACCCTAACCCTCTCTGCTAATTTTTATCAGCCAAGAGGGGCAAGGGTCCAGAGTGCAAGTGGTTTTGCCCTGACCAATCAAAGCACCTTGTCCACATCCTCAAGCCTTACTAACTGAAACTCACTTAGTG
The DNA here is from genome assembly GCF_964106915.1 of Podarcis gaigeae. Taxonomy (NCBI): domain Eukaryota; kingdom Metazoa; phylum Chordata; class Lepidosauria; order Squamata; family Lacertidae; genus Podarcis; species Podarcis gaigeae. Next base: position 7,012,127 of record NC_139693.1, read on the forward strand.
TTACAAAACTAGACAGAGCTCTGGACACCTCTTGAGGTTCATCTAATGTAAACAGTGGAGTCAAGGTATGGAAGCAATTCTATCCTCGAAATGCTTTGCAAACAAGCTACCATTTTCCCCCTTCACCTCCTTCAGGCCAGATTGTAGAAGGCTCAACACTACCTGGAAAAGCTCTGTTGGACGACACAATGAGGATGCGATGGAGGCAGCAAAGTATACTGTTTTCACCAGGTAGGCTTGATGATGAGCTCTCACCAGTTTTCAACTGCATTCCTCTGGTGCTTTCCTCCACTCATGCTCACATGGACATAACCTAAGCATTACTTAGTTCAGAGGTGGTGAAATCTTGATCATCCTAGTGTTACTGAGCTCCATTCTCATCACCCTCAAAAAGCTCCTGTGCAACGAATTGGCTGGAGAGTATCCCCCATGGTTTAGTTGGTTTGGAAATAGGTCGGAGATGGGATGGGAGTCTGTCAACTCTTACAACTTACTCCGACTGGAGCTCCACCAACTCACATCAGCACGAGCAAACATGGCCAAGGAACATGGATGGTGGGAGTTGTAAAAGGTAAAGGTAAAGGGACCCCTGGCAGTTAAGTCCAGTTGTGAACGACTCTCGGGTTGTGGCACTCATCTCGCCTTACAGGCCAAGGGAGCATGCGTTTGTCCACTCCGCAGACAGTTTTTCTGGGTCATGTGGCCAGCATGACTAAGCCGCTTCTGGTGCAATGGAACACCGACACAAGAGCAGCGCACAGAAACATCGTTTACCTTCCCGCCGGAGTGGTACCTATTAATCTACTTGCACTTTTGGGTGTGCTTTTGAACTGTTAGGTTGGCAGGAGCTGGGACCGAGCAACGGGAGCTCATCCCATCACGGGGATTTGAACCACCGACCTTTTGATCGGCAAGCCCAAGATTCAGTGGTTTAGAGCACAGCACCGCCCAAGTCCCTGATAGGAGTTGTAATTCAGTAATATTTGGAGGGTTACAGGTCCCCCACCTGATTTAGTTTCAAACAAGGTGGAATGGAAGAAGCTGTTCAGTTTTGGTTCTCATTTCTCTCTCTCTCTGTCAAATTCAATTCTGCACATTTAAACAGAAATTCCCTAACATTTTAGTGCAACTTTTGCCTACATTTTGTATGCTAATTTCACTATCAATTTTATGCACATTTCCCTCTAATATACACCTTATTGTACAGATTGGTTGGAGGAATACATATTCAAATATGAAGAAGTGAATGTTTTGAAGTTTGGGTGTGTTTCAGATCACATTTTTTGAGACATGCTAAATGATTTCTCATTAAAATGCAGACATAAGCAAATTCACCTCCGATCCATAAATGTAATCTTCTGTAGATGCATGCACATTTCTTTACAAAGCAATTTAAAACATAATGGTGCAGTTATTTGAGTTGGCTTCATCATTTTTTAATGAGGACTATTAAGCTACTGCTACCTGCACGTAGCTTGTGTTGCAAATAAATTACGATCATTACAAGCATTAAATGATGGAAAGATTATAATGAATGCTTTTTGAAGTGCTTTGATGATCTGGGTGTAAATTGAAGAACACCATGCTGAGGTCAATGATAGAGGGAAGATTAAAAATGTTAAGAGTCTTCATCCTGCGTTGTGACAAAAGCAGGTTACGGTAATCCTTAAGTCCCTTCTGCTTAGTCAGGCAAATTTCTGCACATGAAAATAAATTTGTCTCCGGCAAAGGAGAAATTTAACGAGAAAAGGGTTGTGTCCTAGCCAGAAGGGAGGCTGGAAGAAGAGTATAAAAGCTTAGACTTCTCTCCAAAATTCCATCAGCTTCATTTGACTCTCCCGTCTTCACAACAGCATCTTCCCAAAGAAGCAGGTGAGTATGTTTTCTTGAAGGTGTTTTCATTCTTATGGAAAGTTTAGGTAAATCTAGGCTTAGTTGGAACTTCCACTAGACTCTACAATTCTTCAGTACTGGGATAGCTAACCTTTGACCATCCAAATGATTCTGGATCACCACTTCCATCACTTTGGAACATGCTGATTTGGTCTGGTGGAAGTTCTAGTCCCGCAACATCTGGAGAGCCACAGATTCTAAATGGGGTCATGTAGAATGACTCCTCTCACCCGTAACCCACCAGATGATGCTAGACTACAGCTCCCATCATTATTGATCATCGTTGGTCATGCTGGCTACTTCCAATGGGAATTGGAGTCCGGCAACATCTAGAATCCCACAAGTTAGCTTTGAAACACTGCTTTGAAACACTAGCTTCTTAGCTAGATGGTTCAGATTATCCCTGAATGCTGGTTGTTGTAGACATCCCAGAAATTCTGGGCTGACCAGTGTTGAAAATGAAATGCTGGACAAATTGAGATGTGGGGTCTGATCTGGCATGCCATTTAGATTCTTTGTTCCACCCTCTTTTCCTACTCCCAACCCCAAGTGGCCTCCAAAAAGTTGCCTGAAAAGGGATGCAGCCCTCCAGTGGAAGAGCGTATCCCACCTCAGAAAAAAACTCTAAAGAAGTAGGGGAGCTATTATGATACATTGAAAACACAGGCTCCCTCATTTGTAGAATAAGGCTACAGAGATTGTGCAGTGAGTGGGAGAAGATGCAAACTGCATATACCCTTTGTGATTCTGAGTCATATCTGTTTCTCAAAAATTGTTCTAGATTCATCCCATCTCTGAAACCATGGTTTCCTGTGGCCCATCCTGTGCTGTCCCATCCATTGCTTCCTGCCCCACTGTTGGGTTTGGATCAGCAGGAAGTCTTGGCTCTGGAGGTCTTGGCTATGGTGGTTTTGGCTATGGAGGCCTTGGCTCTGCCGGTTTTGGCTCTGCCGGTCTTGGCTATGGTGGCTTCGGCTATGGCAGTGGTTATGGCATTGGTTCAGGAGCAAGCACCAACTCAGCACAGCTTGGCACCTTGGATGGGATTATCCCACAACCCATCAACCAGGTCCCACCAGCAGAGGTCGTGATCCAGCCACCTGCCTCCATTGTGACCATCCCAGGGCCCATCCTCTCTGCCAGCTGTGAGCCTGTGGCTGTTGGAGGCTACACTCCATGTGCCGTTGGTGGTTCCGGGATCGTAGGAGGCTATGGGGGCTTGGGCTATGGGTCTGGCCTCCTTGGAAGCTATGGAGGTTATGGCTTGGGCTCTGGCAGCTTCAGAAGGGGTGGAATCATTGGAAGGAAGTCTCTTGTGGGACGTTGTGGGAGCGTTTGCTTGTAGACTGATCCAAACTGAGAAGAATATCCTTATGAAACAACCATTGACCAGAGAACTCAATACAGATCCATAGGCCTTGGTTCGGAAGAGCTGACTCCAAAGAACCACTGCTGAAGCTGGGCACTTCATTATCTCCCCACCTTTGCTTTGAAGTCCATGGGGCCAAGATACTTCTGTGTTCTTTTCATGAACTCTTCTGCAACTATTAATGCCATTTCTGTGATCTTTTAATAAAGCTTTTGCAGCCTTTGGATAACACGTGTGTTTTCGTTTTTCACCATTGGCATCCATTCCACACTGCACAGTTTCTTGAAGCTCACAATGCTAAAGCACCTTTCTTGTCCAAACTTAAATGTGGGTGGGCCAGGCAGGAGTACACCTCATTATCACTGACATTTAGCCTTGCTGGCTGGGGCAGGTGGGAAATGACTTCCAACCACTTCTGGAGGGCAATAGGTTCTCCACTCCTAGTTTTCATTCAGGGGTATTCCCCTTGATCTACAAGGCTGAAGAAAGTGGGGTTGAATAGCAATTTGGGTTATTTGTTTTCCTTTCACCTAACCACTCATGGTTAGGAGCACTCCATACTGCAACATTTCTAATGTAGGTTCCACTTTTGTGGCTATTAAGGACCTCGGTACATAGTTACTATGAAACTCACTCCCAGAGGAGGCAGTGATGGTCACCAATCGATATGGCTTTTTAAAAAAAGGATTAGATGATTTAATGCCGGTGTCAGGGAACTGCCATCGGAGCCAAGGGTGGAGGTAAGGCTCCCCAATGACGCCGGAGAGGGAACCAGCAAGGAGAGAGGGAGAGCTTCCGCTGGGGAAGGAAATAAGTGTGACGCCAGGAAGAAAGGGGAGCCTGAGAGGGCTTCGGAGGGAGGGCTCCGAGACTCTTCCAGCGAGACCAGCGGGGAGAGCACAGGACGTCCGCTTGGCACACCCACTCTGCGCAGAAAGCTTCCGCACAGGGAGGCTAGGCGGAGACTTGGTGTCAAAGAACTTTTATGTTGGAAGAAGTTCAGGAAACGCCCACTGACAGATTCTGCCAGTGATTGAGACAGCCACGGTGTAAGGGCTGTCCAGCCAGGGAAAAGTTTTTGCCAGACAACCCAGCCTGGAGCAGTTTGTGGTTTACGCACAAGCAACCCCAATTCCCATTACAGCCGGGGAGGTCTATCAGTGGCTACTAGCCATGTTGTGGCTACTAGCCAACCCACAGTTGGAGGTGGTACTGCTTCTGAATACTAGTTGGTAGAAACTGCAGGAGAGTAGAATGCTCTGAATATCCCTCAAAGGTTTCCCATGGGAACATCTGGTTGGCTGGTGTGAACAGAATGCTGGACTAGATGGGCCATTTCTCTTATCCATCATGGCTCTTATGTTCTTAAGAAGATATGAGGCATTCTATCACTGGGCTAAAATGAGCTCTTGCATTCAGGTGTGTCACAGAGATGGCACAGAAGTTTTTCTGTATAGGGATGAACTTGGTTCTTCAGATGTTGTTGGATTCCTGAGGGGAGCCTCAGGTCCACCAAGGGTGACCAGTGGTCAAGGATTATGGGAGTTGGGTTCTAGCAACATATGGACCCAAATTAGTCATGCTCATTAATTTCAATGGGTCTGCTCTGTGTAGGACTAACACATCTTCACTGTTGTTGTTTTAACTAAATAAATAATATGTAAATGGGATAACCCAGAAAGATCAAGAAGGCAAGGGTTGTTGTTTTTTTTAAATGATGCAGCAAGACCTTTATTAAGATAGAGCAAAGTAAAGACAGAGTAGTCTCAATAGCTTATTAACCCCCTGCCCATCCCCAAACATGTCATAGTCATACAGCAAAGCATAAAGATTAACAACGGATATGGCGTTTTTCAATTGAGTGGAACACGGCTTAGGATGCAATTAAAATTGACACTTGCTCCTGACTCAGATATCATGTTGTCTCTGCCCATGACCATTTCATGCTCTGACCATTGTCATTCTATAACACGTGTACTCAGAAGTAAGGCCCACTGAGCTCAAGGAGACTTACTCCCAAGGTCAGTGTGTAGAGGATTACAGTCTAAATAACAAGGGAACCAAAGCAGTATGCATGTAGGAAGACCTATTTCCATTCCTTTCTTTTCTTTTTAACCCACAAATTAAATTACTTTTCAACAAAAATCACCTTTACAAATCAGTAAGGCAGTTGGATTTGCTTGCCTTCATAATACTTACGGGTTATATCCAGCATTAGTCCTACTCTGAGTTGACCCACTTAATTTAATGGATGTCATTAAGTTAGGGCTATTATTTTCAAGAGGTCTACTCTGAGCAGAATTTAGTTGGATACCACTCTATGACTCCAATTATCTACTTTTGGATATGCCTAAGTCTTCCTGGCTCTTTATTGAGGTGGTAAATACTATTCCAGACTATAGCAATGGATTAAATCATGATAGAAGTTACCTCCATTTTTTGAATGTAATGCATCAAAGAGAAAGCTAATATTTCAGGAAAGAGGAATTTAGCACCTAGCTTTCTCTCTGGCATGCTTGCTTTAGATATGTAAGAATGATGTTTCATGAGTTTTAGGAAACATAGAAGGTTGCCTGATGTTGTACCAGACAAATGGTCCATCTAACTCAGGACTTCTAACACTGACTGCCTCTGGCTCTTTCCCAGGCCTTCTAAGAGATGTTGGAGATTGAATCTGGGACTGACTGCATGCAAAACATGTGCTTTACAACTGAGCCATAGATTTCCATCACATCAGTGCCACCTACAGTCTGAATTAGCACAGTTCAGACATATATTTGCCACCTCTGACACAAGTAATGCTAACCTATCCAGTAGATTTCAGAAATTGCATGCAATACTCGATTGTTAATTGAATCGATGTTAATATTAGATAACTGCCTTTGGAAGAAAGTTGCTTTCATCTGCAAGACATTGGAAATAAAAAATGTGTTGGATCCAACTCAGATTCAAAAGAGATCCACTGAAATTAAAAAGGCCCAGTTAGTTATGTCCATTAAGTTCAATGAATCTACTCTAAGTAAAACTAATGTCGGATGCAACCCATTGCAATCTTCTCCCTGGAGATGTTCCCCCTGTTTTCAGATCTATATCAACACTTGTGATCTGCACTGTTCTGTTTGATGTTTAAGTATTCTGATATTATGATCTCCCATGTAGAGGTGACCCTATGGAGCCTTGTTGTTCCAACAAAGCATGTCCCTTTGTGTTCCATAAACAACCTTAGAATGTCAAATCTAAAGGGGCAGGGAATGCATAGCATAAGATGAAGTGGATTGGGAGCTGGTTGAGCTAAACATGCATACAGTGAGATATACTTTTAAAAAAGTTTGAAGACCCGCTTTTCCAGCTGACTTTGGTTGCAAACTTGGGATGCAAAGCATTTCTATATCGTTCCTGAATCAGTTCCGTTTTTTTCCTTCCATTCCTGGTTGGCTTCCTGGGTTGTCTCTTTAGCATGGTCCACAGGGATTGCAAGGGTTGTAGGACAACCTACGTGGACGTCGGGAAAATAGACCGGAACCAGCACAGGGTGTATTTCCACCCACGGAGACAGGATCACAGCTGGCTGAGAGAATCGGCCCTGGAATCGTCACAACCACGGGGGGTGGCTGGATCACTACTTCCGCTGGAGGGATCTGGTTGATGCAGGAAGGGTTAAGACCACCAACGACACCATATGGGGTCAGCGACCCACCACCGCATGATGGGATGATGCCGCATGATGGGACACATCCGTAGGAGCACATGACCGGTTGATGGACTTGACACTAAGAAAAGAAGAAGTTGTGAGTAAAAGGTTGTCTGTGTCAACTGTCTTGGGAATATAGGATGCTCCTATAGACTGAGTCAGGCTAATAGTCCATTGAACTCAGTAATGTCTACACTGACTAGCAGGAGCTTTCCAGGTTTCAGAAAGGATTCTTTCCTGACTATACCTGGAGATGCCCAGGATTGCACCTGGGTCTTTGTCCATTGAAGTCTACTAGTCCATGGGGACAACATAATTTTTGCTAAGACAATATAGAAGATGTCACCTTTTTAATTTTCTGGCTGGACCTTACAATGCATTCTGTGCATTCTATGTGTTCAAGGAAGTTTTTGATGTGTGACATTTTAATGTATTTTTAAACTTTGTTGGAAGCTACCTAGAGTGGCTGGGGAGGCCCAGCCAGATGGGCAGGGTACAAATAATAAATTATTATTATAAATTATTATTATTAGATGTCTGAATGATGAATTTGTCTATTTGTCTATCCAGGAGCAGATCTGCTAAGAAACTAATGAAGCTTAATCTTCAGGGCCTCTAATCTCAGATGGGCCCAGAATAGTCCACATTGCTTAAAATTTTGGGGTCTGCTAGACCCAATTTGGGACGCGGGTGGCACTGTGGGTTAAACCACAGAGCCTAGGACTTGCCGATCAGAAGGTCGGCAGTTCAAATCCCCGCAACGGGGTGAGCTCCCGTTGCTCAGTCCCTGCTCCTGCCAACCTAGCAGTTCGAAAGCATGTCAAAGTGCAAGTAGATAAATAGGTAGTGCTCCGGCAGGAAGGTAAATGGCTTTTCCTTGCGCTGCTCTGGTTCACCAGAAGCGGCTTAGTCACGCTGGCCACATGACCCAGAAGCTGCACGCTGGCTCCCTCAGCCAATAAAGCGGGATGAGCGCTGCAACCCCAGAGTCGGTCACGACTGGACCTAATGGTCAGGGGTCCCTTTACCTTTACCTAGACCCAATTTGAGTTGAATATATTTCAACAATCCCATTGTTTCAGAGTCAGTAGCACAGAAGTTCATAGAATCATAGAAATATAGAGTTGAGACCACAAGGATCATCTAGTTCAGGCATCCTCAAACTAGGCCCACCAGATGTTTTGGGACTACAACTCCCATGATCCCTAGCTAATAGGACCAGTGGTCAGGGATGATGGGAATCGTAGTCCCAAAACATTTGGAGGGCTGGGTTTGAGATGCCTGATCTAGTTCAACCCCCTGCAATCCAAGAATATGTAGCTGATCCATACAGGGATCAAACCTGCAACCTTGACATTATCAGCACTCAATATATTGTAAATGTTTGGTGGGCTGTTGTGGAACAACCCCATTGAAGAAGATAACAATCGCTGCCTAGATCAACTTGCTGGTTGCAAAGGGGGTCCCATTACAGTTCAAGCTTCAGGACCCCCAAAATGTAGGCCCACCACTATGTCTATCTATTTAAAATACTTTTCACCCCCTCTTCACCATATCAATAATTCTAGAAATGGGTACATGAGCAATTTTAAAATGCTAAGCACAGGAATAGTTTCACAATGGCTACAGGTGAGCAATGGGTGATGTTTGCATCACTTTCTCCTTTCTTTCTCTCCCTCTCTCTGGTACCTAATCTTTGTTTCTCCATCTCACCCTCTGTCTAGTTACATTCTTCTGGGCACTTCTTGTATTCTTAAAGCTCCCTATAGCTGAAGAGAAGCCAGCAAGTCTCTGACAGTCAACAATCCAATCCCAAATGCCTGGAACTTATTCCGGATCTTATGTTTTTCTTCCTTCCATCTGGCAGAATAAGGTTGCAAGGAGCAAAGGCAGTGGAATAAACTGTGCTGTGTGGATTGCAAGTGGGTTGTCTCGATTTATAATGCTGCGGCCCAGAAACATAAGAGAATATCATAGGAACAAAGGAAGAGCCCTATGTTGCTCAGAGAGCTAAAATTTTCCTGGGAAATTTTAGATGAATTGATTGTAAAGCTACCCTGAGAATTTTAGTTCTGTGTGAAGAATAGGCATCTCTCAACTCTTAGCACCCTTAACAAACAACTGCTCCCAGGAATCTTTGGGGGGAAGCCATGACTGTATAAACTTGTATGATACAAATTCATGGTGCAGATGGAGCTCTAATGTTTGTTCTTATTCCTTCCCCTCCCTTGTAATAGGAAGCTGTTTGTTCCAGTCCCCATGAAGCACCACAGTACAAATATGTCTACCCTTCTATGTGTCTGCTCTTCAAATACATGAAGATCGCTGTTGTATCATCCCTTAATTCTTCTCCAGATGAAACATACCCAAACTCTCACAATCTTTCAACCTAGGACTTGGATTTCAAGACACACTCTATGAACAGTCTATTTGTGCTCCTTGGCAATTTTATAAGTACAGTGGTACCTCGGGTTAAGTACTTAATTCATTCTGGAGGTCCATTCTTAACCTGAAACTGTTCTTAACCTGAAGCACCACTTTAGCTAATGGGGCCTCCCACTGCTGCCGTGCCACCGGAGCACGATTTCTGTTCTCATCCTGAAGCAAAGTTCTTAACCCGAGGTACTATTTCTTGGTTAGCAGAGTCTGTAACCTGAAGCGTATGTAACCTGAAGTGTATGTAACCCGAGGTACCACTGTACTTTCCATCTTGTTTCTATACTAGTCTTCAATTTTTTTAAAAAAGTTCATATGAAAATTAGTATTTAAATATACACTCAATACATATTTGTCACAAAATACATATATCTTTTATCTCAATGTATGCATTACTACAAATGTTATTTTGGACTAGGATTTGCATTTTAAACTCATTTTTCGTACTTTTTTTTTTTTAAAAAAAAGTATAACAAATTTTGAAGCGCCAAATTCTGCATTAGGTATATTCACTGAAAAATGTAGACTCCCTCCAGCTAAGTTGTACCCAGAGTAAACCAGCTGAAATCAATGGAACTACACACACCCAGCATCTTTCTCGCCAAACTCTTGACACATTGTAGTAAATACGAAGAACCTTTGCCCCCCCCCCAGAGGTTCCTGAACTACAACTGCCATCAGCCCCAGGAAGCATGTCTGTCGAGGATGATGAGAATTATGGTTCTGCAACCTCTGGAGGGCCAAAGGTTACACACACCTGCATTACAGGTAGAGATGGATATATAGATGATAGATAGGATATAGATAGATAGATAGATAGATAGATAGATAGATAGATAGATAGATGATAGATAGATAGATGATAGATGATAGAAGATGATAGATAGATTAGATAGATAGATAGATAGATAGATAGATAGATAGATAGATGATAGATGATAGATAGATAGATAGATAGATAGATAGATAGATAGATAGATGATAGATTAGATAGATAGATAGATAGATAGATAGATAGATAGATGATAGATAGATAGATAGATAGATAGATAGATGATAGATAGATTAGATATAGATGATAGATAGATATAGATAGATAGATGATAGATAGTTGATAGATATAGATATAGATATAGATATAGATATAGATATAGATATAGATATAGATATAGATATAGATATAGATATAGATATAGATATAGATATAGATAGATGATAATTTATAGCTCATCTTTCCTCCAAGAAGCTCAAGGTGGTTGACCTCCCCATTTTATTCTCACAAGAATTCTGTTCGGAAGGTTAGGCTGAGAGTGAGCTGATTGGTCCAAAGTCATTCAGTGAGCTTCGTGGCTGAGTGGGCATTCGATGCCTGGTCTTCTGAGGTCCTAATCTGACTTTCCAACCACTATACCACACAGGATACAATGCACTTACCTCTAATCCACAAAGGAGAAGCAGTTGAATGGGATTGAGCTTAACGAAACTGTTGAACGAGCTGAGAACCTTGAAAGCTTTTATACCATTTCTTGGCCATAAAAAAATATGAGTGAGAATTATCCTTTCTTTCTTTCTTTTTGGCTGAGGGTTCTAATTAGCCTTCAACCAATAGCTCTTGTTTTGTGTGTTTTTCACCCCTCGTTTTGTCTAAGTGCTAACTTTTTAATTTTTTAATCTTCAGGCTTTTGGAAAGGGTGATTAATCTGTCATTTGTCTCGTAGTATGTCATTTGTAATTTTTTACACCTATTGGTTTCTTCTCGCTTCCCATCCTTTGGGGGAAATTCCAAAGAACTAATTGGGGGCCAACCCAGACTGAATTTGTGGAACAGATCCTTGGAGTGGCTGAGATTCTTTTTCTTTGTTCCATCAGCAGATCAATAAGAGACAAATAGCTTGGAGCTGTTTTCACACTACAATTAAGGAGGTTGATGAAAAACAAGCAAACCCTGAAATATAATGCTAGTCTTATCAAAAGTTAGTTCCCCTTCCATTTAGGGTGTATCCTTGTGTAAAATCATCATCAGTTCCAGTCTTGGTTTCAGAATGGAATTGATTTAATTTAAATTATCAGATATATATAGACATAGATATATATATATGTTAAATCTTTGCCCATGGAGTTTTCTTGGCAGGGATACTGGAGTGGATTGACAGTTCCTGCTCCAGGTGGATCACGTTTGGTCAAAACTCTCCACTATGACCTGTCCATCTTGGGTGGCCCTGCATGGCATAGCTCATAGCTTCTCTGAGTTATTCAAGCCCCTTCACCATGGCAAGGCAGTGATCCATAAAGGGGCAGGATCCATGAAGAAGACAGGAGTGCCTGGCGTGCTCTGGTCCATGGGGTCACGAAGAGTCGGACACGACTAAACGTCAACAACATATGTTAAATCAATATAGATATATAGATAGATATAGATGATATAGATATAGATGATATAGATATAGATGATAGAGATATAGATATAGATATAGATGATATAGCTATAGATATAGATATAGATATACAGTGGTACCTCGGGTTAAGTACTTAATTTGTTCCGGAGGTCTGTTCTTAACCTGAAACTGTTCTTAACCTGAAGCACCACTTTAGCTAATGGGGCCTCCTGCTGCCACCACGCCGCCAAAGCACAATTTCTGTTCTCATCATTAAGCAAAGTTCTTAACCTAAAGCACTATTTCTGGGTTAGCAGAGTCTGTAACCTGAAGCGTATGTAACCTGAGGTACCACTGTATATGCTGGGTTATATCCAATGATTGAGTTGGGGATGGAGGAGAAATGGAATTCAGTAGAGATTTACAAGGAAATCTATTGAATTCACACTTTCTGAACAAATATGAGAACCAAAGGACAGCTATCCTTTGAAATTTGTGCTTATCCAAACAATCCTTGCAATATATAGATTTAAAAATATCAAAACACAAATCCTGCAGACATGGAGCATATTTATGTTTAAAAGCATCTGAAAGTCACATGGATCAAAAACAGAGGGTTGTACACAACTGAGTTATACTCAGTTAGAACCATGGAAATTAATGGGCCTAAATTAGGCATGCTCATTAATTTCAACCGGTCTGCTCTGATTTGGACTAGCAGTGGATACAACTGAGATGGACTTCTTCGTTCTTCAACTGCAGTCTGGATTTTGTCCAAGCAACAGTGGAAAAGTCAAACAAAAAATGACCATGCAATATCCTGAAACCAGAAAAAAATAAATCTAGAGTTCCAAGTCATACAACTGAGCACACACACACACACACACACACACACACACACACACATGGTGGATGGCTGTTGGAGTTCACAATATCTGGAGGGCACCATGATGGCTACTCATCATATACTGAGTTGGCACATTTGTCTGTTTCACTCAGAATTGTCTACAGCCACTCTACACCAAGGGTGAAGAACCTCTGGCCCTCCAGATATTGCAGGCCTCCAACTCCCATCAGCCTCGATTATTGGGACTGATAGGAGCTGAAGTCCAACAACATCTAGGAGCCTACACCAAAGGGCCACTTGAGTGAGAAACCTGGACGTGTTGGCTTTTTTAAAGACAAATCATGGACTCATGTAAGCTTCCTTCTTAAACTTTTGTCAAAGAAATGCAAACCGGTTTGAAGACTCATTAAGCAGGCTGCAATTTTCCCCTCAGAAGCGGGCAGCATCAGCAGTACTGCTAATGAAGGCACACCAACTCATGTCTAAGACAAAACAACCTCCAGGCTAAGAGTCTGCTGAGAAGGTAAACAAATAGACAACTTTGTTGTGGGTTGAATTAGAAAACGTACCAATGTAGAGGTGCTTCTTTTCTTCATTTAATTGTCTGTGTCTTTGAACATTTGTTTCTCACCTCATTGGCCCACAATAGGTATAAATAAAGCCGTTTAAAATACTTGAAGGCTATGTTATGGAAATCAGACCACATGATAAACATTTGAAATATGCATCAGGGCATCTCTTTATTTTCTGGTAAGCATATCAGGAGAGTCACCTTGCAGATCTGTTCCATAGGTGCTCTGAACATTGTAGAAAGTGCAAAATATTTATAAAGGAATAGTCCCTTCCTCAAATATACTGGAAAAATACAAAAAGATTTGTGAATATTTCAAATAAGTTAGTCCTTTAAAAATCAGATTATCTAGCAATATCCTTGGCATTACATGTCCAGGCTTCTCACAGTCAAGCAAGCCAGAAATGTGGAGTTCCTCCTCCTCCTCCTGCCATGGAAGGGAAGCAGCCCATGGCCCAGCAGCAGCAGCAGGAGGAGGAGCTACCAGCCATGAAAGCTGTGCTGCCACACAAATGCCTAGAAGTCATGCGTAATGGCATCGCATCCAATGTCCGGGTGTCACACACAACTTTGTAATGTCACATGCAGTGCCTGGACACACTGTTGTGGCATCATGCCCCTCACCCCATCTCTTTCCTGAGTCGGCATGTGTCAGGGACTGGACTGAAGAGGAATGGTGGGAGCCCCTGAACCTTCCCAAGGGCAAGAGGACAGTATTGATTTAGAACAGTGGTTTGCAGAGGGGCATAGTCCAGAGGGGGAAAGCTGGGAAATACGGGGTGAGCAGCAGCTAGAAGAGGAAACACTAGGAGACAGATAGCTGGCTGATTCAGTGTCCTTGGACAGCAAGCCTGAAGCCCCTCCTTCCCCTAAGACTAGACGGGCTTGGAAAATGATGGAACAGAAAGCGCATTGGCAACAAGCTCAGATTACCCAATGTAGGAGTGGTGTAGATTAATGGAGACAGAGGGGGTGAACCTTAACTGGGAGCAACGCCATTTTTTAGCGTGCTATGCCTTCCGCTGTGATTATTAAAGAACGCTCCTTTCGTTTGATCTGCTTAATTACTGCCACCGGGGGAGGGATCCAATTCCCCGAAACCTGACAGCGCACCTGTTTCATAGCAAGGAACTCTTAAATGGAGTGGAATCAAATCGATAAAAAAAACAAATCAATAACGTGGAACTTCCGGTGGCAATCGTTTTATTTGTGGGATCAAAGAGTAAGCTGGCAGATGGCCAGAGCAGATGGCCAGGAAATCCTAAACAGATGGATCAAACCCACAATGAATCAAACCCACACTGCAATTATTGTGTGATAACAATCATACAATATGAGCTTGTCATTGCCCAATTGGCAGAGTGTAGGTTATGATGTGTCAATAAGCACTGAGTGGCCTGCGATGGATCTGGGAGAGTGCTCAGAATAATGTGTGGGATAATTAAAGCCCCAAAATCTCTATCCTCTGACCTCTGCCAGTTTTGATTGTATCATTATATAATCAGGGCTTGGCCGAAATAGTTTGCTGACAGAGGCAGTGTGGCAAACTGTGATGTCCTGCCTTGCCTAAACCAAAATGCATAGTGGGCAAAGCCAGTCAGGTTATTTTCTCACACGTGGCAGGAAATTTGTGGTGGCCACTTCTGTCCATTTCAATTTCTCCAATTTTTCCAAGGCTTAGGTTTGGCTCAGACATTTCCGCATATGTTTCATTTCCTCCTTAAAAAATAACAGTTGTGTTCCTTCAGGGGTGCTTTGGCCAATGGTGAGGAATGATGGGAGTTGTAAACCAATAGCATCAGAGATTCTGTACCCAATCAGAATGGTCAATTCTGTCCATTCTGGCTTCTCTTTGTTTCTCATTTTCCCAGTTTCTTACATTTGTATCAAAAAGAAAAAGAAAACTCCATACAAAACTCTATATTCATTTCTCCTAATCTTGTATGCCAATTTTTACTAGTGTATGCATTTTTTTGATGCAATTTTCACAAAAATGCACTATTGTGTTTTATTTTCACTTAAATTCCACATTTCACATACACTTTCCATTAATAGACACATTTTCCTATGAGCTCTTTGGTTGGAGAAATGTGCCAGAACATTTGGTGAAGTGGAAATTTTCAACCAAGAATGGCACCAGTTTGAGGGTGCGAAATCAGGAATGAGCTGACATTAAAAAAAGTAAACTGCATCTCGTCCCTAAAGAAAACCCCATAAACTCCTCCCCACTTTCCTGTAAGCAAAAATACTTCAGAACCAAATTAAGCAAGTAACATTTCCATTTCCAGACATCCCAGATCAATTGTTAACGATGCCCTGGGATCGAAGGAGGAAAGGCAGTACAGTGGTACCTCAGGTTACATACGCTTCAGGTTAAGAACTTTGCTTCAGGATGAGAACAGAAATCGTGCTCCAGCGGCGTGGCGGCAGCAGGAGGCCCCATTAGCTAAAGCGGTGCTTCAGGTTAAGTACAGTTTCAGGTTAAGAATGGACCTTCAGAATGAATTAAATACTTAACCCGAGGTACCACTGTATACAAATTTAATAAATAATAATAATGACAAGAGGATAAGTCAATAATAACACTGGACATTCAATAACAGGACAGTCAATAATAACATTGACTGTCAAAAAAAGGTAAGAGGGGATTCTCATAAACTCTCCCTCACCCTTTTGTAATTCAAGCAATGCTTCTGGACAGGAAAAGAAGTGTAGAGAAAATCGAGGAAAGCAAAAAACCTTTCTTTTCTTTCTTTTAAAAGTGCCTTTAACTTTGTCCAAATGACAGGTCCTCCTCTTCAGGATTCCAAAAGCATTCACTGATCTGCCCAAATTTCAGTGCCCTCCTATGGAACTTTCAGGAAGTGCAAGAAACTGAGGAGACAATGCAAGGATGTTCTTTTAAACAAACAAAGAGCGCATATACCTTTATCCACTTCATTAAAGGAAGTACAGCACACACACATAATAGTATGCAATAAGTTAGATTCAGAGTAGACCCATTCAAATGAATGAACTGGAGTTAGTCCATTAATTCCAATGGCTTTGCTTTGAATAGGACTAATGCTGCATGCTGCATCCCTATAATTTATCTAAAGTTTGTCCAGCAAAATTAAAGGGTGGACTTCATTATAGCTCAACATTAGCCTATAAGTGTGTGTGTTTATTTGTTTGTGTGTGTGTGTTTAAAAGTTACTATGATTAACAAAACAATGTATTCTTTTACAACCGCTCTGATAAAAATGAAACAAGGCTATTTCTAGTGTGGCAGTCAGAGATCTTTGAGGATGGAATGCTCAGAAGTGTTTTATTTGCTGAAGATAAACTAAGGTTCCATCCAGAAAGCATGGGTCCAAGTAGTTTTCTGCTTGTCCCACACTTTCTAGACAAAGTCCAAGTGGTTTTGCCCTGGCTCCATTGCTTTCCCTTGGAAAACCCACTCTCTATCAATAAATCAGAACAAATGTCAATCCAGGGGAAACCTGATTGACGTTTGTTCTGGTTTAGCGATAAAGATCGGATTTCCCCAGCAGAAAGCAACAGGCAAGGACAAGTTTGGATGAGCCCTAAGCTCATCCAAATTCATGAAACATGAATTTAAATATATATTCTAATTTCTCTCTCCCTCTCTCTCTCTCCTACACACACAGCTGTATACCTAATTGTTTTCCATGATTTACCAAATCCTTTAAAAGACCCAGGGACGCGGGTGGCACTGTGGTCTAAACCACTGAGCCTCTTGGGCTTGCCAATCAGAAGGTCAGCAGTTTGAATCCCCACAACAGGGTGAGCTCCTGTTGCTCAGTCCCAGCTCCTGCCAACCTAGCAGTTCGAAAGGACGCCAATAAGTGCAAGTAGATAAATAGGTACCACTCCGGCGGGAAGATAAATGGCATTTTCGTACACTGCTCTGGTTTCCAGAAGTGGCTTAGTCATGCTGGCCACATGACCCGAAAAAAACTGTCTGCAGACAAACGCTGGCTCCCTTGGCCAGTAAAGCGAGATGAGTGCCACAACCCCAGAGTCATCTGCAACTGGACTTAACTGTCAGGGGTCCTTTACCTTTACCTTTTTAAAAAACCCAGAGCATGCTTGTGTGAAGTTCAACACTCTAACCACAATGCCACCACTGGCTCTCATCAGCATCAAAGACTTTCTGAAAAGGAGGTGGGAAGGCTTCAAAGGTCAACCGGACACTAATCTACAAATCCAGAAGATAATGTAAGCTTTTGGGGAAAGGGAGTTCCACATACAGAGTCCCAAGTTGTTATTGTTGTTGTTTAGTCATTTAGTCGTGTTCGACTCTTCATGACCCCATGGACCAGAGCACGACAGGCACTCCTGTCTTCCACTGCCTCCCGCAGTTGGGTCAAACTCATGTTCGTAGCTTCGCGAACACTGTCCAACCATCTCATCCTCTGTCGTCCCCTTCTCCTTGTGCCCTCCATCTTTCCCAACATCAGGGTCTTTTCCAGGGAGTCTTCTCTTCTCATGAGGTGGCCAAAATACTGGAGTCTCAGCTTCACGATCTGTCCTTCCAGTGAGCATTCAGGGTTGATTTCCTTAAGAATGGATAGGTTTGATCTTCTTGCAGTCCATGGGGCTCTCAAGAGTCTCCTCCAGCACCATAATTCAAAAGCATCAATTCTTCAGCGATCAGCCTTCTTTATGGTCCAGGTTTCACTTCCACAAATCACTACTGGGAAAACCATAGCTTTAACTATATGGACCTTTGTTGGCCCCAGGTACAAAGTTCTAAATATTCAGTGCCTGCTAACCATGAGAGATATTGGACTAGACAGCCTAACTTTGGCCAGATCCAGCAAGGCTTTCCATATGTTGTTATAGGATTTGACAAATTGGAGGACAAGACTATCAACAGCTACTACTAGCCACAATAGCTATGTTCTGTCTCTACCGTTGGAGGCAGTAAATGCTTCAAATCAAATCAAATTTATTTATTTACGGCTATTAGCCCATAAAATATGTACAAACCTAAAAGCACAGAAACATAAAAACCAATACATCTAACAACAGAAGGGGAACACCACGATGCAAGGGTGGGTCATTGAGCAGTGACAAATAACAGCTTGGGGCCCGGAAAGATCCAAGGGACGGTTCACAGAAAAAGGAGAACTGGAGACGAGATCCGTCATGCACTCTCATCATAACTGTCCGATTAGTTTTTGTTGTTGATGTTGTTTTTTGGTGGGTTTTGTGTGTGAGATAACCGCATTCAGGAATCTCGCCACCTGCAGAGTTACAGAAGGATCTGTATCCTGCAAAAGCAGTGCGGCATGTGACTCAACAGGCCTGCCAACCAAGCGCAGTAAAGCAGGACCCAGGAATTTAGTCCTGGCTATGCTATGTAAGGGACAGTTGAACATTATATGTGGAAGAGATTCAACTGTTTTCCCGTCACACTCGCATAGCAGAGACACCAAACCCTTGGAAAATCTGTGGCTCAGCAGGTTCGATGGAAAAACATTGAACCTTGCACGAATAAATGCAAGTCGGTGTGGTACAGATGAAAGAGATGACATATATGATGGAAGGCCAAGTGGTGGGGTTATTCCATGATACCTGGGGGAGCAGACACCCCCACCCCTGGAGAGGTTGTGTTGATTTTCAATGTCTGCTAATCTTTGCTCGATAAGGCTTTTGGCTGACCGTAGGTTCATCTTTAAGGAGTCTGCTGGGGAAATTCCGATGCTCAGAAGTTTGGCATGGATTTTTCCTACCCACGGATTAACAAAGTCATCCCGCCAGAGGCACTGAAAGAGGTAATGGTCGGGAAGCCTATGCCAGCTGGCCAGCCAGTAGCCAAAGACTCGCTTCCAGATGACAGTCTCCAATGATGCAGTCCTTAGCTCCAGATGTATGGCTGCATTGCTCACACACATGGGGAGTTTGAGGAGGCGACGGAGAAACTGATTCTGCAATGTCCCCAGCGATGTCCCCAGTAAATGCTTCTGAATACCACTTGTTGAAAGCCACAGGAGGGAAGAGGAGTTGTTGTTGTGCTCATGTCCAGCTTGCAGGCTTCCCACTGCAGCATCTCATTGGCCCTTGTTAGAATAGGATGCTGGACTAGATAGGTTTCTGAGATCTAAATAATAACAACCCACAAAATTGCCACTGAGATAGCTCTGACATATCACACAAAGTGAACTTCCAAGGCCATCTTCATGGTTATTTGATGTGTGGGGCGAATCAAAGGAATTTAACAGGAAAGGGGAGTATTTCTCCTAGATCAGGCTTTCTCAACCTCAGCCCTCCAGATGTTTTGAGACTACAACTCTTATCATCCCTGACCACTGGTCCTGCTAGCTAGGGATCATGGGAGCTGTAGGCCAAAAACATCTGGAGGACCGAGGCTGAGGAATCCTGTCCTAGACCAAGCATGTCCAACAGGTAGATCGTGGACATCTGTGGTAGATCACAGTAGATCTCCCCCCCATACTTTGCCTGTCAATAACAATTGGTAGATTTTTATAATGTGAGTAGATCGCAGTCTCTTGGGAGTTGGACGTGCCTACGTCTAGGACCTAGACCTACCAACATTCTTTCCTGGAGAGGAGAGTGCTGTAGATCCCTTCCCTAATCTATAAAATACTATCCTGGTTGTTATCCAAGATTTCTTGTTCTGGGGGCTGTAAGGATAAGGTGGGAAGAGGCTGCAAAACAATGAGCAAATGGTGGTTTTCATAAAAGATCTCACCCCGGTTTTTGGAAGATAACTGCATCAGTCAATATTACTGTGACATGTTTGTTTTCTCAGCTGCAAATATGATCATAGCAGCAAAACACAGCCGAGCCCAATCAGCCAAGCCTTCAAGGTGACTCTTATCACATTGGATTGCTCACTCGTGATGGGGTGTCATTAAAAACAACTGATATCAACAAAGCAATTAAAGGTTCTGAATTCCCTCCTGCATTTCCTGAACCCACGCTCTATTTTAGTATTGAAAACAGCCATCAGAATTCAACGGGCTTCAGTCCCCATTCCAGTAAGAAGCCTCCACCCTCAACCTTCAAATCCTTTAATCTGGAGGTGGTTCCCAGGGCTCAGCTTGGAAATATTCAAGATGCAAAGCTTGCATTGCCCCAGCGCCAGTTTTAGGGCAATATAGGTGGTTCCAATGTGCAGGACCCTGAGATGAAGGCATGCAAAAGAATAATAATAATAATCAGTGCTATTCCTAGAAAAAGCAGTGTCGGAACTCACCATGAATGCCTACCTTGTTCTGTTGTAATGGCAATGGTGCCCACTTAAGAAGTGCCAGAACTGAGTTCTGGTGAGTTCCAACTTAAAAAAAAAAGCAATATAATGGTACCTTGGTACTCGAACAGCTTGGCTCCCAAACAAATCGGCTCCTGAATGCCGCAAACCCGGAAGTAAGTGTTCCAGTTTGTAATGTTTTTCAGAAGCTGAACATCTGACACAGCTTCCGCTTGAGTGCAGGAAGCTCCTACAGCCAATTGGAAGCCGCGCCTTGGTTTTTGAATGGTTTCAGGAGTTGAATGGACTCACAGAATGGATTACAGTGGTACCTTGGGTTACAAACACCTCGGGTTATGAACACTTCAGGTTTCAGACTCCGCTAACCTGGAAGTAGTACCTCGGGTTAAGAACATTACCTCAGGGTGAGAACAGAAATCGTGCGACAGTGGCGCAGGGGCAGCGGGAGGCCCCATTAGCTAAAGTGGTACCTCAGGTTAAGAACGGACCTCCGGAATGAATTAAGTTCATAACCAGAGGTACCGCTGTAAGTTCAAGAACCAAGAAAGAAGAAGAAAAAGAAGAGGAATATTTATACAGGTACCTACTGAGAAGATCAATAAAAAAGCAACTATACCAAAAGGAATTATCGTGAAAATAAGACATTTGGGGGTGGGGCAAATTTTGTCCTCACTCAGGGTCTCCTATTACCCTGGTTGTCCCATTGAAAAGCATAAGACTAGAGAGAGCTGCATTGGTTGCATTGGTTACTACAAACTAAGAGCCTATGAGGGATGGTTGCACCATTTGGGACCTTTGGGTTTAGAGAAAAGGCAAGTAACAAGGACGATCAATCCAATCCTCAATGTCACATCACTGTCATGTTGGCTCACCAAATACCCTCAAGAATATCTGTTCACTTACAAGGACTTGAGGAAGGTGTTAGCAGGTTTTGTGGCCTAGAAGAAGTGCAAATCCACAGGTACACACAGCTATCTCTGCTATGGTGATGGGGGTATTGTAAGACGCTGGAGACTTTCCTACCATCAACTCCACAACCTGATCAGCCAACACAGCTCAGGCTCGTTGTCTTGCTTCACATATCCAACAAATGAAAGCTTGCAGTGGGCGTTGAGCGGAATGGTGATATGAGGACAGGATCCGTAGTGAGTCATGGCACAGGGAAATGATGCTATCGTTCAGTTGAACTTCTGAACTCTCCTTTAGGATTTGATCAGGGCTCTTTTGTGATACCGGCTTGTTTTGGAGAGATGAACTGAAAGGAATGAGCTAAACTCATAAGAACATATTATTATTATTATTATTACTATTACTATTATTATTATTATTATTAATACCCTGCCCATCTGGCTGGGTTTCCCCAGCCACTCTTGCTGGTTCCCAACAGAATATTAAAAACATGATAAAATATCAAACATTAAAAACTTCCCTAAACAGGGCTGCCTTCAGATTTCTTCTAAAAGTCAGATAGTTATTTATTTCCTTGACATCTGGTGGGAGGGTGTTCCACAGGGCGGGGGCCACTACCGAGAAGGCCCTCTGCCTGGTTCCCTGTAACCTCACTTCTCACAATGAGGGAACCACCAGAAGCTACTGGCGTAGGAAGCTACTGAGTCAAGACATTGGTTCATTCAGTTCAATATTGTCTACAATGACTGGTAGGGGCTCTCCAGGGATCTATGTTTAACCCCCCTCCCAAAAAAACAACACCACCACCAGTAAGAATAGAGGGCTGTCTGATGTTTCTTCCAGTAACTCATGTGCTCTGTTCACCACTACCATAAGGTGGAAGACTTCCCCCTCTCTTTTTCAAACTGACCTTTTACTTCCATCGCAAAAGCTCTGCCATCGCCTTGGACAAGTCAAAATGTTTATGAACATTCCATTAGCTATAATTTCTTAGCCATTGGGTATTGGAGAGGTAGTGTCAGGGCAGTGGACACAGTTGACGAGTGGGCAGGCAACAAACTGAATTTGCACATCAATTGGAGCAACATTTCTTTTATTTCATTAAGAAATGTATTCCCCCGCCTGCCGATAGATCAACATAATATTTTTTTCAAGGCAGCCTAAAATAGAGAATTAAAGTATACTAAAATAAAATAGACTAAGGAGCTAATGGTATCACACAGGTAACAAAACAAAACATAATCACAGCAAAAACATAACAAGACATAAATTCCATAGCTGACTATTGTTGAGAAGCTTAGGGAAATAGAATGGTTAAATCTGAAAGCTAAAGGAATGGAATAATAGTACCATGGACAATTCCCCCAAAAGGGAGTTCTGGAATGGCAGAGCCACCATAGAGCTATGGGCTTTCTTCATTGCATGGACCTATGGGAGGTGTGAGGACTATGTGATTGCAAAGAATGAAGGTGAGTTTCTTCTATGTAATGTACAATGTTT
Source organism: Podarcis gaigeae (assembly GCF_964106915.1). Lineage (NCBI taxonomy): Eukaryota > Metazoa > Chordata > Lepidosauria > Squamata > Lacertidae > Podarcis > Podarcis gaigeae. The sequence continues at coordinate 7,034,961 of NC_139693.1, forward strand.
CCTTCTAATGCATCCCTTTGCTTGAATCTCATCTTTTCAATGAAGCCACAACCTCTCTGGGGCCCCTCGCGTTTCCATCCTGTCACGAGGATCGCCGCTGCCTCCCTTTGAGCCTCCCCACTGCCTTCTTGCCACTCTTCGCACTGACTCAAGTTTCTAGTCCTCATTATTAAAGCTTTCCAGTTTCTGACAGAATCTCCCATTGCCCCTTTCTCTCCTCACCCTCATATCCACATAGCGCTGAGACAGAATATCCCTCCCTCCCTCTCCTCATTCGCCAGTGGCAAATTACTGGGCATTGGGATGGTTTTTTGGGCTTGTGAAACCAAAATCTTATTGGTTGTAGCACTTCCTCTCATCCAGTTGCAAGGTACACAAAGACACACACACACACTTTTATCTCATTGCATAGTGTTTTTCCTGAGTGGAGCTATGGCTATGTTGTGAAACATGTTATCCTATATGTCTTTAATAAGCCATCTAAGGTGAAGGCTGTCAGGAAAGCATGTAGCAAGCATCTGAACAAGTTAATCCTGGGAAGACATTCATCCTATTGCTAGACCTGAACAATCTTCAGCCCTCCATCTGCTTCATGGCGTGACTCATACTCCCCGGGGTAAAAATATCCCCTTTGAAAAATATATTTACTACACAGTTACTCATGCTAGCAGCTCACTTATGACTATGACTGTTGTGGTAGCTGCTCTGAGGAAGCTTAGAGTGACCCGAGATTTGAAGGTGAAAACTTTCCCTTTGTTATTTGCATTTCCTTTTCCATTATAAAATATGTCCCCCCCCCCCTTTCTAACTGCTAGTAGTCACAGCCATGGTTGTTGCAACTAGCCTTAGCAGCTACAAAATGCAGTTAGGTGTTCCAAAATAAGGGCCTTGCCTCCTCGTATAAATAATAAATCCATTATCCCGATGTGTATAGTGGGATAAACTAGAATGAAATGTTCTTAAAAAGTAGCAGCTGGATTTCTTGCCTCAATATATAAGGCTACTAGAATGAAATAATAATTTAAAAAATAGATAAAAGTAGCATAGAATAAATTAAGATGGGCATCAAACATTTTTAAAAGTTGTGGTCATGTCACAAACGCCAAATATGACTGTTACAAAATCTGTGCATTTTGATCTGAAAGGAGTAGGAGGACATAAAATGGAAAAACATCCAACACCCTTTTAGAATGTGGGGTTTTTTTTGGGGGGGGGGGTTATTGTTTTTGGTTTGATTTTATATGTTGTAGTCTTGTTGTGAGCCACCCTGAGACCTCCAGGTACAGGGCGGTGTATAAGTTGAATAAATAATAATAATAATAAGTGCATAGCTTGGGGGTTACTCCTGGACAATCCTGTCACTAGAGGCCCAAGTGTCTCCTGTGTCTAGAAGTGACTTTTAGCAGATTCACCTGGTTCACTACCTATGGCCATTCCTGACCACTGTAGTCCACTGAAGCATTGGTAACATTGAGGCTGGATTACTGTAATGCTCTCTGTGTTGGGCTGCCCTTGGCTCTGGTTCAGAAAGCTCCAGCTGATACAGAATATGGTGGCCAGATTGCTGCTGGTCATCAATACATGATACCTTTGTGAAAACAGCTACACTGACTGCCCATCTGCTACCCAGCCAAGTTCAAGGTCCTTGTATTAATTTACAAAGCTCCAAATCCCTTAGGTCCAGGGAACCTCAGGGAACACCCAAAAACTTTATACCCTAGCTAGGTCACTGAGATCATCTGCAGGAGTGTCGCTGGTTGTTCCAAAAGTTGGCAAGGCTCATTTGATAATAAGAAGATACTGAGCATTTAAGTGCCATTGGCCCAGTCCTGTGGAATCCTCCGGCAATAGATATTCTGTGCCAACTTTTAAATGCTTGCTAAAGCTTTTCTATTCTGCCAAGCCTGCGCAGACAATTAAGAGCGTGGCCTTTTATAGCAGTTGATTGATGGCTCTTTTTAACTTTTGTATAGCTTTTATTGTGCAGCTTTATGTTTTTACTGCCATAAACCTATTTGATATATATGTATGTATTATGACACAGAGGTATACAAATATTTTAATCAATCAATCCATTGACAAATGTGTCTGATCATCCCGGCCAACTTTAAACAAAGGGAGTTTGCAAGCACTAGCTATATTTTATTGACTGCTTGAACAATGAGCTGTCTTTTTAAGTTACAGATAGGTAGCCGTGTTGGTCTGCCATAGTCAAAACAAAAAAAAAATCCTTCCAGTAGCACCTTAAAGACCAACTAAGTCAGTTCTTGGTATGAGCTTTCGTGTGCATGCACACTTCTTCAGATACCTATTTTTTTTTGTTCTGTCTTTTTAACTCTGGGAATTGCAAAGCACAACGAAACATATATTTCACACCGGAGCACAATTCTGGCTGATGAAATAGAACCTCAAGGCCACCTTTCTGTCATCAAGTCAAAACAGCTGCAGATTTGGAAACCATGTGACTCACAAAACCGGTTTCCAGGGCAATTGTGGAATTGGGTGGGTGGGAGGCCCCTCTAAAAAGCAGCTTTGTCTAATAGAGATTCATTACTTAGTCTCAGATGTGGGGAATAACCCCAGGTAAGCTGTGATTACTATAATAGCAGGCGTTTGCTTATGTGGATGGTTTGCCTGGTGCTTTTGAAGAGCACTAGGGTTTCATTGTTCCAAAGAAGCGCTTCCTTTCCTCCCAACCTCCTGGGTATTGTTGTCCCCATTTCTTCAGCTAATGGAGCTTCAATTATTTCCGTGGCTATTTCAGAGAGGCTGAGCAGATCTTGCCAACGTGGCAATGGGGTGCCGCCTGACTTTGCAGTAAGTAGGCTTTTTCGGTAGAAAGTGCATATTTCATCACAGGCGATGCTTCCTTTCCACCCACCACACTCCAAGATTTGGGGGATTCAGCACTTATTTTTTTTTAAAAAAAAAAAGCTGAATATGCAGAAATGTGCCTCCTTAGGTAGGGAAGGACGGACCTCAAACTCCTCTGTTTAATTTCTGTAAGTGCAGGTATGGGACACTTCTGTCTTAGGTGCTTGGCTGGGATGGTGGGGGTCTGCTTGACTGGTAAGGAAAGAATCATGCTCTGCCCAGGCCCTTTTCTTCATATTCATTAGGGATAAACAGAACATATGAAGATAGAAAGTGTCTGATGGATCAGGCCAATGGCCCATCTAAGGCCAGCATCCTGTATTCACAATGGCCAAGCAAATGCCTTTGGGAATTCACAAGTGGGACCCAAGCACAAGAGCACCCTCCCCTCCTTTGGTTTCCAACAACTGGAAGTCAAAAATATCCAACCATGGAAGCAGAGCAGAGCCATTATGGCTAGGTGTCAGGCGGCTGCCGTCAACTCCCACAGCCAGTTGCCCAGGAATGTACAAAGACAAGGAAATGTTTCTTATCATCTGCTTTTTATTTAGTATTTACAGAGAGAGGCTATAGAACCCAGCCTCTTGGATAATGGCATTGTTCCGAGTGAATCTCCACCCCCCCATCTCTCCCACTTTCTCATTTGTCACTTCAACGGATGCTGACAAGTGCCCTCTGCCTTTGAACTCTTTGGGTTGGGATGTGTCCAAGGGAATGGGGGCAATTCGCAGGCCCCCAGCTGGCTCCAGACCACCGGCTGGCAGCTGGCAAACTCTGGTCCTTGGAACAGAATCAAAACTGTAGGGGTCAGAAAAACAGTGGCACACAGCTTCAGAAGCCGTCAGAAGCTGGGCACGCAATCCAGCAGAGATAAGAACTCTTTGCAACGGAAGGGCGGACAGAGGCATATGTAAGCATATTTACAAGCAGTTTATTCAGCGTAGATCAGGACAAAGAAAAATATATCTGTTCTCCTTCATGTCCAACAGCAGGAAGCATAAGCAAAAGCTATACGCAACAGAAGTTCCCAGTAGGCTGTCCTGAAAGTAAACAGACATGTGACATACAACAACTCCACATGCCTCTTCTGAAGGTGGAACAGAACATCTATATCCCAACACTTTGCTCTCCTACTTTCAAGCCTTTCCGGGTTCTAGGAGGGGGGTCTGGAATGCTTTCTAGAGGCCCTGTGTCCATCAGCTGCCATCCCCTTGGTGCTTCCTCTTCCTCCTCTCCCATTATTTCCCAACTTTTCACCTCATCTGCCTCTGAGATGTGACCTCCCTCAAACCCCTCTGTAATCCTGAACTGTCTTCCTCTTCTCTGGAAGGGTCAGGCTGGGGAAGCGGTTTCCACCATTCCTCCTCTGCCCAGTCCCTGTCACTAGGAGCCATTGAAAGCCTTCTCCTCTTCTTTCAAAGTCATTCAAGTGCGTTGGCATCCCTACTTCCTGTTGGAGCAAGTTCCACAGTTTAGTTCTGCAACGCATGAAGAAGGACTTCTAAAATCTGTCCATATAACTTCCAACATTCAACATCCATGAGTTCTAGTGTTGTGAGAGATGCCACCACAATGGGGACTGTTATGCTAGCAGTTCCCAAAGGGGCTCACCCAGAAGGTGGGCTGTCTATAGATTTGAACAGCAGGCCAGGTGTCTGAATGTGGATCCCTGCCCTATGCAATGTCAGTGCAGCATACCTGATTGCAATTAATAAAGGCCACATTCACAGCAGAAATACAAAGCCTACAATAATACTTTAATTGCTAAAGGATCCTGGGAACCATAGGTTGTCACGAGTGTTGGGAGCTGTTAGGAGATCCCTGTTCCTTCCCAGAGCTACAACTCTGAGTGGCTTAGGATTCCTAAATTAGGAATCAATGCCTCTTTCCAGGGAATTTAGGGAAAAACAATAGCTCCCAGGATTTTTTGATGGGGGAAGTGTTTAGAGTTGGATAATAGGGCTTTAAATGTGTGGTGTGACAGACCCTGCAAGTGCCCCTATTTTCCAGGTAGAATCCTGGATTTACAGATGCCGTCCCGGTTTCTGATTAGATCCTGGAATGTCCCACTTTTTCTTACTAAAGGTAAAGGGACTCCTGACAGTTAAGTCCTGTCGTGAACGATTCTGGGGTTGTAGCGCTCATCTCGCTTTACAGGCTGAGGGAGGCACATTTGTCTGCTCTGCAGACAGTTTTTCTGGGTCACGTGGCCAGCATGACTAAGCTGCTTCTGACGCAATGGAACACCAGCACCAGAGCAGAGCATGGAAGCACCATTTACCTTCCCGCTGGAATGGTACCATTAATCTACAGTGGTACTTCAGGTTAAGTACTTAATTCGTTCTGGAGGTCTGTTCTTAACCTGAAACTGTTCTTAACCTGAAGCACCACTTTGGCTAATGGGGCCTCCTGCTGCCGCCGCGCCACTGGAGTACGATTTCTGTTCTCACCCTGAAGCAAAGTTCTTAACCTGAAGCACTATTTCTGGGTTAGCGGAGTCTGTAACCTGAAGCGTATGTAACCTGAAGCTTATGTAACCTGAGGTACCACTGTACTTGCACTTTTTGGCGTGCTTTCGAACTGCTAGGTTGGCAGGAGCAGGGACCGAGCAACGGAAGCTCACCCTGTCGTGGGGATTCAAACCACTGACCTTTTGATCAGCAAGTCCTAGGCTCTGTGGTTTAGACCACAGCGCGACCCGCATCCTCCACTTTTTCTTAAGATGTCCCTAATTTCATCAGAGAAATTTTGGAGGGTGTAAAGCTAGGACTGTCATGTCAGAAGTCTAAATTCTGGCACATTTTGAAATATGGCAACCCTAAGTTGTGCGCCTCGTGAGCCAGGAAGATAAGTAACTAAATTACCTTTAGAAGGCATCTGCAGGCAGCCCTATATAGGGAAGCTTTTTGATGTTTAATGTTTTATTATGTTTTTATATATGTTGGAAGTTGCTCAAAGTGGGTGGGGCAACCCAGACAGGGTGGGCAGGGTATAAATATTATCATCATAATCATCATCGTTTTGAATAGGACATTCCTATTTTCATCAGGGAAATATTGTAGGTTATGGTGTTAATGTGACCAAAGACGTAGCCCAGTTTTGAATGATGTATGTCCAGAGATGTCCAGAGATGGAAAGAAGAAACAGTCCCAACTAAGGAAGACTGACAACAAAAACTGATGGAGTATACAGAAAGCCAAAACTTACAAGAAGATTAAGAAATCAAGAAGAGAGATGTTTTAATAATGAATAGGATAAATTTGTGGATTATTTGAAGAACTGTTGTAAACAGCTTACATTGTTAGCAGGACTGATATAAACATGTGCAGTGATAATAACTTAAATAGAATGTAAAGAATAACAAGTAAATAGATTGAAATTGGATATACAGTGGTAAAAGATATAACGTAAGTAACGGCAGAAAGGGGGGAAGGGGGTTGATATTACGTTCTGGTGTTTTAAATTGTTAAAATATTTGTAAAATGAGAAATAAAATTATTTAAAAACCAACAAAATTGTAGCCCAGTTTAACCCACCCCCTGGACCAATGTGTTTCATTTCTTCCTGCACCAGTGAGGATGCCCCATTGTGCATCACCACAAGGACCTCGAAGCAGTTTAGCAAAGGCAATCGAAAATATTCATTAAGAAAAGCAAGCATTAAAAACAAAACATTAAAATATATAATAGAAGCAGTAATTTTATAAATAACAATACTTACGAAAGGCACTGTTCAAAACGGTATAAACAGATTACACACCTGCTAAAATTACATGCCGAGGTAGACTGGCTTGTTGGAACAAAGAAGGGCTTTGACGGGCACCAGAAACAACACAGCAAAGGTGTCAAAGAGCAGGCAGTTCTAAAGGGCACACTAAAGAGTTGGTTTCTTTCAATGGGATGAACCATCTGCCCATAATACCCGGTAAATGAGGCTAGGTGCCCACAATAAGACACGGGAGCATTTTTGAAGAACACCAACAAAAGGCAAACATTATTTTCCTGATTAAAGGCTGGCAAACACCATTCATGATTCGCAGAGCAATTTTTTAAAACCCTTTTTGCCAGACTCAGTGGTGGTAGATGGGTCCAGGCCTGCCAGCCTCTGCCAGCATCATGATTGTCGCATTTCCCCTTCCAGTCCCCCGAATGTGTGCATGGACAGAAGTGTCAGGTCATGAACAGGTTCCTGCTGGCATTAGCCAACAGAAAGCCCCACTGACTTACATCTCAAACCCTTAATAAGTTGTCGTCGTTTTTTGTCAGCAGTCTAGCTCATGATAACAAGATGCTGGAAGAACTTGGCAAGTGCTTCTTTGACAAATTGGTTCAATAAAGCAGACATCTTCAACCCTTCCAAAACCTGCTTTTAATCCAAACGTACATTTGGGATCTATTTCTTAATCTTTTACCATATATTTTCATGGTGGCAGTGCTCCTATTGTGACCGTCCTTGGATCATGCTGTGACCCACTGGTGGGTCCTGACTCACCAGTTGAAGGCTACTGGTGTTGATGATACTGAGTTAGATGGATTGAGGGTTTGACTACACGGCAGCTTCCTACACTTCATACAGAGAAACTAGTTGAACCCTAGTGCAATAAGGCATATCCTGTTTTCCAGGACAATAACACACGAAAAGGAACTCATAAGTCACTTACTCTCAGCAGCTAGGAATATCCTGACTAGACACTGGAAGGACCTATCAGGAGTGGACACAGGTACCAAAATACAGTATATGGGAAACTGCCCTGCTAGAAAATTTAACCAACAAACTTAACCTAAAAGGGGACAAGTGAAGGAGGATGCCTTCATCTCAGTTTGGCACCCCTTTATCACATTTGTTGTCGTTGTTGTTTAGTTGTTTAGTTGTGTCCGACTCTCCATGACTCCATGGACCAGAGCATGCCAGGCACTCCTGTCCTCCACGGCCTCCCACAGTTTTGTCAAACTCATGTTGATAGCTTCGAGAACACTGTCCAACCACCTCGTCCTCTGTCATCCCCTTCTCCTTGTGCCCTCAATCTTTCTCAATATCAGGGTCTTTTCCAGGGAGTCTTCTCTTCTCATGAGGTGGCCATACATATATGGCAAAATAAGAAAATGACCTATCCCCCACAACAGCATATGAATCAATATTGCTAATCTGACCCGACAACCCCACTCCACCCTCACACATACATACAAACAAACTATACTGCAACCAGCCAAACACAACCAACCAAGCTCTGGAACCTCCAATCTCTGACAATGCCAATAAAAATATAAATAGGTCCCCCCCCTCTTTTGCCCCCAACCACACAATAACTATGGCCAAATGTAAACAAACTGTGAAAAAGACTTTATGAATTGAGAGTGGAGATGCTATGTGTACTTTTCCGCATTTAATTGTTTGTTTTGTTCCTAGTCCCTGTGTTAGAAGAAAACAGAGTTGTGGTGGTAGTAGCTATGAAAGGGAAGTGGTGGTCTAGTTCAATGATGGAGAACACCTGTGGCCCTCCATCTGTTGTTGGACTACAACCTACCATCATCTCAGCTAGCATGGTCTATACTATGGTGCAACTCCAACTTCTACAACATGTAGAAGACCACAGGTTCCACCCTGCCATAAAGTCTGATGTCTCCACACACAAACACACACCCCTAAGTGGTTGGGGTTGACACAGAAGAGGTCCTAAGAAAAAGTGTGAGTCTAAGAAGCCACTTTGTAGCCTTTGATCCAATAATCACCTCAGAATTGCAGTGTGCTGGAGATTAGACTGGCGCAGACTGCCGCTATTCTTCAAAATCATTAACAACAACCCTGCAGTTGATTTACATATCATAGAAAACAGCTTTCAGGTTCAAAAGACACTGATGTAGTGACTGCAAGGGATTAATTTAAAGTGTCTGGTGATCCTTGAAGATAAGTCTCCGAGACAGCTGTTTTCTCCTGTCCCCACCATGAAACAAGCTATAGAGAAGATGAATCACAGCCATTAGTTTATTAATCAGCTTTAGACAAACTGTGCCTCGGAGGGTTCTGGACAAACTTGAAGGAAATGTGAGGTGCACATTCTAAGTCTGGGCTGGCTTTCAGCAAAACAAAAAAAAAAAAAAAAAAAAAAACAAACGTTCTGACACTTTCAAAGGCAGGCAAGTGAAATTAAAAGTTGCTTTTGGGAGTGAGGGAGCATCTCGGGAAGACAACCGCTTCTGACTTGTTGGAAAAGAAGCCTGAGAGTCTGGGAAAAGGCAGTTTTCCAAACCAAGGATTGCTGAAATCAGCATTGGTTTGGTACTCCAATGTTCCCTCGATACAATTAAAAGGAAGCAGAAGGGTGTAACAGCAATGTGTTGCTGCCCTATATTAAAACCAGGTGCTGAGAGACAACACTCAATTGCTGTAATCAGGGAGGAGGAACAATTATAGCAATTTGAGAGAAGCGCGAGGCATGCGGGGAAATTGGAGCCACATGAGCAGAGGGTGTTTCCTACCCGCGAGGCTCCTGAGCAGATGGTATAAGAGCTCTTCCTCCTCCGCTCTCTTCCAGCCCAATCTGCTGAAACTTGTGAAGAATCAGGTAAGGTCTGTTCAAAGGCAAGGGGCTCAGATCTCTGTATAGCAAATGAAACACCAATTGTGGGGTAGGAGTTTTTGCTTTTGCTTAAAGTGCATGTTTGCTGAGAGGAAAAAACCCACTATATTGAGCATGGCTTACTTGCAGGTAGCAGGGCAAATGTCATGTTAACCTTGTGGCTAAAAGCAGCAGGGCTTGACGGATCAGCTAAGCCTTCGATCCAGCCATAGTCGCACTGCTCATGAGAGCCGGGGGTGGAAGATAAAAGGGGATGCCTCTTTGCTGTGCTAGTTCCCAGGCTGGTACAGGAAAAGAGGCCTGGATCAGGCCCATTGCTATCACACGACGGCGGCAGGGTCATCTTGAGATCCCTTGCCATCTTACCTCTAACTCTGAAAGCTGTGTTTCAGAAGGTTCCATGGGCTATTGCTGATGGAAATGCCACCAGCCATAGCTTCCACCTGTCTGTCATTTGGGCAGATGTCTTGGGGAAATTCCTTGGTGGTGGGTCTCCTGCATTGATGAAGGCTAGCATAGCAAGGCAAGGCTATGCATAGGGAAACCTAGATGTCATGCAAACAATCCTTCATCACAGCAGGGTGTTTTTTTTTGGGGGGGGGGGTTATATCCAATGTGAGTCTTACTGAGAGAAGTCTCATTGAAGTTAAGGAGGATGACTACCTTAGACTCATTAATTTCAATTGGTCTACTCAGAGTAAAAGTCGCATTGGATGCTTACAACCTAGGAGTGGCTTGTGCTGTTATGCCTGGTGTCTGGCTTTCACACACAACAAGTTTTTTGTATTAAAAAAGGAGTTCAAGTGGCTATTTAGATGCAATAAAACGGGTGTGTAGAAACTGGCTGCCCCAATATTCTCTCAGTAGCTATGCGGCTAAGTGTTATGGGATATTTATGGTTACATATTTTTAGTTCTCTTTTATGCATGCAAAACTGGGGGTTGCAGGCTTAAAGCAACACGCCAGATTGATGTGGGGGTGGAGGGTGGCGTCGGGGTAGATGAAACAGCCAAGGGATTTTCAAGGTAACAAAAAGAACAAGATGACTGGTGAAGTGGAATATGCATAGTTCAGTGGTAGAACATCTGCTTTGCATGCAGAAGGTCACAGCCTCTATCCCTGGCAATAATAATAATAATAATAATAATAATAATAATAATAATAATAATAATAAATTTATATCCCACCTATCAGGCTGGGTTTCCCCAGCCATTCTGGGCAGCTCCTGACAGAATTAAAAGCACAATAAAACATCAGACATTAAAAACTTCCCTAAACAGGGCTGCCTTCAGATGTCTTCTTCTAAAAATCAGATAGATGTTTACCTCCTTGACATCTACTGGGAGCGCATTCCACAGGGCAGGTGCCACTACTGAGAAGGCCCTCTGCCTGGTTTCCCTGTAACCTCACTTCTCGCAGGGAGGGAACCGCCAAAAGGTCCTCGGAGCTGGACCTCAGTGTCCAGGCTGAATGATGGGGGTGGAGACGTACCTTCAGGTATACTGAAGGTATATCTCTGAGTAAGGCTGAGTAAGGTATATCTCTGAGTAAGACTGGGCGAAATTCCTTATCTTAAACCCTTAGAAACTGCTGCCAGGGTTGATAATACTGAGAAAGGTGGACCAATGGTCTGACTTGGAATAAAGTAGCTACCCATGTTCTGGGGCATTTTTTCAGCCGGAACTCACTGGAACTCAGTTCTGGCAACTCTCAGGTAGACGTCATTGCCATTCAAAGAGAATGAGGGAGGTGTTCATGGTGAGTTCCCGCACCATTTTTTCTAGAAAAATAGCACTGCTGTATTCTGTTTTTATGAAGGTTCTTCAAAATCCTGTCTGCGACTATATGGAATGTGGGTCGGATGTTAGTTTGGTTTCCAATTTATTCCCCACTTCCTGAGACAATACACAAACTGCCATCCTTTGAAATTTGTTCGCCTCTGAATTTCCAATACAGCTTTCCAACCCTGTCCCAATGTGCTCTAAATTATGTAGATTAGGGAACTGTGTGCATCAAAATACACATATTAGTACAAATAGCATCTTTCAAAAATAAATATTATTAGGCAAAAATGCAAACAAAAATGTCCATATTAGAAGAAATTTGCATTACAATTCTGATTATTTTTTGTGAGGACATGTATATATGATGCAGAAATATGCAGAATATGAGAAACTCCGAGAATCTGAAATATATAGATTTGTCTATACCTATCTGGGGATTGTGAGTAATAGTCATAGTAATAGTAGTAGTAATGGTAATAGTATTGGTAATAGTAGATGGTAATAGTAGCAGTAACAGTAGTAGTAATGGCATTAGTTGTAGCAGTCGTAATAAGAATAAGTAATAGTAGTGGTAAAATAGTAGTAATGATAATAAAAATAGTAAGATGATGAAGATGACAATGAGGATGCAGTTTTTCAGTCAAACTGTTTGTGGTAATGATCAGTTCTCTTCTCCCCGGTGATGGACAAAATTAAGAAGGCCTCTGGTTAAAATTGCCACCAACTTTATCTAGAAAGAAGAGAGCGGGGGTTGATTTGCTCATACCCAATATAAGAATCCCGAAAGTATCTCTTGTGTAGAAGAGACTTTGAGGAAAGGCCATAGCTCAGTGGGGTAGAGCAGGGATGTCCAACAGGTCGATCACGATCTACTGGTCAATCCCCAGGAGGTGTTGGTAGATCAGTCGATCGCGGGCTCCCTTTCCTTTGTGTTGGCAAAAGAGCAACTGGCCCCACCCCCTCACCCCATCCACCATTCATGTATGATCGCTAGAACGGAAGACGGAGTTTTCGCTGTGAGGCTGATCGCTTTCTTAGCGATCTTTTGGTGAGCAACTTTTCCCCTTTCCCCACATTTTTGAATCTCCTCCCTAAATAAAGAATGCAGTCTCTTGGGAGTTGGACATCCCTGGAGTAGAGCACCATCTTTGCATGCAGAAGGTCCCAGGTTCAATCCCTAGGACACCTCCAGAGAAAACCCTGTATAGACCCTGGAAAGCCACTGCCAATCAGATACCAATGGGAAGCATGCGGGCAGGACCTGGGTGCAACACTCCACACATGCCATTCCCAGAAACTGGTATTCAGAGACATGCTTCCAAAACAGTGTTGGTGAAACATAGCCATCATAGCTAGAGGCCAATGCTTTAGGTCAGGCCTGTCCAACCGGTCGATCACGATCTACAGGTTGATTGTGGGCTGTCCCTGGTCATTCCTGGTTGAGCTCGAGCGATTGCCCAACCACCCCTCCAAAAAAAACACCTCAACAACTTAACAACTTTGGTCATCCTCCCCCCAAAAAGCTCAACAACTCTGGTCGATCCAATGGGTAGATCGCTGCCAGTTTATTCATAGTGGGAGTAGGTCGCAGTCTCTTGGCAGTTGAACACCCCTGCTTTAGGTTAATTGCTTCATTATTTGTGATATGTGTCTTTCCCCACTTCATTTTAGATTTGCCTCCCACCACATAGCCATGGTTTTCCCCGGGGAGCTTTGTGGCTACAACGTCTCCTGCAGCACAAGCCTCCCCTCAACAACGCTCCTATTGCAACCACCAGCTGTTGTGGCTGAAACAAAGCTGACAGACCTAGAGATCCTCATCCCGGAGCCCCTGCCTTGTGAAATCCCAGAATGTGGCTTCGATCCATGCCACTTGCCTCCATGGTACTGCCACCTGCCTCCTGAGCCACCCATCATTTTTGCCACCTTCGCCACTTGCCTTCATGAAGCATAAGTGTGGCTTGCCGGCGGCCATCTTGCAATAGGCCCGTTTCAGGCAGGAGGCGCTGCGGACAGGAAGTAGGGGCTGCATTAGGAACGGGAGTCTGGAGCAATGCTCCACACATTGGGGCCACACTTGTTATTGGCGCCTGTCCTTAAAGTTTCAGGATCGGCAGCCATCATCCATTTTGTATATCCATGTAGTAGAAGTTTGAAAACAACAACAATAATAATCACAGGTGCTGTGAATTACAGTTTTAGCCCGAGTCTTTCTTTTTGGAGTGGGGCAATTCAGGTGACTATGTCCAGAGCATTCCAGAAGACGCAGGTTGAGAGGTGGGAGGAGGTGGAGGAAGAGGTGGAAGAGGAGTTAGTAGGCCTAAAATAGCATCAAGGGAACCTTTGGTCCTTCAGACACTGTTGAGCATCATCAATGGTTGGGAATGATTGGAGCTGTACTTCATCCTATTTGCTGGATCCTGTGTTTCCGTTCCCTGGCCTAAACCATACTTCAAGGGTGGCTGACCAGGGATCATCCAGATATTGCAAAACTACAACTCCAGTCAACCCCAGCCAGTATTGCCAGTGGTCAAGGGAAACTGTAGTTCATCAGCCTCTCAAGGGCCACAGGTTCCCATACCTGTCATAAGTCTGCCTGCAGTTAAAGCTTTCTTTGTTGGCCATCAGATTGCTTCCTAAACTGCTGGTACCAGAGACACATTTCCCCCTCCCATTTAAATATCAGTCTTACATCATCCAGGTATTTCCTTTCCGAGTGTGAGTAAAGGGGAGAACTATATGTCATTGGAGTTGCCCACCCAAATGTAATGGCAATGCCTCTTTGGAGGGTATTGTTGAGCCTCTGTGTCATTAGGCACAGCTAATGCAGATTTGTACATTCCTTGAGCCAGATACCTTTCTTCTTATGCTATGTAGAGTGCTGTGTACATAGAAGGTGAAATAAATAATATTATGAAACAAAAGCATCTGGTTCATCAGAGGTATGTTGGAAGCAGAGAACACCAGCAGAGAGTACCATGAAGAACATTAGCAGGCATACACTTCGCAGTAATTCACTGCAATCCTAAACCTGCATACTCAGAAGTAAGATGCACTAAGCGTCCACACACCGGTTTCTTTTGTGGGCCACAAAGTTATGAAACACTGTTTGGATATTAATACAGTAAATGTCAACATTTTAGTGAAGGAGACAAGATGGAGGAGGACCAGGTGGGGAGGACCAACCATAACTTATGTCATGCAAAGATACTTGCAAAGTCCATCTGATGAAATCATTAAAGGCATTTGAAAATGTTCTTTGGCTTTGTTGCTTAGACAATAAAATGCATTGTACAAAAATATATGTAGTACTTACTCCACCTAATTAGATTCCACCCTATGATTTAGAACGTGGATGGGGAACCTGATGTTGTTGGACTTTAATTCCCATCAGTCCCGCCCAGTAAGGCCAATGGTCAGGGATGATGGGATATGTAATCCAGCAATATCCAGAGGGCCGTAAATTCCCCACACCTGTCCTAGTCCAATAATGTCCCAACCAATCAGGGATCATACATTAAAAGCACTCACAGAGGGCTGGGGAGCCCATGTCTATTCAGATGTTGATGGATTCCCAGCTACCACCAGACCCAGTGGTCAGCAGAGCCAATAGTCAAAAGTTGTAGCTTGGTAACATCTGGAGGACCACAGATTCCCCATTCCTGGTGCAGATAATACTTACCTAGATAGACAAATGGGCTAATTCTAGATAAGTAAGTGGGCATGTTTCTCTGTGCACGTTGCAGACTCCACTTCCCATTATCCCCAGCCAACATGGCCCAGTGGTGGATGTTGTCCATTGGGATTGGTTGGGTGGTAATCAGGGAAAGCCAATGACAGACAAAGCCAACTTATTCTAATTTTGTCTCTTTCCTTCTCCCTGATGGGTTCTATAAGGGCAACATTGAGACTAAGGAGGAGGGGTAGGAAGCTAACAGTTTGGACTATCTCCTGGGCTGGTTATAAGCAAGAAGTCAGGAAGGTGGGTGAAGGCTAAAGGCAGACTGAGATTGGTAGGACAGTGCCCCCACTTTCCCTAACAGAGCAGTTTCCACTGGTGTGGCCAATGGCCAGGGATCATTAGAGTCATAGTTCAAAATCTGGATTTGTGGAAGTTCCTCATCTATGGCTTAAGAGGTAGCAACGGAAATGTGATAGAAATCAAATACCAAGGAAACATACAATTAAATCCCACACCATCAATTTTATGTGAGTACTAATGAGGTGCTATTGCAACTATCTCCCATAATCATTACATTCCCCACAAACATGACATTTTAATTATGGGCTATTTCAAATTTTCAAAATACCAGTCCATTACTTCCTCACACTGTCTATGGCCAACAACAAAAAAGTAAAAGTAAACAAAAACCACAGTTCATTTGCCAATAAACACAACTATTTTTTTACAGTTCAATCCTGCACATGTCTACTTAGAAGTAAGTCATATTGTGTTGACTGGGAATCCTAAGAATCATGGTTCAAGGTCAACCAGAGAGCTTCATGGCTGAGCATGACTAGGCACAAGGGGAAATATTAAAATACAGAGCTGCCCTTGAACAAAGTGAAAGTGTGATTTGAAATCTGAAAGTTCCTCCTCAGTGGGATTTGAGGAAACACCTAAAGACTGGCTGCAAAAACCCAGACATGTTTCTCAGAGAGGTTACACAGGGCCCAATTCCCTTCATTAGGGGTGGGAAACCTGTGGCACCTCCAGACATTGGACTCCCGCAACACCCCATCAGCTTCATCTGTCAGTGTGGCCCATCTACAGGTATGCTGGGAGTTGAGTTCATAATCACTGGAATGCCAGTTTCCCCTTATACCTGCCCTAGAAGAAAGATGTCTCATAGAAGAAGTATGGACCACTGAAATCCTCTTGGACTAGTCTATGGCTCTTAGTTGTGATGAATATATATTACTTTCAAAGACAGTACATCTCTGAATACAGCTTCCCATTGGGATATCAAACGCCACTTGAGAGAAGGACAGCCCTCATCACTTGCTTGTGGGATTCCCAGAATCATCTGATTGGCCACTGTGATAACAGGATTTTGGATGATGGTTTGCATTTGTTTTGCACAGAAGCCCCCTCAGAATAAAGGTACTTAAAATTATACAACACACAAGTTAAGGTTCAAAATAGGACAAGTCTTTATTGCCATGTAGTGTAACTCGGAGAGCTCTTCTGGGGGGAAATGCAAAAGTTGAAGCTGAAAATGGTCCATTCGAGTTGATGTTCCATCCTGAATGACATACAATTTTCTGTTGGAGCACCGTCATCAGCTATCAGACTTCTGACATATAAATATTTATTTACTTACTTACTGCATTTATGTTCTACATTTCCTCCAAGGAGCTCAAGATGGCACACTTGGTGTTCTTCTGCTCCCTCCACTGTATCCTCACAGCTTCCCTGTGAGGTAGGTTAGGTTGAGAGACTGTGACCTGCCTAAGGTCACCCACTGAGCTTCTTGGCTGAGAGGGGATTAGAACCCTCATCTCTATCAGCATTCTAATCACTATACTACAATGACTTGCAAAGCAAGTCCTCAGCTGACTAACTCAATAAGTAGGCCAGGTGGGGGAAAGATGTAGAGGCACCGATAGCATCATGAATCATCACTATTTGGCACCTGGGCACAAGAGGTTTCCACAACTGCTAAACAAAAACAAACTGCTACAGAAGTCATGTGCCACCCTCCATTCTCTGCAAGATTCTTGGGGGTTCCAGGGTCTGTGTTCCTTTGGAGAATTAATATACAGTGGTAGCTTGGTTCTCAAACTTAATCTGTTCCGGAAGTCCGTTCCAAAACCAAAGCGTTCCAAAACCAAGGTGTGCTTTCTCATAGAAAGTAATGCAAAATGGATTAATCCGTTCCAGACTTTTAAAAACAACCCTGAAAACAGCAATTTAATATGAATTTTACTATCTAATGAGACCATTGATCCATAAAATGAAAGCAATAAATAATGTACTGCAGTCACATAATCAATCAATCAGTAGCTGAACTGGGTTCCACACAGCCACAAAAAAGCCAACAAAACACAAAATAAATAGCAAAAACAGAGACCTCAGCATTACATTCTAAACAGAAGTGTGGCACTCAAATCAGAAGCGTCACAATCAAAACGGAGCACGCTCGGCTTCCAAAATAAAGTTCGCAAACCGGAACATTTACTTCCAGATTTGCAGTGTTTGGGTTCTAAGTTGTTTGAGTATCATGGTGTTTGAGAACCAAGGTACCACTGTATGGCAGAGACTCTCATAGTTTAAGAAATATGGTTTATTCACCTATTTATACCTTCAGTCTGTATGGTGTCCAGATCTTACAGCATGGTCATTTCAAGAGGGACTTGTCCCCCACTGTAGTGCAGCCCTGGAATCCAAGACATCTCTCCCAGTCAACCATCAGCCATCCCACCCTTTTCTCTTCCTCCCAGATCACCTTGCTAAAAACTCTCCTTTCCTCACCCCCAGTTACCCTGGCAAGCTTCCAACCCCCCAGTCTCTGTTCACACCTCAGGCCAAGGGGAAGGAGTTTTCTTGCATTGCCAATGGCTCTCAGTGGCCCTGTATTGTTTTTTAATGGCCCTAGCTTGGCCAGGTCGTTTTGCATAGGCTAGCCAGGAAATTCTTGTGCAGCTGGTATTTCTCCCATCTCATCCCAAATAATCAAACTCCTACCATATATTAAATTCTAGGGCTTAGGTGGATCCCCCCAAATCTATTACAAAACAAACAAAAGGTATTCCAACAGACCATAGCAGAGCAAGGTTGAGGAGAAGGAGGGCCATTCAGTCCACTCTTCTGAGGAACCAGCTCCATCAGGCCCCTCCTTCTACCATCACCTAGCAGCATCTATTCCATGATGCTGCTGCAGAGGAAGCAGGAATGAAGAGTGAAGTAAGCCTACTCCAATAACTTACCTGAGAAACCAGCTCCACCAGACTTGTCCCACTATCAGCTGTCACCTAACGGTTGCAATTCCATCAGGCTTCAGCAGAGGGAGAAGGGAGGGAGAGAAGGAAAGCCCAGTGCAAAGACACCATCAGTATTATCACCTAGAGCAATTTAACAATCAGTTCCTCTTTCCAAGGAACTCTGGGAATCATAGCTACAGCCTCCATAATTCTTTGTGGAGGTTCTACACAGCCCTTGTGACTAGTAGGCATTGATTAAAAAAGGTAAAGGACCCCTGACAGTTAAGTCCAGTCATGAACAACTCTGGTGTTGCAACGCTCATCTCGCTTTACTGGGTGAGGGAGCCGACGTTTGTCCGCAGACAGCTTCCGGGTCATGTGGCCAGCATGACTAAGCCGCTTCTGGCAAACCAGAGCAGTGCATGGAAACGCTGTTTACCTTCCCGCCGGAGCGCTACCTATTTATCTACTTTGACGTGCTTTCGAACTGCTATGTTGGCAGGAGCTGGGATTGAGCAATGGGAGCTCAGCCCATCATGGGGATTCGAACTGCCGACCTTCCGATCAGCAAGCCTAGGCTCAGTGGTTTAGACCACAGCGCCACCTGCGTCCCAAAGTGTAGTTTAATGCCACCCATAATTTGAAAAGATTCTGAGTGAAGAAGTACCTTCATTGGATGACCCTGAGTCATAGCATTAAGAAAGAAGCAGAAAAAACCTGTCTACCTATTGTCTCCACCCTGTGGCCTTTAGCTCTAGACATGTCTAATGTGTTTATTTTGGGTGTGCGTAAGCAATCCTTGTTTCTCACCTGCCCTACTCCAGGTGATTCCACTCAAACTGTAGGCCATTCAAAGGGGAAATTTGACCCAGTCAGACATGCTGAGATTTAGGACTCTGTCTGCACTTCCTCTTGTCCTGAGCCTAGAAAGCATGGGTCTGAGCTTTTCTCCATATGCCCCATGCTTTTGAGGCATGGGCCCAAGTGATTCTACCTTTACCCCACTGCTTTTCCCCAGTAAACCCACACTTTAGCACTAAATCAGAACATACAGCCTGTCAGCTTCGCCTTTGAACCGGTGCCAACAACTGGGCTCAACCTCTTCAGCCCCGACTGGGAAAGCACTTTGAGAGACCTTCCACTGCAGGGAAGCAGGTCTAAGTGCAATGGACTCACAGCTTTGAGCTGTGAGCACCAAAGTCAGCAGAGCACAGCAGAGTATGAACTACACAAACGACGCATAACTTCTTTATTCTGTAAACAGCTACTGCAAACTAAAATAAACTAAAGACTAACGACTATCGGAGGCTACAGTGGTGCCTCGCTAGACGAAATTAATCCGTTCCGCGATTCTCTTCGTCTAGCGGTTTTTTCGTCTTGCGAAGCAAGCCCATTGACAGCTTAGCGGATTAGTACTAGAGCTGTCAAGCGGCTTCCAGCGATCAGCTGTTAAGCGGCTTATCAGCGGAACAGCTGATAAGCGGCTTAGCGGCTTAGGAAAAGGGCAAAAAAAGCAAAAAAAAACCGCTGGGGGACGCCAGATTTTTTCGTCTTGTGAAGCAACCCCTAGGGAAATTCGTTTTGCGAAGCGCCTCCAAAACAGAAAAACCCTTTCGTCTAGCGGGTTTTTCGTCTTGCGAGGCGTTCGTCTTGCGGGGCACCACTGTACTGTGCTGCATGAGTGTTACAGTTGCTTAAGCAGTCATCTTATCTCTACACAGATAACACTCAGACTTTTTAGCAGAGTCAGGCTGGAGCGGAAGAAGCGATGAGCAGATTCCGCCCCCTCCTTTCTGAAAACATTGTCAGTAGATTCTTGCAGTGGGAGGGGTGAAATATCCACACAGCCATCTGTGGAAAACCTGATTGATGTTTGTCTTGATTCAGCGCTAAAACGCTGGTTTTCCAGGATGAAAGTGGTAAGGCAAATGGAAATGTGGAAGAGCCTCAACTTGCCCAAGGGCAAGAGATGATATACCAGTTATGGGGATCCATCTTCAAAGGGCCAGTTTTTAGTCTGGTTAACCTTCTGGGGGCCACATGTCAGAGGTGCGCAGGACATGTCAGAGGTGCGCAGGACCAGAGAGAAAAATGGGCAGAATAACAAATGTAAATTTTACATTTATATTTTAGATCCTTTTTACACACACACACACTGCACTCACTGTCCTCTCTATCCCCCATCCAATAATAATAATAATAATAATAATAATAATAATAATAATAATAATTTATTATTTATACCCCGCCCATCAGGCTGGGCCTCCCCAGCCACTCTGGGCGGCTTCCATAGAAAGCAAAAATACAATAAAATATCACACGTTAAAAACTTCCCTGAACAGGGCTGCCTTAAGATGTCTTCTGAATGTCAGATAGTTGTTTATCGCTTTGACATCTGCTGGAAGGGCGTTCCACAGGGCGGGCGCCACTACCGAGAAGGCCCTCTGCCTGGTTCCCTGTAGCTTTACTTCTCGCAATGAGGGAACCGCCAGAAGGCCCTCGGCGCTGGACCTCAGCGTCCGGGCAGAATGATGGGGGTGGAGACGCTCCTTCAGGTATACTGGACCGAGGCCGTTTAGGGCTTTAAAGGTCAGCACCAACACTTTGAATTGTGCTCGGAAACGTACTGGGAGCCAATGTAGGTCTTTCAAGACCGGTGTTATATGGTCTCGGCGGCCGCCCCCAGTCACCAGTCTAGCTGCCGCATTCTGGATTAGTTGTAGTTTCCGAGTCACCTTCAAAGGTAGCCCCACATAAAGTGCATTGCAGTAGTCCAAGCGGGAGATAACCAGAGCATGCACCACTCTGGCGAGGCAGTCCACAGGCAGGTGGGGTCTCAGCCTGCGTACCAGATGGAGCTGGTAGACAGCTGCCCTGGACACAGATTTGACCTGTGCCTCCATGGACAGCTGTGAATCCAAAATGACTTCCAGGCTGCGCACCTGGTCCTTCAGGGGCACAGTTACCCCATTCAGGACCAGGGAATCCTCCACACCTGCCCACCTCCTGTCCCCCAAAAACAGCACTTCTGTCTTGTCAGGATTCAACCTCAATCTGTTAGCCGCCATCCATCCTCCAACCGCCTCCAGACACTCACACAGGACCTTCACCACCTTCACTGGTTCTGATTTAAAAGAGAGGTAGAGCTGGGTATCATCCGCATACTGATGAACACCCAGCCCAAACCTCCTGATGATCTCTCCCAGCGGCTGCATGTAAATGTTGAAAAGCATGAGGGAGAGGACAGAACCCTGAGGCACCCCACAAGTGAGAGCCCAGGGGTCTGAACACTCATCCCCCACCACCACTCTCTGAACACGGCCCAGGAGGAAGGAGCGGAACCACTGTATGACAGTGCCCCTAGCTCCCAGCCCCTCAAGACAGTCCAGAAGGATGTTATGGTCGATGGTCGATGGTATCAAATGCCGCTGAGAGATCCAGCAGAAAGTAGTATTATCAGAATTCCATGAAACATCCCATGCAGGACAAAACACTCAAGGAGACTGCAAAGAGGAGTTGGTGAGGATGAGGTCTGGAAGGAAGTGTGGGAGTTTTTGTTTCTCTAGAATGCATCTCAGAAAGTTGGAATCATAAAGGTATCTAAGTATCAGGTGACAGAGACAGATAACTAGGGATGGATGATGGATGGATGATCTGTGTGGCCCAAAAAGGTTTGGGGTTTTTTCAAAATAAGAAGCAAACACAACATTTCTTTTTCTTTCAAATGCAGAAGCTTTAATGGAGTGCGTGAAAACATTTGCCTGGTGAGCAAATGTCAAAGGGAACAAAAATAAAATATTTTACTCTCAAAGCAAAGGAATCCAAAGGCAGACATGGGTTTAACAGGACAGCTGAGGCATCAATAAAGCTTGGGCGTCCTTCACAATAGTTAAACATACAGAAAACCAAAGAAGGAAATAACATTTCATGTCATTGAAATTCCCATTTGGATTACATTAATCAAGGTCAAGAGAAAACGTCTAAGCAGCAGATCTACAATCTAGCATAGAGATGGACACAAGCACCAGGAATGCTGAGCAGCCACAGATCCAGATGACAGTGTTGTGGATTGAGGGGGCTCAGCATTGATGACACCCAGACCCATCATATCATCATCAGCCATGAATCCATATTGTAATTTTTCAGGTACCATTTTTAAAAATTATATCCTGTTCCTGTGACTTTGAGCTTAACAGGGAGAACCGCACACCTTGGCAACGGACACTCGGCGGGAAGGTTGGCACAGACCCAAGCGGCCGTATAAGCTTCCGCCGGAGCCCCCACCGCAGGCGGTGTGTCCCCCCACTTTAACTGGCTCGCAAGTGGCAGCAAGGATTGCTCCTGGGATGACCACACATATGGGAGACGGCTGGATGACCATTTCAGATGGTGGTAACTGATTGAGGCAGCCAACATTGGCTCCAGATGTTATACCGAGGCTACTCGATGACACTCCGCCCCCGTAGGATGACAAGCCCCCACAGGGTGAACACAGTGAGCCCAGACCATCAACCGGGTAGCTGACACAAGATGGGGCACAGGATGAGACACAGCAGGGCTGGCAAGACATCTTGGAGTGATGGAGCTGGGTCTGAAATGACAAGTGACAGGCAAGAGTTAGTGGGAGAAATCAGTTACAGATAGGTAGCCGTGTTGGTCTGCCATAGTCAAAACAAAAAAAATTCCTTCCAGTAGCACCTTAAAGACCAACTAAGTCAGTTCTTGGTATGAGCTTTCGTGTGCATGCACACTTCTTCAGATACACTTTTTTTGGGGAGAAATCAGCTGAGGAAGGGGATGCTGAAGGAGCACTTGTGCAACAATGGGGGACGTTGAAGCAGAGGGGGGAGACCATGTTAAAAGGAAAATTACAGAGGCTAGTGCTTTGTGGAAGAGCTGGTACCTGCCTTTGTGGATGAGATGCACTATATTAGGAGTGACCAACATGGTGTCCTCTAGATGTTGTTGGCATGCAACTCCCACCAGCCCCAGCTAATGTTGCCAAAGTTTCAGAATGATCAGAGTTGAAGTCCACGATGTTTAGTGGACACTGCATTGGGTATCTCTGCTCTTGACTCTCATTAGGTATCTCTTACAAAATACAGCTTACAAATGGCATAGAATGATGCAATATCTAAGGCAGCCTTTCTCAACCTGTGGGTCCCCAGATCTTGTTGGACTACAACTTCCATCACCCCTAGCTAGCAAGGCCAGAGCTCAGGGATGATGGGAGTTGTACTCCAACATCATCTGGGGACCCACAGGTTGAGAACCGCTGATCTAAGTTATGTAGGGTGCAGGAAAGAAAAAAGGTGACCACAGCAAATAATCAAATAATAAAGAGGGACAGGCCATAGCTCAATGGTAGAGCATCTTCCTTGCACAAAGGAGTTCACAAGTTCAATCCCTGGCATGTCCTGGTAGGGCTGGGAGAGACTCCCGCCTGAAAACCTGTTCATCCCTGTTCACAGTGCTGACCAAGATGGACCAAAAGCCTGAATCAGTTTAAGGCATCTTTCTAATCACTAGAAAGAAAGACTTGCTAATGGTGTGGGGGTGCCATTGTGGGAAAATTAAAAAGGATATCCACCTGCCCTGTGTTACAGTCAAGAAAGGAGTTTGGAGCAGAGGTTCAAAGTCCCTCTCAGCTGTATTAGTCCAGTGAGTGGGTGTCCCCCACCTAAAATGTAGGTTTGGCTTCCTGAATTTTGAAACCAAATAATACATGGTAGCATCTTAAAGGGCTATTCAGTCCAGAGTCTAAAATGATCTAACTGGTTCATTTGGATGCTCCTGCATTGCAGGCCTGAACGTAAAGTCCATCAACAGTATGCACATTTCTCAAGGCCTCCCCAAACCTGGAGTTTTCCATGGTCAGCATGTCAGAACATCAGAGGCTGCTTTCAACTGAGTTAGACCCATAATCTATCTCAGAGTTTCTCAAACTTGGGTATCCTGATGTTTTTGGACTGCAACTCCCATCACCCCTAACTAGCAGGACTTGATGGAAAGTGTAGTCCAAAATAGGGTTGCCATATGTCCAGAATTTCCCAGACATAGCTGGTATTCAGACCTTGTAAACAGCATCTGGGCGATTTTAATTAAAAATAGCTCCAAAACTCATGTTTTGTTTTCTTTTTGAAAGAAAAGTTCAACAGCGTTGCCAAAAGCAGCTCAACAGCTTTTCTGTCCATATTTTCACTTTTTAAATATGGCAACTGTCAGAGCCACCCGAGGTCCCAGCTCACAAGAGACCAAAATCCAGTCCAAGTTATATACAAAAGGTTTTATTGAAGAACATTGTTGTCGTTACATCCAAGCTCCGTGGCTCAGCATCTGTTACCCTTAGATGTTAGAAGTCCCCTCTGAGTCAGTCCCGCCCCTGCACCAGCTTAAGAGGCTTGTACTGCTCCACCTTTTCCTCTCCTTCCTTTTCCGCAGGGTCTTCCTGCCCCCCGTGCTCCCTCCCTCCGGGACTCCCCCGAGGCTGAGTCTTCTGACGCCTGCTCCCCCCTCCTTCGTGCTTTGGGACCAGGCTCCTCCTCAGGGCTCT
Source organism: Podarcis gaigeae (assembly GCF_964106915.1). Lineage (NCBI taxonomy): Eukaryota > Metazoa > Chordata > Lepidosauria > Squamata > Lacertidae > Podarcis > Podarcis gaigeae. The sequence goes on from NC_139693.1 coordinate 7,059,673, forward strand.
CCTCATTTCCGCGCGCCTCCACATTTGAACTTGGCGCGCGTACGTTGCCTCTGACCTTCCTTTCGACCGTTACGCTACTCTCGGTACTACACTCCTCCCCTTCCGGCAGGACGTTCTGCTCCGAACTCCTTCCCCTCTCTGCTCCCTGTTCTGCTCCTTCTGACACACTGGTAACTCCACCCCCTTCACTCCGTTCCGACGGAGAGGCCGGTCCCGATCTCCAACCCCCACTGGGGATTCCCTCTTCGTTCCCCTGCTTCTGACTGCTTCCCTCTCTACTGCCCCTTGGCCTGACCAGGGGGGCTCCCTTTTGGGAATCCTCGGATTCACTTGACGGACTCACTGACAACCTCGGGTCGTCGTCGTCCTCTTCCTCGTCGCCCTGGGACCCCTCCCCCTCGCTCTCTGTCCCTGAAACCCTGACAGCAACCTTAGTCCAAAAGCAGATGGAAACATGAGTTTGGGAAACTCTGGTCTATCTAGTTTAAGATTATCCACACTGAGTGGCAGCGGATCTCAAAGTTTTTGGAAAGGGTGGCACAAAATAGAGGGGGGAGACAAGAACACAGTTAGATCAGACTTACCTAGTCGCTGAAAAGTCAGGAGGAGTTGAAAGGTGCTAGTGAAAGACTGAAGAGTTGTGATAGCTTTTATACTGTTGTATGTGGATCAAACCTGCTGCATTGGATATCCTCCTTTTGCCCAAGGGAAGATTTTAGCTAATTTGACTTTAGTCACGAATGTCCACCCATGCCTTATGGCAGCTAATCTGATTAATATGTTTAAACCTGCAGTCTTCTTTCATTTGAGAAAATTACAGGCCTCAATGGGGCTGTCTACTACTTCCTACAAAACTGGGTTGCCTCTTCCACCATGTATTTCTGGAAGTTAATGTCCTCAGTGTCCAGGTCCCTTGAGCAACATCTTGCTATCCAGGGTCAACAACTTGTGGGCAGGGATGCCAACTTGAATAAAATATTATGGGGGGCATAATAAAATACAGTCATACCTCGGGATAAATACGCTTCAGGTTGAGCGCTTTCTGGTTGCGCTCTGCGGTGACCCGGATGTAATGGAGTGTGTTACTTCTGGGTTTCACCACTCGCGCATGCGCAGACGGTCAAAATGACGTCACACGTATGCGCGGAAGCTGCGAAACGTGACCCGCTCAGATGTGCTGCTGCATCTTATGTTATGTTCAGGATGTGAACATCCAGAATGGATCCCGTTCGCATCCCGAGGTACCACTGTATTATGGAAATGGTAACTGTGCAGATATGGTCTACAAGGCATTGAGATTGAAGGATTTTAGTCCCACAGCCGCTGCTACCGCCACCCTCCTGCACCTTACATTTACAGCATCATCATACCACATGAAACAATCATGGCTTCCCCCAAAGGATCCTGGGAGCCTCAGTTTCTTAAGCATGCTGGGTGTTGCTAGGAGATTCCCATACCCTCCAACATTTCTCCAACGAAAACAGGGACACCCCGTTCCATAATGATAATCTGACTATTTATACGTCACACATCTTACTGGGTTGCCACAGCTACTTTGGACTGCTTCCAACATACATAAAAACATAATGAAACATTAAGCATTAAAAAAAAAACCCTTCCCTATACAGGATTGCCTTCAGACAGCTCGGAGGTCGGATAACTCCATACCCCCCAACATTTCTCCAATGAAAAATACGGACATCATAAGGAAAAGTGGGACATTCCGGGATCCATCAGAAACAGGGACAGCTTCTCTAAAACAGGGTCATCCCTGGAAAATAGGGACACTTGGAGGGTCTGGATTCCCTTATTCCCCTCCCAGGCCTACAATCTCCAGAGTTCACTGGCAAGAGGGATTGCTTGTTAAACTACTCTGGGAATTTGTAGCTCTGGGAGGGGGCACAGGGTCTCCTAATTACTCTCATCATCCTTAACAAACTGCAGCTCCCATAATTCTTTGGGGGAAGCCATGACTGTTTAAAGTGGCGTCCAAGTATGGTAAACATTTGGTGTGGATGTCACCTGAAGATATAATAGGTTCCTCTGTTCATATTGATGCTCTGTAGGGATGCGGGTGACGCTGTGGTCTAAACCACTGAGCCTCTGCCGAAACAACCCTGGTGATCAATGGGGCGACAAATGTCGCAGTCAGATCGCCCATTATACAAAGATGTATAAAACAGAACAGAAGATTTGCTGGAGATGTAAAGAAAAGGAAGGGACCTTTTACCACATGTGGTGGGAATGTAAAATTGTAAAAAATTATTGGGGAATGATTTATAACGAATTGAAAAAAATGTTTAAAATAGCATTTGTAAAGAAACCAAAAGCTTTTCTGTTGGGTGTTTTAGGACAAAATGTGAAGAAAGAATTGAGAACACTGTTTATGTATGTGACAACAGCAGCAAGAATTTTAATAGCACAAAACTGGAAGAAGGGAGAAATACTATCCAAAGAACAATGGCATGAAAAGTTGATGGAATATGCAGAATTACCAAAATTGACAGACAAACTGCGTGACTTTTGAAAAGAATGGGAACCTTTTGTAACATATTTGCAGAAACAATGTAAAAGTATGGATTCTTTGGCAGGATTTAAATAAACATATATAATGTAATTAGAGAGAACAAGAAAGATAACAATGTGATAATATACTACTATATATAAGCAGCAGAATGCAGCAAGTGCTTTAACAAACCAAAAAAGGAAATGGAGGGAAACCAAGGGGGAGAGGACCCCTGACCATTAGGTCCAGTCGTGGCCGACTCTGGTGTTGCGACGCTCATCTCGCTTTATTGGCCAAGGGAGCTGGCGTACACATTCCGGGTCATGTGGCCAGCATGACTAAGCCGCTTCTGTTGAACCAGAACAATGCACGGAAACTCCGTTTACCTTCCTGCCAGAACGGTACCTATTTATCTACTTGCACTTCGTGCTTTCGAAGTGCTAGGTTGGCAGGAGCAGGGACTGAGCAACAGGAGCTCACCCCGTCACGGGGATTCGAACCGCTGACCTTCCAATCGGCAAGTCCTAGGCTCTGTGGTTTAACTCACAGCACACACACACCCCGAAGGGGGAGAGGAGAATTTACAAAATGATTGTTTGGTTAAGTTGAATGTTTGATATATGTATGAAAACTAATAAAAACTGATTTAAAACAAAAACAAAAACCACTGAGCCTCTTGGTGATCAGAAGGTCACGGTTCAAATCCCTGCAACGGAGTAAGCTCCCATTGCTCTTTCCCAGCTCCTGCCAACCTAGCTGTTCCAAAGCACACCAGTGCAAGTTGATAAATAGGTACCACTGCGGCGGGAAGGTAGAAGGCATTCTGGTTTCCATCATGGTGTCCCATTGAGCCAGAAGCGGTTTAGTCATGCTGGCCAAATGGCCCAACCAGCTGTCTGTGGACAAACGCCAGCTCCCTTGACCTGAAAGCAAGATGAGCACCGTAACCCCATAGTTGCCTGTGACTGGACTTAACTGTTCAGGGGTCCTTTACCTTTACCTTTTTTACCTATTGATGCTCTGCCTCTCCTGCCCAGCCCTGAGATTTTTTTTTTCTCTTCATCCTTTATGGAATGAAGGACCCCAATACAGAGGTGAACCCTGGAGCCCTAATGACGAAGCATGTCTTACACAGCTAACTATAACACACACAAAAACCAGCTGCCTCTTGGTTGCTTTGATCTAACTCTCTGAGAGAGGGAATGCCTTTGGCTATCTATAAGCGGATGGCATTGAGCACAGGGTACTACTTACATTCTATTACTGCACTTTTAATCATCACCGTGGCAAGATAACTGAAAGGTGTGGTTTCATAATAAAACTCTTCTCAAGCATATATATTTTTATATAATGAGGCTTACACCTGCCAACAAGAAAGGATCAATTAATAAACTTAAACTACCAGGAGCAGGTGCTAATGTTTATTTCCCCCCCCGGCCGAATATTGTAAAGAAACTACAGTGGCAAAGATGCTTTAAGTTCTTGGGTGTGGTGCTGATCTTAGCCCGACCACCTGTTCTTAGTTCTAAAGCAACAAGGGAGAAATCCAAAGGAATCTGAGCTTCCCAGAAGCTGCCACTCCTAGAAGACACTCCTACAAGTTTTACAGGGTTTTTTTAGTCAGCAAACAATATTAGAAATCTTAGGGAAGGACGTTCTTGCACGAATAAGATACAGAAAGGAAATTAGGAATGGGACGGTCCCCCAACCCCTGACCATTCCTTCCCCCTGCCCCTAAAAAAAAGTTTAAATTTCTTTAAAATTCAAAATGTATGTGGAATATTATAAATATTTTTTCAGTCTGTGGATCTGGGTGTCACTGTGATCTAAACCACTGAGCTTCTTGGGCTTTCTGATCAGAAGGTCGGCAGTTCGAATCCCCGCAACAGAGTGAGCTCCTGTTGCTCTGTCCCAGCTCCTGCCAACCATTCCCCTATGAGATACATTTGTTAGAAGTTGGTGAGATTTTAGTGATTATAAGTTGGTGAGAAGAGCACATTTCCGGATTTTGTAGCAAAGCAGTGTTCTTCCTTCTTTGAATTGTAATGAAAATAACAGATACATGATTGTTAAACATATTTAAAAATGACTTGATTAAAGGAATGATGCCACAGAAGACAGAATTAGGATTCAAGGTGACCTTGGCAGGATTGAGAACTGGGTCAAAACTAAGCAAATAAATTTCAACATGGACAGATGTACGCTTCAACACATGAACAGGAATAACTAGATACACGAATGTAAGATAGGGGACACCTGGCTTACTAGTCGTAGATGTGAAAAGGATCTAGGAGTCTTAATAGACCACCAGATTAACAAAAGTTGAGAGTGTGATGCAGAAGCAAATTAGCTAATGCTATTCTAGGCTGCATCAACAGAAGTCTAGCATTGAGATCATTCCTTTACACTTGTTTGCCTTGACTAGCATTTTCTATTTGCAGACCATTCATGCAGTTTGGAGTTAGCCATGGTCATTGATTTCAATAGGTCTCCTCTGATTCTGAGTCTACTTCTTCTTCTCAGTCTGTCCCAGGATATAATGGAAGAGTGCGTCTTTGGGGGGGAAGTCAAACCATTGTAGAGTTACAGTGCCTTCTGTGACTGTAGAAACCAATATGGGAGATACATGTTTTGTGGCAGCTGGGGCAGATGAAGGCGTCTGGTTGTGCTGATGCTTGTGTACCATGGTGTTTTTTTCTTTCTGCGCTTCTCCAGCTGGTCATTCCTCCTCCAAGTACACACTGAGTCAAGCAGACGTTGGCAGGTCAGTGGTTTATAAGTTAGATATAACTCACTAGATGCATTTTTTTTAATGGGTGCAAATTCAGTTCCCATTGTCCTCATAAAGGAGAATGGAAGCTAAGGGGCTTCCGGTGTGTTATGGGTTCAGGAAACATAGACAAAGAACACAAACCACCACCTTAAACAACAACAACAACAACAAATTAATGAAAGACACATCAGTGTTGATCTGACTGTAGAAGAATTAGCTTCAGCCAAGGACTATAATATCTGAAATGAGAGGTTGCAAGAGGTTATAATATCATTACCCTATAATAATATGAGGAGACCCTATAATATGCTTGCAGCCTTAGAAAATAACATAGGCCAATGTAGCTTTGATATGTGCAGCAAAGGTGATACTCAGCTGTGATTCAGACGCGACTTCCTTTTTCTAAGAAACTGTATAAAAGCACATGGCACAGGACACCGATCTCATCAGACTCAAGCACCTTCTCTCTGTCTTCTGCTACTGCTCTTGGTAAGTACTTTTCATTCATTCTAATGTGTGGGTGAAATAATGAAATCACTAACCATGATGGCTATTCTCTGCTCCCGTGGTTGGAAGCTGAATGCTTCTGAATGCCAATCGCTGGAATCCTCAGGAGGGGAGAGTTGCTCTCATGCTCTGGTTCTGCTTTTGGGTTTTCCTGAAGATGCATCTAGCTAGTTGGTGATTGTGAGAACAGGATGTTGGGCCATTTGCTGACCCAGCACATTTTTCTTACGTTCCTAAATATCAGATTTTGGGTCGAGTGGTGTGAGCCAAGGGGTGGAGGAATCTGTTCATTTTGGTTTCCTCTCAGATTCTCTCTCTCTCTCTCTCTCTCTCTCTCTTTCTCTCTCTCTCTCTGACCTTCCCAGTAACTTTAGTTCCTCGCAGTTTCATACAACTGGCCTGACCTAGCAGGCCTCTCTTATGTCCATTCGTGTTGTATTTCAGAATGTAAAAATTAGGTAAAATTGCCTTTATTTGCAAACTGAAACAAATTTCTTTCTCCATCCCTTGCTAAGAGTAGTTCTGATTCTGCATACCCTCCAAAATTTCTTCTATGAAAATAGGGACATCCAGTGCTTGCTTTCTGTAAAAAATAGGTGCCAGTGCTCACCATGAAGTTGTTACAGTAAGAGCCACAATTTTTAACAAGAGAGAGAAAGAGAGATAGATGTGCCAGTAGTACGTACCCTTGGGGGGGGGAGCACTGAGGACGTCTATTACCATAATAAAAATAATTTTACTATCTAAATCCTACTTGTCTGACTGGGTTTCCCCAGCCCCTCTAGAAGGATACAAATATATACAAAAGCATAATAAAACATTAAACATTTTAAGAAAACGTCCCCATACAGGGATGCCTTCAGATGCCTTTGTCTTGGGGGCTAATATAACTCCATAGCCTCCAACATTTCTCAGATGAAAATAGGGACATCCTAAGGAAAAGCAGGACTTCAGAAACAAGGATGGTTTCTGTACATCCAGGACTGTCTCTGGAAAATAGGGATACCTGCATGGTCTGCACATGTTTGCAGGCTAGTTGCCCCAAAACAGGAAGAGGAAAAGGTATGGTTGACTCGCATCCACAAAGGTGGGTACCAGCTCTTGGTCCATCTTGGTCAGCACTGTGAAAAGGGATGGACAGTAACTCTCCAGGTTTTCAGGCAGGAGTCTCTCCCAGCCCTACCAGGACATGCCAGAGATTGAACTTGTGACCTCGTTTGTGCAAGGAAGATGCTCTACTACTGAGCTACGGCCTGTCCCTCTTTATTATCTGATTATTTGCTGTGGTCACCTTTTTTTTTCCTTTCCTGCACCCTACATACCTTAGATATTGCATTATTCTATGCCATTTGTAAAGTGTTTTTTGCAAGAGATACCTAATGAGAGTCAAGAGCAGAGGTACCTGTGATGGGATAATGAGCTGCTTGTGCGTAAAGCTTGATCCCTCCGGGATTTGGCTGGTCAGCCAACCTGAGTCTCTAACGGAGCCCCCAAAGCATGACTCCGTCAGTCGCTGGTAGAATCTGCAGTTTTAATCTATCTCCTTCTTGTTCCAAAATTTCCCAATATTTCGGCCAATTTGCCTCCATATTGGGTTTTTCCAGAGCCTTAGCTTCCATTGGTGACAACCACCTTGGAGTTTTATTTTCAAGCAAGTCCTTATATCTTATCCAAACATTAAACAGTGCTTTCCTGACAATATGGTTTTTAAACGCTTTATGTGCTTTGACCTTGTCATACCACAAATATGCATGCCACCCAAATGCATTATTGAAACCTTCTAAGTCCAAAATGTGTTTTCAAGAAGCAGCCATTCTCTCAGCCAGCAAAAGGTTGCTGATTCATAGTAAAGCTTCTGGTCTGGCAGGGCAAATCCCCCTCTTTCTTTAGCATTGGTTAAAATCTCAAATTTTATTCGAGGCTTCTTGCCCTGCCAGACAAATCTAGAAATATCTCTCTGCCACTTCTTGAAACAGTCCATCTTGTCCAAAATTTGCAATGTTTGAAACAAATACAACATCCTTGGCAATACATTCATCTTTATCGCAGCAATTCAGCCTAGCAATGATAACTTCAAATTTGACCATATTTCTAAATCCTTTTTCACTTCCATCCAACATTTTTCATAGTTATCTTTAAATAAATTCACATTCTTAGCTGTCATATTAACCCCCAGGTTTCTTAACTTTCTTAACCAATGTTAATCCTGTCTCCTTCTGAAACCTCTCTTTCTCAATCACTGTTAAGTTCTTCTCTAACACCTTAGTTTTCAGCTTATTCAACTTAAATCCCGCAACCTGACCAAATTATTGAATTAATTGCAATACTCTTTTAGTACTGGATTCTGGCTCCTGTAATGTCAAGACTAAATCATCAGCGAATGCTTTCAATTTATACTGTTTGGCTCTGACTTGTATACCTTTAACCAATTGGTCCCTTCTAATCATATTGAGCAAAACCTCCAGGACCGAAATAAAAAGCAATGGGGAGATTGGGCAACCCTGTCATGTTCCTTTCTCTATCTTAAATTCTTCTGTGACTACCTTATTCACAATTAATTTAGCTTTTTGTTCTGAGTAGATTGCACCTATACCGTTTTCAAAACCTTGGCCTACCCCCATTCCCTGTAAGTTTTTCTTCATAAAGCTCCAAGAGATGTTGTCAAAGGCTTTCTCCGCGTCCACAAATATCAAAACTGCTTTGGTATTAATATTCACTTGTAATTTTTCTAAAATATCAATTATATTCCTTGTATTATCTGACAAGTATCTCCCTGGGATAAAGCCCGCCTGATCTTTATGGATTTCTTCTACCAGTACCTTTTTTAATCTTTTAGCCATAATTTCAGCAAAAAAATTGTAATCCACATTGAGCAAAGAAATGGGGTGGTAGTTCTTAAGTTGTGTCTTCTCAGACTCTATTTTCGGTATAAGTGTAATATAGGCTTCTTTCCACGACTCTGGTGCCTTTCCCCCCTCCAATATTTCATTGCAAACTTCCTTGAAAGGCTGTACTAACCATTCTTTCAAAGATCTATAATATCTTGAAGTCAAGCCATCTGGCCCTGGAGATTTGCCCAATTTCATGTTCTGAATAGCTCCTTCCACCTCCTGATCTGTTATTTTATAGTTCAACATTAACTTATTCTCTTGAGAGATTTTTTGGTAGTCCATTTGTTTTGAGAAATCGGTCAATGTCCGTTTCTTTCTGAGTCTCCTGTGTATATAACTGTTTAAAATACTTCTGAAAGCATTTCCTGATCTCCTCAGGATTCTGTATATTCTTTCCCTCCACTTCCAAGTTGGTAATCGTGTTAAGTTTTTGTCTTTTTTTCATTTGCCAAGCCAGCAGTTTCCCACATTTATTAGCCGATTCAAATGTATTTTGTCTCATCTGTTTAATCTTCCATTCTATTTCCTGATTCATCAATTTCATATATTGTACTTGATATAACTTTATCTCTTTCAGAATCTCCTGTGATTTTGGTTTTGCTCTCAGTCTTTTCTCTCCATCCTTTATTTTCTCCAAAATTTTGTCCTTTTTTTCATTTTGAGTTCTCTTCCTAATTGCATTCTGTTGTATCAGAAATCCTCTCATAACTGCTTTACTTGTGTCCCAAATGACTCTTTTTTCAACAGTGGTGCTCATATTTATCTCAAAATAATCTCTCAAGTTTTTGGGGGCCTTTTTAGTCACTTCTTCATTCCTAAACAATGAGTCATTCATCCCCCATCTAAAGGAACCAATTGGTGTTAGTTTCATTTCCATCTTCACCGCATTATGGTCGGAGCAGGTTTTGGGACAAATTTCCACTTTTCTAGTCTCTGGGGCCAGCCCCCTAGTTACCCAAATTTGGTCAATTCTTGTCCATGTCATTTTGGCTTCAGAGAAGAAGGTTCCTTCTCTTCCCAAGGGATTCTTAGTTCTCCAAATGTCAACCATATCAAAAAACGTCTTTGGTAATCTGCCATCTTTTGTTACCACCTGTCTCTGGGCCTTATCCATATTTGTAGACAGCACTCCATTCATATCTCCCATCAAGATCATATTATAATCCAGATAATCCATCAAAGTTTCATGCAACTTCTTGAAAAATTCCGATTTCCCCTCATTTGGTGCATAGATGCCTACTATCAAAAACTTCTCTCCTTGTGATTGAATTTCAGTTGCAACAAATCTTCCTTGGTCATCTTTAAATAGGAATTTCGGTGACAGGCTCTCCTTTACATAAAGTACTACTCCTCTTTTCTTGACTTTATCTGATGAAATAAATTCATGTCCTAATCTTTTGTTACTCAAAATCTTCCGATGTAGCCTTGTCACATGTGTTTCTTGTAGACAAATCAAATCCAATTGTTCTTTTTTTAATAAATGAAAGACTCTCTGCCTTTTTTCCGGGGAGTTCAGTCCATTCACATTCCAGCTTAGTACTTGCAGTGTCATGATGTAATTACTCTGCTTTTCCTCCACCAGCACCCAGTACTTTATCTATGTACTATCCAAAGCTTCTGGCTCTTTTCCAAGTTCTTTCTGCAGATCTTCTTTGTGATTTTCCAAAAACTTGTCTTTCTCCTCAACTGATCTTATTTTTATCTTTCTTCCATTGTAGCGAAAGGATAGGCCTTGGGGGAATTCCCACCTGAAAATGATTTTGTTCCTTCTCAGAAGGGCAACCAAATCTCCAAAGTTGGATCTAAGATCCAAAAGATGTTTCGGTATGTCTTTAAAAATTTCCACTCTTGATTGCAGAATTATCAGAGGATTCTGAAAATGCAGACCCAAGATTTTGTCACTCTCTTTTTTTGATCGGAGGGTGATCAGACAATGCCTTATTTTGATTTTCTTTCCACCTTTTCCTAGTCTGAAGGCCCTCACAATTTTAAATTCTTCTTGTTTCAATTCCGGCTTCCAAAACTCTGCAAATTCCTGTGTCAAAAAGTCTATCAAGGTGCCCTCCTCCAATTCGGGTACAGCTCTAATTCTTAAATTCGTCTGTTTTTCCTTAAGTTCCAACATAGACAGCGTCAATTTATTGTCTTGAATTTCTTTCTGTAGGTCTAGAGCCTTCTCTGTTTCCAATTGTGTTAACTTGAATTCCACAACAGCAGCTTTTTCCTGGTTCAAAGTGGATTCCTGCAACAATTTCTGGATAGATTCTGTATTACTGTTAACCTTTTGTCCCAAACTGTTTAAAGTTTCTGTATTTAAATCAATTTTAGTAGTTGCAGTATCGACTTTCTTGTTTGTCTCCTCGACCCTCTTATTTGTCTCTTCAACCCTCGTACTGAGTTGCACCAAAGTTTCATTAATCTTGGCCAGTGCATTCACTAAGGCATCTTCTGAAGACATTCCACTAGGCTTAGGTTGTGTTGGTACAGTCACAGATGTAGTAGTAAGGCCGGCAGCTGATTGCCTTCGCTGCCCCAAGATCTTCCCAGACCTTGTTGATCTTTCTGGGGGTGGCAAATCTACTTTTTCTTTCCCATCTGCCATAACACTTAAACAATAGAAGAGCCAAGGTCAATCTCAAATACACAGTCTGTTTACCAGTGGAAATTTCCCCTTGTAGCAATTTCTAAAAGTCCCTCTAGGGGGAAACAGTTGCAATAGTCCAAAAAAGAACAAACAAAAAACAAAAAACAGTCCTTTAAAACTCCAACCGAGAAAAATAAACAGTTCTAATTTTTGTTACTTTTTTTTACTTTCCAATTACTTTCTCTCCTTTTTTCAAACAAAGTAAAATAACTGGTCACAATGTATCTCTCTTACTGTCAGCAAACCTTCTATTGCTGCAGTTCAGAAAACGTCAGTCTTTGTCTACCGGCAGACCGTTCCCAAGTTTGAGCCGTGGATTTTAAGCTCTTTCCCTCTCTCTTGCAGGAATACACAGTCCAAAACGTCCCCCTTCCTTCCCTGCTTCCTAGGAAGGAGGTTCGGAATTTTATCGAGTTAGAAATCAGTCCTTTCCAGGCGAAGTTCCATAGCTTTAGCTTAAAGCCTCTTCGCTTTTATCTATTTACAAAAGCGGAAGGCGGACTTCCTGTTTAGACCTCCCCGCTTCAGTATCCAATTACGTCTTTTTTTCCTTCTTTTTAAATAAATCCAATACCCCCTACTCACGGGTAGATGCTTTTTATAGTCGAATTGTCCCAGGAAAAAAGTCAGCGCTCTCCAGCAACGGCTATGTGGCTTAGCTCCGTGAAAGAAGCAGTTGACTCACAGCACCGCGCCACTCGCCCCGCTCCACTCCGAAATCCGTAAACAGGTTTCCTTCCAAATTGGGGGGGCGCAAAGAGTGCCCGCCGAGCCCCACGTTCACAGGCTACACCCGCCTGTGGTTTCTGTAGGGTCCCCGCTTCGCCGTAGCGGTGTAGACTCGATTTCCACAGAGCTGGTCCCTCCAAATCAGAGAGAGTCCGCCATTAGCTGATGGCGCTAACCCGGAAGTCTAATACAGAGCATCTCATCCACAAAGCTCTTCCACAAAGCACTAGCCTCTGTAATTTTCCTTTTACCATGGCCTCTCCCCTCTGCTTCAACATTCCACATTGTTGCACAAGTCTCCAAGGGTGGACTTCAGCATCCCCTTCCTCAACTGATTTCTTCCACTAACTCTTCCCTGTCACTTGTCATTTCAGACCCAGCTCCATCACTCCAAGATGTCTTGCCAGCCCTGCTGTGTCTCATCCTGTGCCCCATCTTGTGTCAGCTACCCGGTCGCTGGTCTGGGCTCACTGTGTTCACCCTGTGGGGGCGTGTCATCCTACGGGGGCGGAGTGTCATCAAGTAGCCTCGGTATAACATCTGGAGCCAATGTTGGCTGCCTCAATCAGTTACCACCATGTGAAGTAGTCATCCAGCCGCCTCCCATGAGTGTGGTCATCCCAGGAGCAATCCTTGCTGCCACTTGCGAGCCACTTAGAGTGGGGGGATACACCGCCTGCGGTGGGGGCTCCGGCGGAAGCTCATACGGCCGTTTGGGTCTGTGCCAACCCCGTGGAATTGCCAAGGTGTGCGGTTCTCCCTGTTAAGATCAAAGTCAATCTCCACAGCAACAGAAGAATTTGGAAAAGAAAATGGTACCTGGAAACTCCTAATACGCCTTCATGGCTGCTGCTGATGTCATAGGCCTGGGTGTCATCAGTGCTGAGCCCCCTCAATCCACAACTCTGATAACTGGATCTGTGGTTGCTCAGCATTCCTGATGCTTGTGTCCATCTCTATGCTAGATTGTAGATCTGCTGCTTTGACTTCTCAGCTTTTCCTCCTGCGCTTTTACTTAACTCAAAGTACAAAACAAAAAACTCCAAAGGCATTAAGTAATATCTCCTTCTTTGGTTCTCTGTATGTTCAACTATTCTGAAGGATGCCCAAGTTTTTTGATGCCTCAACTGTCCTGCTAAACTCATGCCAATCGCTTTGTGCTGTTATCTTTCAGAGTAAAATATTTTTGTTCCCTTTGACATTTGCTCACCAGGCAAGTGTTTTCACATGCTGCTTTTTTCATTCATTAAAGCTTACCTGCCTGCATTTGAAAGAGAGAAAAACCCTGTTGTGTTTGCTTCTCATTGGGTTTTGGGGAGGAGGACTTTTTTGGGTCTGCACTGAATATCCATCTCATTCAGTAGCTGATGGATGCCCCAGAGAAACTGCTGGGCAAGGTGTATGACCATCAACCATCCCTATCTGTGTCTGTCACCCAATACTTAAATGTATGCTTCTCTATGTATGTGTAGCTTCTAATTTTCTTAGATATAGTATAGGGGAGAGAAATTCAAGTGTAATGATCAAACATGACCCTCTGGACTTCTCTTTATGGCCCATGAGACTCTTCCCATGTCATACAGGCTCCCAAACCTAGCCCCTCACCAGCTGTGCTTTGTAGGCTCCTTGGGTGATTAGGCCTGTGTGGGGTGTTCCATTAATTCTGACGATATGACTTACTTGCCAGCCTGGGAGAGATAAGGAATGCTACATATATAGTATGTGTAATACTAGTCTAAAAGGCAAATGTAAAAATTATCATAGCATCATAGAATTGCAGAGAAGAAAGGGATTCTAAGGACCATCTAGTTCAACCGCCTGGAATGCAGGAAGTTTCAGCTGTCCAATACGGGGAGAGAACCTCCAACCTTTCTGTATCAGCACCATTCTCTAACCAACTGAGCTATTCAGGCATTGTGACTGGGGATGATGGAAGTTGCAGCTCTGCATTATCCAGAGGGCCAAAGGCTCCACACATCTGTTACACAACACTCCTCATTTTATATTGTGTTGTATCCTTACAGTATGAAGTTAGGCAGAGAAGTGGTACCACAGATGCTCCAAATTTATTTAGGAGGAATTAAGGCTGCAGAAGGGACATGCCAATTGGAAGGTCGGCGGTTCGAATCCCCACAATGGGGTGAGCTCCCATTGCTTGGTCCCACCTCCTGCCAACCTAGCAGCTTGAAAGCACGTCAAAGTGCAAGTAGATAATTAGGTACCGCTCCAGCGGGAAGGTGAACAGCATTTTTGTGCGCCGCTCTGATTTTGTCAGAAGTGGCTTAGTCATGCTGGCCACATGACCCAGAAAAATGGTCTGCAGAATAACGCCAGCTCCCTCGGCCAGTAAAGTGAGATGAGTGCGGCAAACCCAGAGTCGTCTGGACTGGACTTAACTGTCAGGAGTCCTTTACCTTTTTAACCTTTTAAGACTGCAGACTGTCCTGTTCCCAGCAGGAGGTGCTGAAATGCAGAACATGAGTCCAGGCTGTGATTTGAACCAAGGCGAACTCTCAATGGGGCGTAGTTGTCTGCAGGCAACCAAGTCCAACAGGCTAGGCTGTTGATCAGCAAATGTCTCTTTCTCTTTTTCTCATGTGCAGCCATAAAACCATGGGTAGGCAAACTAAGGCCCGGGGGCTGGATCCAGCCCAATCATCTTCTAAATCTGGCCCGTGGATGGTCCAGGAATCAGCGTGTTTTTGCATGAGTAGAATGTGTCCTTTTATTTAAAATTCATCTCTGGGTAATTTGTGGGGCATAGGAATTCGTTCATTATTATTTTTCAAAATATAGTCTGGCCCCCCACAAGGTCTGAGGGATAGTGGAGCGGCCCCCTGCTGAAAAAGTTTGCTGACCCCTGCATAAGACCAAGAAGGGAGGGATGACTCAAGATGGTTGATATCTTCATCATTGCCATTAGTGAAAACCTCAGGTGGGAGTTATTTGAGGAAACGGTTTGTTGTGGTTTCCCCTTTCAGCTGCCCCCTCTTAAACTAAATTCCATTTGGAACCTTCTGGAAATGGGCATCAATCTCATAGCAGCCTTATCCAGTCCTTCTCTTGATTCTTTGTGTACAGTGTTCTCTCTTGCTTCCTCTTCTTTTGCAGGTTAAACCTTTCTCCTCAGGTACGCGGGCGCTGCTATGTCAAGGTCACTGTTGAAAGGAATTCTCCTGCATTGGCAGGTTTGCCTTTCCCGTAGCAAAACGTCACAACTTTGGTGGTATCAGGCCTTGGGCAGAATCCTTTAGTCTATCTTCCCTTTGGTGGGTGTGTAGCGATGACTCACGCCCCCCCCATCTCCTTGCTGCGGCGATACCAGGGGGGCATTGCTCCCCCCCGCTGCCCGCCCAGTGCCCCTTCCTACTCAGGCAGGTGGAGCGGGGCTCTAGCAAGGCCGCAGCCGCAGCCTGCTTGCATTTACGGGTGGGGGGGCACCGGGAGGGTGGCGTAGGCCCAACTAGCTGCAAAACACAGCCTAATTACTTTTCTCAGTGTCGGGGGGTGGCATTCCCCCCCCCCAGCTGCCTGCCAGGCCAGGAGGGCGGTGCTGGCCCTACTAGGCCGCAAAACGAGGCCTAGTCCCTTTTTTCAGCAGTGGGGGGGGCGGAATTGCCCCCACAGGAGGCGCCTGCCAATCCGGGAGGGCGGCATGAGCCTGACTAGGCCACAGCCGCAGCCTGCTTATCTGTTGAGGCTTCTTGTTGAGGTCTGTTGAAGCTGCTGCTACCGACCCAAGCGGGATGCACAGGCCCCATCTAGGCAGCAGGCACTGCCCACTGCCTGCTTACCTTTGCAGCTTGGGGGGTGGGATTGCTGCCAACCACTGGTGTTGCTGGCACAAATGGGTGACGCAGGTCTCAGCTGGGCCTCTAGGCTAGCCTGCTTGTTTTGCCATCCGCAGGGGGCCACATGGTGACCTTTTTGAACTGAATCACACTGGGGAGGGGGTGCCCCGCCGGGCTGAAGGGCAACCCATGTCATTACAGAGGAGGCAGGTTTAGTCGTTGTCTGAGGACTATCCCTGCCTCCGGGTCTGGTCCTGACCGGACGGATACTAGAATCAGCAAGGGATACCGACATGACCTGAAGGTGCTGCTGTGCAATGCCAGGTCAATGATTCATAAGACCACTGCCATCCATGACTTGATCATGGATGGAGGATTTGACCTGGCATGTGTAACAGAGACTTGGTTGGATGAAGCAGATGGGCCTGTTCTTGCCACTGCTTGTCCACCAGTTTTCTCTTATGCACAGCAACCCAGGCCTTGTGGGCGGGGAGGGGAGGTTGCAGTGATTTTTAGGAAGTCATTAGTTTGCACCAGGCGTCCTATTGGGAAGACCCAGTTCTCTGAGTGCATGTTCTGGATAGGGCTTGGCACTTGGCTAACTATCTGGGCAATATCTTAAAAGCAAAAAAATGGCAGGGGAATGAGCGGCTTTGGCTTATGATGAGCTGTTCCGTGAGAGGGCTGCTGAAGAACCCACGGCCCGTTGGGCCATCAAGGACAATGATCTTTGGTCTGAAGTAGTGGCCCCAAACTTTCAAAAAAGGGCTTTTGGGGAGAAGTCAGTTAAACCCCCCTCCAAAGTGCAAAGGGTGGCTATATCAACATGCTGGGAGTTTAATAATGGGTTGTGCAGCAGGGACTGAAGCCGCTTTGACCATGCTTGTGAGCGTTGTGGTGGTCCTCACTCACGGACTAAGTGTTTCCGGGCTAAGCCCCCTTTTCTAGGCCTTGGCAAGTAGCCTTTAGTCTAACATCAAGTTGGGGGGATGCATTCATGCTCCCTCCCCATGCGGCGGTGCTTGCAGGGCCCGTTAAAGGGCACAACCGGGAGTCCCTGGCCCTAGAGTGGCAGTATGTAGGTCAAACTCCCAGGACGAGGTCGGTGGAAGGGCATGCTGTGTAAGTTTGCACTTTGCAGTCCCCTCTCACTGGGTCTCAACTGCCTGCATATCCTCAGCCAGGCGGGCTGAGAGGGTTACCTGCCAAGGCTTGTGCCAAATTTCCCACTTCTGAAGTTCAATAACGTTGTGGCCAATTTGAACCCATACTCTGATCTCCTGTGTTATCATTTGGGGAAAGGGGTAGGCACCACAGACAGGGTTTAGGGTGTGTGCTCGCAAACAGAGAGAGCACCCCTTCTTTCCCCTTGATACCCTTGACCAAAGAACGGTGCACTCCTATCTGGGATGGCCATCCTCTTTCACCAAGCATGCAGCTTCAGGGTGTGTGTGGATATTTTCATCCCCTCCCATTGCGAGAATCTCCTGATATGATGTTTTCAGAAAGGAGGGGGAGGAAACTGCTCTTTGCTTCTTCCTCTCCTGCCTGACTCTGTGGGGAGTCTGAGTGTTATCTATGTAGAGATTAGACGGCTGAGTGAGAGCTGTAACACTCATTCAAGCCAGGAGCGCTTCAGTTTTACTCCAGTCACCTAGCCCAGTTGTGGCAGATCCAGTTGTTGAGCCCAGTCGTTGGCATCGGCTCAAAGGCGTACTGACAGGGGGGTGTACATGGACCGTTGAGGTAAGGAGGGGACACTTGCCTAGCTAGCCAGATCAGCTGAATCAACCCTGGTGATCAATGGGGCAATGGATGTTGCAGCCAGATGCTCCTCACCTCCAAATATATAAAATCATAACTACCTAATACTTATTGCAGTGGTGTTTGCTGCTGCTGCTGCTGAAATAACTAACTAACTATGGCATTATGTTCCCTACATTTCTGATTTATATTATTACATGTGAGGACCCTTTTTATAATATATATGGGGGCTGTTCTTTTTAGATGTAGGGCTGTAGCCAGCTGAGTTCTACTCAGTGTAGACCTATTGAAAATAATGTATCTAAGATAGACATGCCCCCCCATGCCTAGAAGTGAAACCTAGGAATGAGTAAAAGAAATGAAAAATGAACAGAACCAAAAATATAATTATGATGCAGATAGATAGTGTTTATTGTAGTGGAAAGAGGAGATCATGAAAGCATTTCTTAGGTGAGGGGCTTCAAATAGGTCAACAATCCTTTCAGCCCCAAAGAGTTAAATGACAAAGTGACAGATGAATTTATAATTGATACAAGGCAAAGGTACACAGGGGAAGGAAGAGATTCTCAGGGAATTGGAAGCATCAGAACTCTTGCAGGCCTGAAGGATTTTAAGAGTGCCATTAATGAGTGATAGAAAGGCAACAGAAAGGATGTGCTAAAGAGAGATAGAAGGAAAGCTCAAAGAAGCATGGATCAGGGATGTGTAGGCGAGAGTGTCAGAGATGCTGAGCAATCTTTTGATCCAATTCATTCTGGTTTGTCTGGATGGTGAAGGCTCAGCATTCCTGACACCATACAATCATAGAATTGGAGGGTTGGATGGGACCACAAGGGCCATCAAGTCCAACCCTCTGCAATGCAGGAATCTCAACTGCAGCATCCATGACAAATGGCCATTAGACGTTGATCCATGGTGTGCATTTCAGGTACCATTCCCCACACCCCGTTCCTGTGGGGGATCACGATCCCATTCAAAAGAGAGACAAGCTCATCTTCATCTCAGTATAGGAACTGTCATTGGACGAGAAAGGAGATTGTAAGCAAAAGAATTTGGTTGCATCAGTGAAGGCAGCTGCATTGCTGATGAAGGAGCAAGCATGCTAGCCTGTGTTATCTGGGCAGGGCCTGGGGCTGGGGAGAGTCATGCTTGTTCAAAGTTCCTAAATTCCATCACCAGCATTCTTACAACCGGCAGAAGTGTTCTATATGTTTGCTGCGCTATAACTTCACTAGGTGTGATTATGATAGTGCGTGTCATTACAGCTGTAATCTTCGTAGAACAACTGGGGTGAATCTGGAAAAAATAACATGAAAGTGTTTAAGATGGCGTACAATAATGTCTACTCAGATTCTGTTTTAATTACAAATTTTGCATCAATAAATACTATGAGCAATCTTTTCTGAAAGTGGTGTCCAATTAAAGGTAAAGGTAAAGGTACCCCTGCCCGTACGGGCCAGTCTTGCCAGACTCTGGGGTTGTGCGCCCATCTCACTTAAGAGGCCAGGGGCCAGCGCTGTCCGGAGACACTTCCGGGTCACGTGGCCAGCGTGACAAAGCTGCATCTGGCGAGCCAGAGCCGCACACGGAAACGCCGTTTACCTTCCCGCTGGTAAGCGGTCCCTATTTATCTACTTGCACCCGGAGGTGCTTTCGAACTGCTAGGTTGGCAGGCGCTGGGACCGAGCAGCGGGAGCGCACCCCGCCGCAGGGATTCGAACCACCGACCTTTCGATTGGCAAGTTCTAGGCGCTGAGGCTTTAACATCACAGTAAATAGTAAAATTCAGCAAGCAGATAGATTTTTAACAAGGAGATATACAGGCAAAAAACCAAAAAAAACTCATCCTCCCAACTTTTCCTCTCTTTTTGTGGGGAGAATGAGGTCTTCGTTCCTCACACTCCTGTATAGCAACAGCATGAGGTGAGTCAAAACCACAAATTTGAGGAGGGGAGAAACTACAAAACTACAAATTTGAGGAGGGGAGAAGTTCAAAGAGTGACTAGTGTCCTTAGGTGGTCTTTGGTTACTTTGTTAAAGGCTTAGTCAGATAAAAAAAACCTCTCCTGTACAGTCGTTATAATTGACACAAGGCAAAGGTACACAGGGGAAGGAAGGGATTATCAGGGAACTGGAAGCATCGGAACTCTTGCAGGCCTGAATGATAATCAGAGTGCCATCAATGAGTGATAGAAAGGAAACAGAAAGGATGCGCTAAAGAGAGATAGAAGGAAAGCTCAAAGAAGCATTGATCAGGGATGTGTAGGAGAGAGTGTCAGAGATGCTGAGCAACCTTTTGATCTAATCCATTCTGGTTTGTCTGGATGGAGAAGGCTCAGCATTCCTGACACCATACAATCCTAGAATTGTAGAGTTGGATGGGATCACAAGGGCCATCAAGTCCAACCCTCTGCAATGCAGGAATCTCAACTACAGCATCCATGACAAATGGCCATTATACGTTGATGCATGGTGTGCATTTCAGGTACCATTCCCCACACCCCGTTCCTGTGGCGGATCAAAATCCCATTCGAAAGAGAGACAAGCTCATCTCCGTCGTATAGGAACTGTCGCTGGACAAGAAAGGAGATTGTAAGCAAAAGAATTTGGTTGCATCAGTGAAGACAGCTGCATTGCTGATGAAGGAGCAAGCATGCTAGCCTGAGTTATCTGGGCAGGGCCTGGGGCTGGGGAGAGTCATGCTTGTTCAAAGTCCCAGCATTAATACAACCGGCAGAAGTGTTCTGTATATTGACTGCGCTATTTCTACACTAGGTATGATTATGATGCGTGTCATTACAGCTGTAGTCTTCGTAGAACAACTGGTGTTGTCGTAGAACAACTGGTGTGAATCTGGAAAAAATAACATGAAAGTGTTTAAGATGGTGTACACTAATGTCTACTCGGATTCTGTTTTAATTACAAATTTTGCATCAATAAATACTGTGAGCAATATTTTCTGAAAGTGGTGTCCAGTTACATCCCAGTAAATAGTAAAATATAGCAAGCCGATAGATTTTTAACAAGGAGATATACAGGCAAAAAACCAAAAAAACCTCATCCTCCCAACTTCTCCTCCCTTTTTGTGGGGAGAATGAGGTCTTCGTTCCTCACACTCCTGCATAGCAACAGCATGAGGCGAGTCAAAACTACAAATTTGAGGAGGGGAGAATACAAGTTCAAAGATTGACTAGTGACCTTAGGTGGTCTTTGGTTACTTTGTTAAAGGCTTAGTCAGATAAAAAAACTCCTGTACAGTCGTACCTTGGAAATCGAAAGTCCGTTCGACTTCAGAAACATTCAGAAACCAAAGCGCGGCTTCTGATGGGATGCAGGAAGCTCCTGCAGTCAATTGGAAGCCACAGAAGCCCCATTGGATGTTCGGCTTCCAAAAATAGTTCGCAAACAGTCAATTCCGGGTTTCTGCCGTTCGGGAACCAAAATGTTTGAGAACTATGCTGTTAGAAAACCAAGGTACGACTGTATTACCCTTGGTATGTGAATAGAGTGAATCCTCATTCCCCATAATGCACTTTGTGTCCCTGAATTAGACAATCCACTCAGGCTAAAACAAATCCATTACACTATTCCAGCTTTGTAAGTATTTTCATGTTTCCACTGCGATTCACACCAAATCTATGAGGCAAATGTGAAAGCTTGCAAATTTCTAATTACCCTGTTCCTCAAAAATAAAATAAAATAATGTCTAGTAGCACCTTAGAGACCAACTACGTTTGTTCTGGGTATAAGCT
Organism: Podarcis gaigeae; assembly: GCF_964106915.1. NCBI lineage: Eukaryota > Metazoa > Chordata > Lepidosauria > Squamata > Lacertidae > Podarcis > Podarcis gaigeae. Next base: position 7,081,030 of record NC_139693.1, read on the forward strand.
TTTGTGTGCATGCACACTTCTTCAGATACTCTGAAACAGAAGTCACCAGACCTTAACAGTGTCTTCGAAAAATTTTACACATCACTTGGGAAGACAGGCGAACTATAATCAGTGTACTGAAAAAAGCAAAGATCACGAGTGTTGAAGCAATGATTCTTCAACTTCATTGGACTGGTCATGTTATGTGGATGCCTGATGATCCTCTTCCAAAGCAACTACTCTATTCCAAACATAAAAATGGAAAGTGTAATGCTGGTGGTCAGCAAAAGAATTTTAAAGACTGTCTCAAGGCAAACCTTAAAAAATGTAGTATAAACACTGACAACTGGCCTGCGAGTGCTCCAGTTGGAGAACAGCCTTTACCAAAGGTGTCACGGGCTCTGAAGACACTCGAACTCAGGACACAAGGGAGAAAAGTGTGAAGAGAAAGGCCCCCTTGGCAAATCCCACCGTGATCAAATCCTTCCCAGAAACCAATGTCCCCACTGTGTAAGGACGTGTGGATCCAGAATTGGCCTCCACAGTCACTTACGGACTCACTGATAAAACCATTTTTTATGGAAGGTAATCTTACTCGGTTATGAGTTATTAAAAAAGAAGAATGAAGACATATAGGGTGGACATTTCTCAGGAAGGTAGTAGGAGATGGGTGATTGACTCAATACGACTGTTAATGATGGCAATTAGTCCCACAGGAAAAAGCAAGGGATAGTATGCAGATGACCAAAAATAGCTTTAGCTGTTCCTTAAGTTTTCAAAGATCACTGCAGATGGTGACAGCAGTCACAAAATTAAAAGACGCCTGCTCCTTGGGAGAAAGGCGATGGCAAACCTAGACAACATCTTAAAAAGCAGAGACATCACCATGCCAAAAAAGGTCCGTATAGTAAAAGCCATGGTTTTCCCAGTAGTGATGTATGGAAGTGTGAGCTGGACCATAAAGAAGGCTGATCGCTGAAGAATTGATGCTTTTGAATTATGGTGCTGAAGGAGACTCTTGAGAGTCCCAAGGACTGCAAGAAGTTCAAACGTATCCATTCTTAAGGAAATCAGCCCTGAGTGCTCACTGGAAGGACAGATCGTGAAACTGAGGCTCCAATGCTTTGGCCACCTCATGAGAAGAGAAGACTCCCTGGAAAAGACCCTGATGTTGGGAAAGATTGAGGGCACAAGAAGAAGGAAACGACAGAGGATGAGATGGTTAGACAATGTTCTCGAAGCTACAAACATGAGTCTGACCAAACTGCGGGAGGCAGTGGAAGACAGAAGTGCCTGGCGTGCTCTGGTCCATGGGGTCACGAAGAGTCGGACACGACTAAACGATTAAACAACAACAAAGTTTTCAAAACACAATCCGTAGCGAATCTAATCCGGAGTCACAGAATGCCTCTGTGCCCTTTTCGTATGAAAGCTTTCATTTAAAGACAACTTACCAACAGAAGGAATGGCTGAGCAACCAAAGTCAAGGGCAGCTGGAAAACTCTGGTGAGGAAGACAGAAATGTCTGGAGCAATTATACCGTTTGCTTTTGGCTTCCATGCCTTGAGTCAGTCTTGCTCTTTCCTAATGGGCACTTGGCACAAATGCCTAGAAATCTCACAAACATTTTTCTTTCAATGATTAACCTCATGGGGCAAGAGTGTGATCTCATACAAGAGTTTGTATTTCATTATAGATTATTATAGTCCCTGGATGGATGCCTTTGTTGCAAGCACATATCCTTAATTACCAATGCCACCTTGTCTCAACCCTTATATTATCTGATTATACAAATGAATGCAAATATGGGTCAAATCCATTGTTTTCAGATTTCAAAATGCCTAATATTTAAAAACAAAATCTCAAGGTTTCTGGGGTTTTATTTTCGAAAACAATAAGTATTCTCATCTGCAATGTTCCTTGTATTTTTCTATTTAAGCCATTTTTCATCTGAAATTTCTGCGCTTCAGATATATCCCTGCATCGTTGTTTCTTGTTTTTATATGTAAAAGAGACTCCTTTCAGGAACTCCAATCTATATGGGATTTGCTTATTTCTCAGAGCATCTGTCAAAAAATTGGAATTAGCTTGGGTTTTTTAGAAGTTGGACGGGAATTTCTTTTAGAATAATTTTATTTTTCTCTCCTATCTGTAATCTATTCTGATAGTTCGTTTGTATTATTTGGTCTCTGATTTGGCGTAAATTAAAAATTAACAGACAGTCTCCTGGTAACTTTTTTTCACCTTTGCAAAGCTTGATTTAATTCAGAAGATTTAATCAATCGAGTTTTCCATCAGTTCTTCCTGTACCTCTATCTAATTAAGCAACTCCTTAATCAATTTGGACCTTATATCTTCCTCTGGTTCTTCGGAAATTCATCTAAGACAGAGAATCATTTCCTTCTGACACATTTCCAAAACCACAATGGCATCCCCGGCTGATAACTGGGAGACATTAGCCTCCGCCACCTCCTCTTTAATTTTTCCTGGCCTTTTCTCAATTCCAACCCTTCTGCCTGAACCCTCTTTGTTTTTCTTCCTATAATCCCTGTGTCTTGCTTTTTAGCTCCTGTACTGATAGTCCCCGTGCCGTAGTGTTCCCATCCACATTGTCATTGCTGACACAACTCAGATTCCTTTTGTGAGTTGACTTTTTCCTCCTCCTCTTCCACTTTCCCTCACAAATGTCCCCCTAATTATCTCTAAACCATCCTGGGGTTTTGTTTTTTGCCTGTATACCTTCACGATGCCCCGGTCACCCCAAAAAGTTCTTCTTCCCAGGATCCAACCAGAATGCTCTAAAATGCTGCCCTTACTTACAATCTCAGCATCCTTATTTACCACATTTCTGTCTCCCTCTCCTCAGCTGTGTGTAGTGTCTCAGCTGCTGAGCAAAGCAGGGAGTGACAGCAAACGTCAAAACCTCTTCACAGTCATGTTGGAAATGTTAGAAATACGTGTTTAAGGAACCTCTGATGTTGCACTGTAAGGTCTGATGGCGCTGAGAGAGGCTGGCTAAACGTGAAATGATGGTCACATAGAGAACTGGCATTTTTCCCTTTCTCTGGGGTGCATTGGAACTTTCTCTAGCCATGTTCTAGGTCTGCAGGAGAGGTAGTGAGGTGGAAAGAGCACGCCGTCTTTTCACTTTATTTCTATTCAAATACAGTGGTGCCCCGCAAGACGAATGCCTCGCAAGACGGAAAACCTGTTAGACGAAAGGGTTTTCCGTTTTGGAGGTGCTTCACAAAACGAATTTCCTATGGGCTTGCTTTGCAAGACGAAAATGTCTTGCGAGTTCCTACGGGGTTTTTTTTCCTCCCCCCCTTTCTCTAAGCTGCTAAACTGCTTATCCGCTTATCCGATAAGCCGCTAAGCCGCTAAAAGCCGCTAAGCTGCTAATAGCGCTAATCCGCTAAGCCGTCAATGGGCTTGCTTCGCAAGACGAAAAAACCGCTAGACGAAGAGAACGGATTATTTTCGTCTTGCAAGGCACCACTGTATTGTATGCAATGGACCAAAGAACAGTGCACTCCTATCTGGGATGGCCATCCTCTTTCACCAAGCATGCAGCTGCGGGGTGTGTGTGTGTGTGTGTGTATTTTCACCCCCTCCCATTGCAATAATCTCCTGATATGATGTTTTCAGAAAGGAGGGGGAGGAAACTGCTCTTCGCTTCTTCCTCTCCTGCCTCACTCTGTGTTATCTATGTAACAATCTATGATTGTTATCTATGTAGAGATTAGATGGCTGAGTGAGAGCTGTAACACTCATTCAAGCCAGTAGCACTTCAGTTTTAGCTTGCAGTAGCTATTAGAAATGAAAGAATTTATGCTTCACAGCTTTCTTCCATCTTCTTTATACTCTGTTGAGTTTGGTGCTCACAACTCACAGTTGTGGGTCCAGTTCACTTAGACGTGCTTTCCAGGAGTCTAAGTAAACTTTCCTTTACACTTGTTTGCCTTGAACAGCATTTTTTATTTGCAGACCATTCACACAGTTTGGAGTTAGCCATGGTCATTGATTTCAATAGGTCTCCTCTGATTCTGAGTCTACTTCTTCTTCTCAGTCTGTCCCAGGATATAATGGAAGAGTGCGTCTTTGGGGGTGAAGTCAAACCATTGCAGAGTTAAAGTGCCTTCTGTGACTGTAGAAACCAATATGGGAGATACATGTTTTGTGGCAGCTGGGGCAGATGAAGGCGTCTGGTTGTCCTGATGCTTGTGTACCATGGTGTTTTTTTCTTTCTGCGCTTCTCCAGCTGGTCATTCCTCCTCCAAGTACACACTGAGTCAAGCAGACATTGGCAGATCAGCGGTTTATAAGTTAGATATAACTCACTAGATGCATTTTTTTTTAATGGGTGCAAATTTAGTTCCCATTGTCCTCATAAAGGAGAATGGAAGCTAAGGGGCTTCCGGTGTGTTATGGGTTCAGGAAACATAGACAATGAACACAAACCACCACCTTAAACAACAACAACAAATTAATGAAAGACACATCAGTGTTGATCAGACTGGAGTAGAATTAGCTTCAGCCAAGGACTATAATATCTGAAATGAGAGGGTGCAAAAGGTTATAATATAGTTACCCTATAATAATATGAGGAGACGCTATAATATGCTTGCAGCCTTAGAAAATAACATAGGCCAATGTAGCTTTGATATGTGCAGCAAAGGTGATACTCAGCTGTGATTCAGACGTGACTTCCTTTTTCTAAGAAACTGTATAAAAGCACATGGCACAGGACACCAATCTCATCAGACTCAAGCACCTTCTCTCTGTCTTCTGCTACTGCTCTTGGTAAGTACTTTTCATTCATTCTAATTCTGTATATGTGGGTGAAATAATGAAATCACTAACCATGATGGCTATTCTCTGCCCCCGTGGTTGGAAGCTGAATGCTTCTGAATGCCAATCGCTGAAATCCTCAGGAGGGGAGAGTTGCTCTCATGCTCTGGTTCTGCTTTTGGGTTTTCCTGAAGTTGCATCAAGCTAGTTGGTGATTGTGAGAACAGGATGTTGGGCCATTTGCTGACCCAGCAGGTTTTTCTTATGTTCCTAATTCTCTCTCTCTCTCTCTCTCTCTCTCTCTCTCTCTCTCTCTCTCTCTCTCTCCCTGACCTTCCCAGTAACTTTAGTTCCTCGCAGTTTCATACAACTGGCCTGACCTAGCAGGCCTCTCTTAGGTCCATTTGTGTTTTGTTTCAGAATGTAAAAATTAGGTAAAATTGCCTTTATTTGTAAACTGAAACAAATTTCTTTCTCCCTCCCTCACAAAGAGTAGTTCTGATTCTGCATACCCTCCAAAATTTCTTCTATGAAAATAGGGACATCCAGTGCTTTCTTTCTGTAAAAATAGGTGCCAGTGCTCACCATGAAGTTGTTACAGTAAGAGCCACAATTTTTAACAAGAGAGAGAAAGAGAGATAGGTGTGCCTGGGGGGAGGGGAGCAGTGAGGACATCTATTACCATAATAATAATAATTTTACTGTCTACATCCTACTTGTCTGTCTGGTTTGCCCCAGCCCCTCTAGGAGGAAACCAATATATGCAAAAACTGAATAAAACATTAAACATTTTGAGAAAACGTCCCCATACAGGGATGCCTTCAGATGCCTTTGTCTTGGGGGGTAATATAACTCCATAGCTTCTAAGATTTCTCAGATGAAAATAGGAACATCCTAAGGAAAAGCGGGACATCAGAAACAAGGATGGTTTCTGTACATCCGGGACTGTCCCTCGAAAACAGGAACACTTGCATGGTCTGCACATGTTTGCAGGCTGAGTGACCCAAAACAGGAAGAGGAAAGGGTATGGTTGACTCACATCCACAAAGGTGGGTACCAGCTCTTGGTCCATCTTGGTCAGCACTGTGAAAAGGGATGGACAGTAACTCTGCAGGTTTTCAGGCAGGAGTCTCTCCCAGCCCTACCAGGACATGCCAGAGATTGAACTTGTGACCTCGTTTGTGCAAGGAAGATGCTCTACTACTGAGCTACGGCCTGTCCCTCTTTATTATCTGATTATTTGCTGTGGTCACCTTTTTTTTTCCTTTCCTGCACCCTACATACCTTAGATATTGCATCATTCTATGCCATTTGTAAAGTGTTTTTTGCAAGAGATACCTAATGAGAGTCAAGAGCAGAGGTACCCAATGCAGTGTCCACTAAACATCGTGGACTTCAACTCAGATCATTCTGAGACTTTGGCAACATTAGCTGGGGCTGGTGGGAGTTGCATGCCAACAACATCTAGAGGACACCACATTGGTCACTCCTAATACAGAGCATCTCTTTTTTTAAAATAAATTTTTATTAAGATTTTAAAGGTTACAGGAAAAAAGGAAAAGAATACACACACACACACACACACAAACACACATAACAATCAAAGAAGAAAAAGAAAAAAACAATACATATAGAAAAACATCATCAAAAAAACAGAAAAGAGAAATAAGAAATAAGAAACAAGTCAAACCTTTAAATCACTTACTTACATTCACTTATTTCCTTGACCTCCTCACGTCTCCCATTTTTGTATTTTAATTCAGTTAGATATTCCAGCAAATCCTTCCAACTTTGTTTTTATCCTAATAGTTTATCTTAATATACTATAATTTTACATTCTCTCTTTCACCAATTCATTTTTACTTAATCCTTTATATCTTTTCTGCTCAAACCACATAATTTTCCCCCCAACATCTTTCTAACATTCCTTAATTTTACAATATTTCTGAAGATAAACTTTAAATTTCTTCCACTCTTCTTCCGCCGACTCTTCTCCTTGGTCTCGGATTCTGCCAGTCATCTCAGCCAGTTCCATATAGTCCATCACCTTCATCTGCCATTCTTCCTGAGTGGGTAGATCTTGTGTTTTCCAATACTTTGTGATAAGTATTCTTGCTGCTGTTGTGGCGTACATAAAAAAGTTCTGTCCTCCTTTCGCACCAATTGGCCGACCATGCCCAAGAGAAAGGCCTCTGGTTTCTTCTGGAAGATATATTTAAATACCTTTTTCATTTCATTATAGATCATCTCCCAAAAAGTCTTAATCTTTGGGCGTGTCCACCAAAGGTGAAAGAATGTACCTTCAATCTCTTTACATTTCCAACATTTATTATCGGGGAAATGATAAATTTTTGCAAGCTTGACTGGTGTCAAGTACCACCTGTAAATCATTTTCATTATATTCTCTCTTAAGGCATTACATGCCATTAACCTCATAACTGTGGTCCATAACTTTTCCCAGTCAGCCAACATAATGTTATGTCTAACATCTTGTGCCCATTTAATCATAACAGATTTAACCGTTTCATCCTGTGTATTCCATTTCAACAGCAAGTTATACATTCTTGACAAATTCTTAGTTTTAGGATCTAACAATTCTGTTTCCAATTTTGATTTTTCCACCTGAAAGCCAATTTTCTTATCCAAATTATAAGCCTCCCTTATTTGATAATAATGAAGCCAATCTCGTACTTTGTTTTTTAGTTTGTCAAAACTCTGCAGTTTTAATCTATCTCCTTCTTGTTCCAAAATTTCCCAATATTTCGGCCAATTTGCCTCCATATTGGGTTTATTCAGAGCCTTAGCTTCCATTGGTGACAACCACCTTGGAGTTTTATTTTCAAGCAAGTCCTTATATCTTATCCAAACATTAAACAGTGCTTTCCTGACAATATGGTTTTTAAACGCTTTATGTGCTTTGACCTTATCATACCACAAATATGCATGCCACCCAAATACATTATTGAAACCTTCTAAGTCCAAAATGTCCGTGTTTTCAAGAAGCAACCATTCTCTCAGCCAGCAAAAGGCGGCTGATTCATAGTAAAGCTTCAGGTCTGGCAGGGCAAATCCCCCTCTTTCTTTAGCATCAGTTAAAATCTTAAATTTTATTCAAGGCTTCTTGCCCTGCCAGACAAATCTAGAAATATCTCTCTGCCACTTCTTGAAACAGTCCACCTTATCCAAAATGTTTGAAACAAATACAACATCCTTGGCAATACATTCATATTTATCGCAGCAATTTGGCCTAGCAATGATAACTTCAAATTTGACCGTATTTCTAAATCCTTTTTCACTTCCATCCAACATTTTTCATAGTTATCTTTAAATAAATTCACATTCTTAGCAGTCATATTAACCCCCAGGTATTTCACTTTCTTAACCAATGTTAATCCTGTCTCCTTCTGAAACCTCTCTTTCTCAATCACTGTTAAGTTCTTCTCTAACACCTTAGTTTTCAGCTTATTCAACTTAAATCCCGCAACCTGACCAAATTCTTGAATTAATTGCAATACTCTTTTAGTACTGGATTCTGGCTCCTGTAATGTCAAGACTAAATCATCAGCGAATGCTTTCAATTTATACTGTTTGGCTCTGACTTGTATACCTTTAACCAATTGGTCCCTTCTAATCATATTGAGCAAAACCTCCAGGCCCGAAATAAAAAGCAATGGGGAGATTGGGCAACCCTGTCGTGTTCCTTTCTCTATCTTAAATTCTTCTGTGACTGCATTATTCACAATTAATTTAGCTTTCTGTTCTGAGTAGATTGCACCTATACCGTTTTCAAAACCTTGGCCTACCCCCATTCCTTGTACATTTTTCCACATAAAGCTCCAAGAGATGTTGTCAAAGGCTTTCTCCGCGTCCACAAATATCAAAACTGCTTTGGTATTAATATTCACTTGTAATTTTTCTAAAATATCAATTATATTCCTTGTATTATCTGACAAGTATCTCCCTGGGATAAAGCCCGCCTGATCTTTATGGATTTCTTCTACCAGTACCTTTTTTAATTTTTTAGCCATAATTTCAGCAAAAAAATTGTAATCCACATTGAGCAAAGAAATGGGGTGGTAGTTCTTAAGTTGTGTCTTCTCAGACTCTATTTTCGGTATAAGTGTAATATAGGCTTCTTTCCACGACTCTGGTGCCTTTCCCCCCTCCAATATTTCATTGCAAACTTCCTTGAAAGGCTGTACTAACCATTCTTTCAAAGATCTATAATATCTTGAAGTCAAGCCATCTGGCCCTGGAGATTTGCCCAATTTCATGTTCTGAATAGCTCCTTCCACCTCCTGATCTGTTATTTTATAGTTCAACATTAACTTATTCTCTTGAGAGATTTTTTGGTAGTCCATTTGTTTTGAGAAATCGGTCAATGTCCGTTTCTTTCTGAGTCTCCTGTGTATATAACTGTTTAAAATACTTCTGAAAGCATTTCCTGATCTCCTCAGGATTCTGTATATTCTTTCCCTCCACTTCCAAGTTGGTAATCGTGTTAAGTTTTTGTCTTTTTTTCATTTGCCAAGCCAGCAGTTTCCCACATTTATTAGCCGATTCAAATGTATTTTGTCTCATCTGTTTAATCTTCCATTCTATTTCCTGATTCATCAATTTCATATATTGTACTTGATATAACTTTATCTCTTTCAGAATCTCCTGTGATTTTGGTTTTGCTCTCAGTCTTTTCTCTCCATCCTTTATTTTCTCCAAAATTTTGTCCTTTTTTTCATTTTGAGTTCTCTTCCTAATTGCATTCTGTTGTATCAGAAATCCTCTCATAACTGCTTTACTTGTGTCCCAAATGACTCTTTTTTCAACAGTGGTGCTCATATTTATCTCAAAATAATCTCTCAAGTTTTTGGGGGCCTTTTTAGTCACTTCTTCATTCCTAAACAATGAGTCATTCATCCCCCATCTAAAGGAACCAATTGGTGTTAGTTTCATTTCCATCTTCACCGCATTATGGTCGGAGCAGGTTTTGGGACAAATTTCCACTTTTCTAGTCTCTGGGGCCAGCCCCCTAGTTACCCAAATTTGGTCAATTCTTGTCCATGTCATTTTGGCTTCAGAGAAGAAGGTTCCTTCTCTTCCCAAGGGATTCTTAGTTCTCCAAATGTCAACCATATCAAAAAACGTCTTTGGTAATCTGCCATCTTTTGTTACCACCTGTCTCTGGGCCTTATCCATATTTGTAGACAGCACTCCATTCATATCTCCCATCAAGATCATATTATAATCCAGATAATCCATCAAAGTTTCATGCAACTTCTTGAAAAATTCCGATTTCCCCTCATTTGGTGCATAGATGCCTACTATCAAAAACTTCTCTCCTTGTGATTGAATTTCAGTTGCAACAAATCTTCCTTGGTCATCTTTAAATAGGAATTTCGGTGACAGGCTCTCCTTTACATAAAGTACTACTCCTCTTTTCTTGACTTTATCTGATGAAATAAATTCATGTCCTAATCTTTTGTTACTCAAAATCTTCCGATGTAGCCTTGTCACATGTGTTTCTTGTAGACAAATCAAATCCAATTGTTCTTTTTTTAATAAATGAAAGACTCTCTGCCTTTTTTCCGGGGAGTTCAGTCCATTCACATTCCAGCTTAGTACTTGCAGTGTCATGATGTAATTACTCTGTTTTTCCTCCACCAGCACCCAGTACTTTATCTATGTACTATCCAAAGCTTCTGGCTCTTTTCCAAGTTCTTTCTGCAGATCTTCTTTGTGATTTTCCAAAAACTTGTCTTTCTCCTCAACTGATCTTATTTTTATCTTTCTTCCATTGTAGCTAAAGGATAGGCCTTGGGGGAATTCCCACCTGAAAATGATTTTGTTCCTTCTCAGAAGGGCAACCAAATCTCCAAAGTTGGATCTAAGATCCAAAAGATGTTTCGGTATGTCTTTAAAAATGTCCACTCTTGATTGCAGAATTATCAGAGGATTCTGAAAATGCAGACCCAAGATTTTGTCACTCTCTTTTTTTGATCGGAGGGTGATCAGACAATGCCTTATTTTGATTTTCTTTCCACCTTTTCCTAGTCTGAAGGCCCTCACAATTTTAAATTCTTCTTGTTTCAATTCCGGCTTCCAAAACTCTGCAAATTCCTGTGTCAAAAAGTCTATCAAGGTGCCCTCCTCCAATTCGGGTACAGCTCTAATTCTTAAATTCGTCTGTTTTTCCTTAAGTTCCAACATAGACAGCGTCAATTTATTGTCTTGAATTTCTTTCTGTGGGTCTGGAGCCTTCTCTGTTTCCAATTGTGTTAACTTGAATTCCACAACAGCAGCTTTTTCCTGGTTCAAAGTGGATTCCTGCAACAATTTCTGGATAGATTCTGTATTACTGTTAACCTTTTGTCCCAAACTGTTTAAAGTTTCTGTATTTAAATCAATTTTAGTAGTTGCAGTATCGACTTTCTTGTTTGTCTCCTCGACCCTCTTATTTGTCTCTTCAACCCTCGTACTGAGTTGCACCAAAGTTTCATTAATCTTGGCCAGTGCATTCGCTAAGGCATCTTCTGAAGACATTCCACTAGGCTTAGGTTGTGTTGGTACAGTCACAGATGTAGTAGTAAGGCCGGCAGCTGATTGCCTTCGCTGCCCCAAGATCTTCCCAGACCTTGTTGATCTTTCTGGGGGTGGCAAATCTACTTTTTCTTTCCCATCTGCCATAACACTTAAACAATAGAAGAGCCAAGGTCAATCTCAAATACACAGTCTGTTTACCAGTGGAAATTTCCCCTTGTAGCAATTTCTAAAAGTCCCTCTAGGGGGAAACAGTTGCAATAGTCCAAAAAAGAACAAACAAAAAACAAAAAAACAGTCCTTTAAAACTCCAACCGAGAAAAATAAACAGTTCTAATTTTTGTTACTTTTTTTTACTTTCCAATTACTTTCTCTCCTTTTTTCAAACAAAGTAAAATAACTGGTCACAATGTATCTCTCTTACTGTCAGCAAACCTTCTATTGCTGCAGTTCAGAAAACGTCAGTCTTTGTCTACCGGCAGACCGTTCCCAAGTTTGAGCCATGGATTTTAAGCTCTTTCCCTCTCTCTTGCAGGAATACACAGTCCAAAACGTCCCCCTTCCTTCCCTGCTTCCTAGGAAGGAGGTTCGGAATTTTATCGAGTTAGAAATCAGTCCTTTCCCGGCGAAGTTCCATAGCTTTAGCTTAAAGCCTCTTTGCTTTGATCTATTTACAAAAGCGGAAGGCGGACTTCCTGTTTAGACCTCCCCGCTTCGGTATCCAATTACGTCTTTTTTTCCTTCTTTTTAAATAAATCCAATACCCCCTACTCACGGGTAGTTGCTTTTTATAGTCGAATTGTCCCAGGAAAAAAGTCAGCGCTCTCCAGCAACGGCTATGCGGCTTAGCTCCGTGAAAGAAGCAGTTGACTCACAGCACCACGCCACTCGCCCCGCTCCACACCGAAATCCGTAAACAGGTTTCCTTCCAAATTGGGGGGGCGCAAAGAGTGCCCACCGAGCCCCACGTTCACAGGCTACACCCGCCTGTGGTTTCTGTAGGGTCCCCGCTTCGCCGTAGCGGTGTAGACTCGATTTCCACAGAGCTGGTCCCTCCAAATCAGAGAGAGTCCGCCATTAGCTGATGGCGCTAACCCGGAAGTCTAATACAGAGCATCTCATCCACAAAGCTCTTCCACAAAGCACTAGCCTCTGTAATTTTCCTTTTACCATGGCCTCTCCCCTCTGCTTCAACATTCCACATTGTTGCACAAGTCTCCAAGGGTGGACTTCAGCATCCCCTTCCTCAACTGATTTCTTCCACTAACTCTTGCCTGTCACTTGTCATTTCAGACCCAGCTCCATCACTCCAAGATGTCTTGCCAGCCCTGCTGCGTCTCATCCTGTGCCCCATCTTGTGTCAGCTACCCGGTCGGTGGTCTGGGCTCACTGTGTTCACCCTGTGGGGGCGTGTCATCCTACGGGGGCGGAGTGTCATCAAGTAGCCTCGGTATAACATCTGGAGCCAATGTTGGCTGCCTCAATCAGTTACCACCATCTGAAATGGTCATCCAGCCGCCTCCCATATGTGTGGTCATCCCAGGAGCAATCCTTGCTGCCACTTGCGAGCCAGTTAAAGTGGGGGGATACACCGCCTGCGGTGGGGGCTCCGGCGGAAGCTCATACAGCCGTTTGGGTCTGTGCCAACCCCGTGGAATTGCCAAGGTGTGCGGTTCTCCCTGTTAAGATCAAAGTCAATCTCCACAACAACAGAAGAATTTGGAAAAGAAAATGGTACCTGGAAACTCCTAATACGCCTTCATGGCTGCTGCTGATGTCATAGGCCTGGGTGTCATCAGTGCTGAGCCCCCTCAATCCACAACTCTGACAACTGGATCTGTGGTTGCTCAGCATTCCTGATGCTTGTTTCCATCTCTATGCTAGATTGTAGATCTGCTGCTTTGACTTCTCAACTTTTCCTCCTGCGCTTTTACTTAACTCAAAGTACAAAACAAAAAACTCCAAAGGCATTAAGTAATATCTCCTTCTTTGGTTCTCTGTATGTTCAACTATTCTGAAGGATGCCCAAGTTTTTTGATGCCTCAACTGTCCTGCTAAACTCATGCCAATCGCTTTGTGCTGTTATCTTTCAGAGTAACATATTTTTGTTCCCTTTGACATTTGCTCACCAGGCAAGTGTTTTCACATGCTGCTTTTTTCGTTCATTAAAGCTTACCTGCCTGCATTTGAAAGAGAGAAAAACCCTGTTGTGTTTGCTTCTTATTGGGTTTTGGGGAGGAGGACTTTTTTGGGTCTGCACTGAATATCCATCTCATTCAGTAGCTGATGGATGCCCCAGAGAAACTGCTGGGCAAGGTGTATGACCATCAACCATCCCTATCTGTGTCTGTCACCTGACACTTAGATGTAAGCTTCTCTATGTATGTGTAGCTTCTCATTTTCTTAGATATAGTATAGGGGAGAGAAATTCAAGTGTAATGATCAAACATGACCCTCTGGACTTCTCTTTATGGCCCATGAGACTCTTCCCATGTCATACAGGCTCCCAAACCTAGCCCCTCATCAGCTGTACTTTGTAGGCTCCTTGGGTGATTAGGCCTGTGTGGGGTGTTCCATTAATTCTGACGATATGACTTACTTGCCAGCCTGGGAGAGATAAAGAATGCTACATATATAGTATGTGTAATACTAGTCTAAAAGGCAAATGTAAAAATTATCATAGCATCATAGAATTGCAGAGTAGAAAGGGATTCTAAGGACCATCTAGTTCAACCGCCTGGAATGCAGGAAGTTTCAGCTGTCCATTACGGGGAGTGAACCTCCAACCTTTCTGTTATCAGCACCATTCTCTAACCAACTGAGCTATTCAGGCATTGTGACTGGGGATGATGGAAGTTGCAGCTCTGCATTATCCAGAGGGCCAAAGGCTCCAAACATCTGTTACACAACACTCCTCATTTTATATTGTGTTGTATCCTTACAGTATGAAGTTAGGCAGAGAAGTGGTACCACAGATGCTCCAAATTTATTTAGGAGGAATTAAGGCTGCAGAAGGGACATGGGTGGCTCTGTGGACCTAGGGCTTGCCAATTGGAAGGTTGGCGGTTCGAATCCCCACAATGGGGTGAGCTCCCATTGCTTGGTCCCACCTCCTGCCAACCTAGCAGCTTGAAAGCACGTCAAAGTGCAAGTAGATAATTAGGTACCGCTCCAGCGGGAAGGTGAACAGCATTTTTGTGCGCCGCTCTGATTTTGTCAGAAGTGGCTTAGTCATGCTGGCCACATGACCCAGAAAAATGGTCTGCAGACAAACGCCAGCTCCCTCGGCCAGTAAAGTGAGATGAGTGCGGCAAACCCAGAGTCGTCTGGACTGGACTTAACTGTCAGGAGTCCTTTACCTTTTTAACCTTTTAAGACTGCAGACTGTCCTGTTCCCAGCAGGAGGTGCTGAAATGCAGAACATGAGTCCAGGCTGTGATTTGAACCAAGGCGAACTCTCAATGGGGCGTAGTTGTCTGCAGGCAACCAAGTCCAACAGGCTAGGCTGTTGATCAGCAAATGTCTCTTTCTCTTTTTCTCATGTGCAGCCATAAAACCATGGGTAGGCAAACTAAGGCCCGGGGGCTGGATCCAGCCCAATCATCTTCTAAATCTGGCCCGTGCATGGTCCGGGAATCAGCGTGTTTTTGCATGAGTAGAATGTGTCCTTTTATTTAAAATTCATCTCTGGGTAATTTGTGGGGCATAGGAATTCGTTCATTATTATTTTTCAAAATATAGTCTGGCCCCCCACAAGGTCTGAGGGATAGTGGAGCGGCCCCCTGCTGAAAAAGTTTGCTGACCCCTGCATAAGACCAAGAAGGGAGGGATGACTCAAGATGGTTGATATCTTCATCATTGCCATTAGTGAAAACCTCAGGTGGGAGTTATTTGAGGAAACGGTTTGCTGTGGTTTCCCCTTTCAGCTGCCCCCTCTTAAACTAAATTCCATTTGGAACCTTCTGGAAATGGGCATCAATCTCATAGCAGCCTTATCCAGTCCTTCTCTTGATTCTTTGTGTACAGTGTTCTCTCTTGCTTCCTCTTCTTTTGCAGGTTAAACCTTTCTCCTCAGGTACGCGGGCGCTGCTATGTCAAGGTCACTGTTGAAAGGAATTCTCCTGCATTGGCAGGTTTGCCTTTCCCGTAGCAAAACGTCACAACTTTGGTGGTATCAGGCCTTGGGCAGAATCCTTTAGTCTATCTTCCCTAAATGGGGGTGGGGGTGTAGCGATGACTCACGCCCCCCCCATCTCCTTGCTGCGGCGATACCAGGGGGGCATTGCTCCCCCCCCCGCTGCCCACCCGGTGCCCCTTCCTACTCAGGCGGGTGGAGCGGGGCTCCAGCAAGGCCGCAGCCGCAGCCTGCTTGCATTTACGGGTGGGGGGGCACCGGGAGGGCGGCGTAGGCCCAACTAGCTGCAAAACACGGCCTAATTACTTTTCTCAGTGTCGGGGGGTGGCATTCTCCCCCCCAGCTGCCTGCCAGGCCAGGAGGGCGGTGCTGGCCCTACTAGGCCGCAAAACGAGGCCTAGTCCCTTTTTTCAGCAGTGGGGGGGGCGGAATTGCCCCCACAGGAGGCGCCTGCCAATCCGGGAGGGCGGCATGAGCCTGACTAGGCCACAGCCGCAGCCTGCTTATCTGTTGAGGCTTCTTGTTGAGGTCTGTTGAAGCTGCTGCTACCGACCCAAGCGGGATGCACAGGCCCCATCTAGGCAGCAGGCACTGCCCACTGCCTGCTTACCTTTGCAGCTGGGGGGGGGGTGGGATTGCTGCCAACCACTGGTGTTGCTGGCACAAATGGGTGACACAGGTCTCAGCTGGGCCTCTAGGCTAGCCTGCTTGTTTTGCCATCCGCAGGGGGCCACATGGTGACCTTTTTGAACTGAATCACACTGGGGAGGGGGTGCCCCGCCGGGCTGAAGGGCAACCCATGTCATTACAGAGGAGGCAGGTTTAGTCGTTGTCTGAGGACTATCCCTGCCTCCGGGTCTGGTCCTGACCGGACGGATACTAGAATCAGCAAGGGATACCCACATGACCTGAAGGTGCTGCTGTGCAATGCCAGGTCAATGATTCATAAGACCACTGCCATCCATGACTTGATCATGGATGGAGGATTTGACCTGGCATGTGTAACAGAGACTTGGTTGGATGAAGCAGATGGGCCTGTTCTTGCCACTGCTTGTCCACCAGTTTTCTCTTATGCACAGCAACCCAGGCCTTGTGGGCGGGGAGGGGAGGTTGCAGTGATTTTTAGGAAGTCATTAGTTTGCACCAGGCGTCCTATTGGGAAGACCCAGTTCTCGGAGTGCATGTTCTGGATAGGGCTTGGCACTTGGCTAACTATCTGGGCAATATCTTAAAAGCAAAAAAATGGCAGGGGAATCAGCGGCTTTGGCTTATGATGAGCTGTTCCGTGAGAGGGCTGCTGAAGAACCCACGGCCCGTTGGGCCATCAAGGACAATGATCTTTGGTCTGAAGTAGTGGCCCCAAACTTTCAAAAAAGGGCTTTTGGGGAGAAGTCAGTTAAACCCCCCTCCAAAGTGCAAAGGGTGGCTATATCAACATGCTGGGAGTTTAATAATGGGTTGTGCAGCAGGGACTGAAGCCGCTTTGACCATGCTTGTGAGCGTTGTGGTGGTCCTCACTCACGGACTAAGTGTTTCCGGGCTAAGCCCCCTTTTCTAGGCCTTGGCAAGCAGCCTTTAGTCTAACATCAAGTTGGGGGGATGCATTCATGCTCCCTCCCCATGCGGCGGTGCTTGCAGGGCCCGTTAAAGGGCACAACCGGGAGTCCCTGGCCCTAGAGTGGCAGCATGTAGGTCAAACTCCCAGGACGAGGTCGGTGGAAGGGCATGCTGTGTAAGTTTGCACTTTGCAGTCCCCTCTCACTGGGTCTCAACTGCCTGCATATCCTCAGCCAGGCGGGCTGAGAGGGTTACCTGCCAAGGCCTGTGCCAAATTTCCCACTTCTGAAGTTCAATAACGTTGTGGCCAATTTGAACCCATACTCTGATCTCCTGTGTTATCATTTGGGAAAAGGGGTAGGCACCACAGACAGGGTTTAGGGTGTGTGCCCGCAAACAGAGAGAGCACCCCTTCTTTCCCCTTGATACCCTTGACCAAAGAACAGTGCACTCCTATCTGGGATGGCCATCCTCTTTCACCAAGCATGCAGCTTCAGGGTGTGTGTGGATATTTTCATCCCCTCCCATTGCGAGAATCTCCTGATATGATGTTTTCAGAAAGGAGGGGGAGGAAACTGCTCTTTGCTTCTTCCTCTCCTGCCTGACTCTGTGGGGAGTCTGAGTGTTATCTATGTAGAGATTAGACGGCTGAGTGAGAGCTGTAACAGTCATTCAAGCCAGGAGCGCTTCAGTTTTACTCCAGTCACCTAGCCCAGTTGGAGCAGATGCAGTTGTTGAGCCCAGTCGTTGGCATCGGCTTACTGACAGGGGGGTGTACATGGACCGTTGAGGTAAGGAGGGGACACTTGCCTAGCTAGCCAGATCAGCCGAATCAACCCTGGTGATCAATGGGGCAATGGATGTTGCAGCCAGATCCCCCTCATCTCCAAATATATAAAATCATAACTACCTAATACTTATTGCAGTGGTGTTTGCTGTTGCTGCTGCTGAAATAACTAACTAACTATGGCATTTTGTTCCCTACATTTCTGATTTATATTATTACATGTGAGGACTCTTTTTATAATATATATGGGGGCTGTTCTTTTTAGATGTAGGGCTGTAGCCAGCTAAGTTCTACTCAGTGTAGACCTATTGAAAATAATGTATCTAAGATAGACATGCCCCCCCCCCCCATGTTTAGGAGTGAAACCTAGGAATGAGTAAAAGAAATGAAAAATGAACAGAACCAAAAATATAATATAATTATGATGCAGATAGATAGTGTTTATTGTAGTGGAAAGAGGAGATCATGAAAGCATTTCTTAGGTGAGCGGCTTCAAATAGGTTGACAATTCTTTCAGCCACAAAAGAGTTAAATGACAAAGTGACAGATGAATTTATAATTGACACAAGGCAAAGGTACACAGGGGAAGGAAGGGATTATCAGGGAACTGGAAGCATCAGAACTCTTGCAGGCCTGAAGGATATTCAGAGTGCCATCAATGAGTGATAGAAAGGAAACAGAAAGGATGCGCTTAAGAGAAACAGAAGGAAAGCTCAAAGAAGCATGGATCAGGGATGTGTAGGCGAGAGTGTCAGACATGCTGAGCAACCTTTTGATCCAATCCATTCTGGTTTGTCTGGATGGTGGAGGCTCATCATTCCTGACACCATAAAATCATAGAATTGTAGAGTTGGATGGGACCACAAGGGCCATCAAGTCCAACCCTCTGCAATGCAGGAATCTCAACTACAGCATCCATGACAAATGGCCATTAGACGTTGATCCATGGTGTGCATTTCAGGTACCATTCCCCACCCCCCGTTCCTGTGGGGGATCAAAATCCCATTCGAAAGAGAGACAAGCTCATCTTCGTCTCAGTATAGGAACTTTCGCTGGGCGAGAAGGGAGATTGTAAGCAAAAGAATTTGGTTGCATCAGCGAATAGATATGATTGCTTGAATAGATATGTGTATTATCAAAATGGGTGTCATTTCAGCTGTAGTCATCGTAGAACAACTGGTTTGAATCTGGAAAAAAATAACATGAAAGTGTTTAAGATGGTGTACACTAATGTCTACTCGGAATCTGTTTTAATTTCAAATTTTGCATCAATAAATACTATGAGCAATCTTTTCTGAATGTGGTGGCCAATTACATCACAGTAAATAGTAAAATTTAGCAGGCAGATAGATTTTAAGCAAGGAGATATACAGGCAAAAAACCAAAAACAACCCTCATCCTCCCAACTTTTCCTCCCTTTTTGTGGGGAGAATGAGGTCTTCGTTCCTCACACTCCTGCATAGCAACAGCATGAGGCGAGTCAAAACTACAAATTTGAGGAGGGGAGTATACAAGTTCAAGGAGTGACTAGTGACATTACGTGGTCTTTGGTTACTTTGTTAAAGGCTTAGTCAGATAAAAAAACCTCTCCTGTACAGTCGTACCTCGGAAGTCGAACAGAATCCATTCCGCAAGTCCGTTCGACTTCAGAAACATTCAGAAACCAAAGCGCGGCTTCCGATGGGATGCAGGAAGCTCCTTCAGCCGATCGGAAGCCGCAGAAGCCCCATTGGATGTTCGGCTTCCAAAAATAGTTCGCAAACTGGGACAGTCACTTCCGGTTTTGCGGCGTTCGGGAACCAAAACGTTTGAGAAGTATGCTGTTCGAAAACCAAGGTACGACTGTATTACCCTTGGTATGTGAATAGAGTGAATCCTCATTCCTCATAATGCACTTTGTGTCCTTGGATTAGACAATCCACTCAGGCTAAAACAAATCAATTACAATATTCCAGCTTTGTAAGTATTTTCATGTTTCCACTGCGATTCACACCAAATCTATGAGGCAAATGTGAAAGCTTGCAACTTTCTAATTACCCTGCTCCTCAAAAATAAGATTAAAAAATGTCTAGTAGCACCTTAGAGACCAACTACGTTTGTTCTGGGTATAAGCTTTTGTGTGCATGCACATCTTCAGATACTCTGAAACAGAAGTCACCAGACCTTAACAGTGTCTTTGAAAAATTTTACACATCACTTGGGACGACAGGCAAATTAATATCAGTTTCCTGGAAGAAGCAAAGATTACCAGTGTTGAAGCAATGATTCTTCAACATCAACTTTGTTGGACTTATCATGTTGTGTGGATGCCTGATGATCGTCTTCAAAGCAACTACTCTATTCCGAACATTAAAATGGAAAGTGTAATGCTGGTGGTCAACAAAAGAAGTTTAAAGACTGTCTCAAGGCAAATCTTAAAAAATGTAGTATAAACACTGACAACTGGCCTGCGAGTGCTCCAGTTGGAGAACAGCCTTTACCAAAGGTGTCATGGGCTCTGAAGACACTCAAACTCAGGACGCAAGGGAGAAAAGTGTTAAGAGGAAGGCACCTTGGCAAATCCACACCGTGATCAAATCCTGCCCAGAAAACAATGTCCTCACTGTGTAAGGATGTGTGGATCCAGAATTGGCCTCGACAGTCACATAGGGACTCATTGTTAAAACCATGTTTATGGAAGACAATCTTACTCGGCTATGAGTTATTACCAAAGAAGAAAGAAGATATATAGGGGAGACATTTCTCAGGAAGGTAGTAGAAGATGGGTGATTGACTCAATGGGTATGGTAAACCTATTGACAACTGTTAATGAATGAAATAAGTCCTACAGGAAAAGCAAGGGATAGTATGCAGATGACAAAAATAGCTCTAGCTGTTCCTTGAGTTTTCAAAACACAATCACTTGCGAATCTCCTCCGGAGTCACAGAATGCCTCTGTGCCCTTTTCCTATTAAAGCTTTGATTTAAAGACAACTTACCAACAGCAGGAAAGGCTGAGCAACTGAAGTCAAGGGAAGCTGGAAGACCCTGGTGAGGAAGACAGAAATGTCTGGAGCATTTATACCGTTTGCTTTTGGCTTCCACGCCTTGAGTCAGCATTGCTCTTTCCTAATGGACACTTGGCGCAAATGCCTAGAAATCTGACAAAAAAATTTCTTTCAATGATTAACCCCAGGGGGGAAGAGTGTAATCACATTCAAGAGTTTACATTTCATTATAGATTATTATAGTGCCTGGTTGGAAGCCTTTGTTGGAAGCACATAACCTTAATTACTAATGCCACCTTGGCTGAACCCTTCTGTTATTTGATTATGCAAAAGGACGCAAATATGGGTCAATCCAAGTGCTTTTTTCTGAGAGAATGCAGGGGGACACATACCCCTAATCAATTTGTGTTTAAGGTCTACGTTTGGCCTCATTGAGGGGCAGTATTTCAATATGAGTAGGAAAACCAGAGTAGCCATTGCCATTGTTGTAGGGAAGAAAGCACTGGTGACATCCATTGTTTTCAGATTTTAAAATGCCCAGCTTTTTCATCAAAATCTCAATGTTTCTTGGGTTTCATATCCAAAAACAATACGTATTCTCATGTGCAATGTTCCTTGTAGTGTGCTTGATATATGCCTCTCTTGATATCTGCTAATGTTTAGCATGGTATATGTTTTCCATATAAATTATTTCTAAGAGATCATAATTACACACACAGTAACAGCTACAAAGAAGATGGTAGACATGTCTGTTCCCCTATGTTTTCAATGTTTTTGTTAATACAGGAAGTTTGGATTTTTTGTCTTGAAAATCTGAGAAAAAAGGAAAAGAAGGCAGCTTCTCTGATCATCTCCTTTATCTTCCAGCTCCCTCAAGAGCTAGTAGTAGTCCCCATTTCTCCCAACAACAACAACAAGAAGAGACACTGAATATGCACATTGCGCAGACATAGAATTGGATAGCACTGAGCTGGCAGATACCAGGCGTTCCTCTGCAATGTTTGCCATGATTCAGCAACGATTTTGGTTCTGAAACAGTCATGAGAAAAACAATAATGCTATAAAACTAATTAAAAATAACACAGAGTGTCCCACAATGAGGTACAATGTAAAACGTACAAGTAACTTGGTTCAGAATGCAAGGGAGCATCTTGGAACAGATTCCATGGTAGTTCTGCAGGTTTCAGACTGCAGGCACGCTAATGAATGGATTACATTCAAAACAGGATGGATGCAACGCTCAATATTCTTTTTTGCACTGTGACCCAATATGCTGAATAAAGAGACATATTCAGAAACGGAGTAATAAACTCAAATCCACCATATTCTATAATCTGGGGAACTGTTAATATAAAGGCCTTGGGCAGAATCCTTTAGTCTATCTTCCCTAAATAGGGGTGGGGGTGTAGCGGTGACTCACGCCCCCCTTCTCTTTGCGGCGGCGATAGCAGGGTTCCCTGTTAAAGGGGTTGTTTGAGGGGAGGCTTTAGCCGTACGCCGAGAGGTCGTCATTGTTCTACACTGCGGCGGAGGCGGCGTAACTGCTTGAACATATGTTCTCCAGAGCCAGCCCATCCCCCCCCACTCTGGATAACCCTGATGTTCCCCAGATTCCCGGCGGGGGACTGGGTGCGATAAACACCCAATGCCTGAGCCAAGGTCTAGCCACATCTAAAACATAATAAAGTTGTGGCCAATTTTAATCCCATAGCACATTGTCTTGAGTCGTTATTCCACACGGGGGCCGCCTAGGGTTTTGGGGGACTCCGCCTGTCCACACAATGGCAATCCTCAACCTGTCTAACCACTCTTCCTCTTTCCCATCTGCTTTGTCATTGCTGACACAACTCAGATTCCTTTTGTGGGTTGATTCTTGTTCCTCTTCCTCTTCCACTTTCCTTCACAAATGTCCCCCTGCTTATCTCTAAACCATCCTGGGGTTTTTGCCAGTATAGCTTCACAATGCCCCAGTCCCCCCAGAAAAGTTCTTCTTGCCAGGATCCAGCCACAGTCCTCTAAAATGCTGCCCTTACTTACAGAGGACAGTCTCAGCATTCTTATTTACCACACTTCTGGCTCCCTCTCCTCAGCTGTGTGTGGTGTCTCAGCTGCTGAACAAAGCAGGAAGTGACAGCAAACGTCAGGGTTCTGTCCAAATGCCTAGAAAGCTCAGAAAGTTTTTTCTTTCAATAATTAAACCCATGGGGGAAGAGTGTAATCTCATTCAGGAATTTATATTTCACTATAGATTCTTATAGTCCCTGGCTGGATGCCTTTGTTGGAAGCACATATCCTTAATTACTAATGCCCACCTTGTCTCAACCCTTATATTATTTGATTAAACAAATGAATGCAAATATGGGTCACATCCATTGTTTTCAGATTTCAAAATGCCCAATTTTTAAACATCAGAATCTCAAGGTTTCTGGGGTTTTATTTTGAAAAAACAATAAATATTCTCATCTGCAATGTTCCTTGTATTTTTCTATTTATTTATTTTTTAAAAAATAATTTTTATTAACAAACCAATCAAATCACATTGATTCCAAATTACAGAGCCAAATTTTAAATTTCTGTTGTGGGTACCCATATTTCGAGCTCCGAAAGGGATCCGATCATCTTATTGCTGCTGCTTTGATGTTCACAGTTCTGTCCAAATAATGTTCACAATTCTGTCCAATCCTCTCTTTGATGTTTTCCTCATCTCTTCTTGTTGTTTTCATATATTTTTCCTTTCTCTTTGTGACCTCTGAAAACAAGTATTTTTATAATCCTGTGTGGGCTTTTCCATTCATCCAAGCATCATATTCAGACGGCAGATGCATTTCATCACTTCCATAGAGAAAACAATCTTACCGTCTGCTCATTAATCTTTGCAGGTCTGTCACTCCCTTCTCGATCTTCTCAGAGGGTTATGCCAGCAGTCCAATATAATAACAAAGCCATGGCTTCCTCCCCCTTGATCATCCATCCTGCAACAAAGCCTGCCAACATGGCGACTCTCTTTTTATAACTGCATCATTCCAAAATCCTTTCATTCTTTTCCAGATCTCCATAAGCCAAGCCTTTGGTTAGTAATTCATTTCCACACCGTTCTTAATCATCCCGCTTGTAGTCAATTGTGCAACGGTTCTTCTTGGGGAGGGATTGTTAGGTAATAACATTGCATTTTTCTATTTAAGCCATTTTCATTCCAAGTTAGTATCTTTAATCTGCCATTCTGGTTTAATTTAAGGAAAAATAGTTGTTATTTTTTTATTCCTACTTTAATTATGTCTTTGTTACCCTTCCTCTTCTTCCTGTTTATCAGTGTTATACTCAGGTAATTCCTCTATCTATCCCCCTCTCTGTTCCTGTCACGAACATCCCTTCTCCTAATTCTTATATTAAATTTTTCATCTGAAATTTCTGTGCTTCAGATATATCCCTGCATCATTGTTTCTTGTTTTTATATGTAAAAAAGACTTCCTTCAGGAATTCCCATCTATATGGAATTTGCTTATTTCTCAGAGCATCTGTCAAAAAATTGGAATTAGCTTGTTTTTTTTAGAAGTTGGACGGGAATTTCTTTTAGAATAATTTTATTTTTCTCTCCTATCTGTAATCTATTTTGATAGTTCATTTGTAATATTTGGTCTCTGATTTGGCGTAAATTAAAAATTACCAGACAGACTCCTGGTAACTTTTTTTCACCTTTGCAAAGCTTGATTTAATTCAGAAGATTTAATCAATCAAGTTTTCCATCAGTTCTTCCTGTAGCTCTATCTAATTAAACAACTCCTTAATCATTTTGGACCTTATATCTTCCTCTGGTTCTTCTGAAATTCATCTAAGACAAAGAATCATTTCCTTCTGCCACATTCCCAAAACCGCAATCGCATCTCAGGCTGCTTCCTGGGAGACACTAGCCTCTGCCACCTCCTCTTTAATTTTTCCTGGCCTTTTCTCAATTCCAACCCTTCAGCCTGAACCCTCTTTCTTTTTCTTCCTCTAATCCCTGTGTCTTGTTTTTTAGCTCCTCTACTGATAGTCCTCGTGCCGTAGTGTTCCCATCCACATTGTCATTGCTGACACAACTCAGATTCCTTTTGTGGGTTGACGTTTTTTCCTCTTCCCCTTTCCCTCACAAATATCCCCCTACTTATCTCTAAACCATTCTGGGGTTTTTGCCTGTATACCTTCACGATGCCCCAGTCCCCCCAGAATAGTTCTTCTTGCCAGGATCCAGCCAGAATGCTCTAAAATGCTGCCCTTACTTACGGAGGACAATCTCAGCATCCTTATTTACCACACTTCTGGCTCCCTCTCCTCAGCTGTGTGTGGTGTCTCACCTGTTGTGCAAAGCAGGGAGTGACAGCAAATGTCAGAACCTCTTCACAGTCATGTTGCAAATCTTTGAAATATATGTTTAAGTACCCTCTGATGTTGCACTGTAAGGTCTGATGGCACTGAGAGAGGCTGGCTAAATGTGAAATGATGATCACTCCTCTGTGTCATGTACTTCACTAGGCACCCAGTTAAAAGCGCTCATCATAGAACAATGTCCCCAGGCAGAATGTGCAACTCTCTCTGGCCTTTTCCCAATCATTCTTGGCGGATTGAAGCGCACTCTCAGGTTTGGAATCTACATCTGACACACGCATAGAGAACTGGCCTTTCCCCCCCTTATTTGAGCTGAATGGAATCTTTCCCTAGCCATGTTCTAGGTCTGTGGGAGAGGGAGAGGGACAGAGAGAGCACCCCTTCTTTCCCCTTGATACCCTTGACCGAAGAACGGTGCACTCCTATCTGGGATAGCCATCCTCTTTCAACGAGCATGCAGCTTCAGGTGTGTGTGTGTGTGTGTTTGTGTGTGTGTGTGTAGATATTTTCACCCCCTCCCATTGTGAGAATCTCCTGATATGATGTTTTCAGAAAGGAGGTGGAGGACACTGCTCTTCACTTCTTCCTCTCCTGCCTGACTCTGTGGGGAGTCTGAGTGTTATTTATGTAGACATTAGATGGCTGAATTAGAGCTGTAACAATCATTCAAGCCAGTAGCACTTTAGTATTAGTTTGCAGTAGCCATTAGAAATAAAAGAAGTTATGCTTCATAGCTTTCTTCCGTGTTGTTTATACTCTGCTGAGTTTGGTGCTCACAACTCACAGTTGTGGGTCCTGTGCACCTAGACTTGCTTTCCAGGAGTGGAAGATCTCTAGAAGTGCTCCAGTTTCCTAGGCCAGTCGGGGTAGATCCAGTTGTTGAGCCCAGTCGTTGGCATCGGCTCAAAGGCGTACCGACAGGGGGGTGCACATGGACCGATGAGGGATGGAGGGGACACTGCCTAGCTAGCCAGATCAGCCGAATCAACCCTGGTGATCAATGGGCAATGGATGTCGCAGCCAGATCACCCTCACATCCAAACATATAAAATCATAACTACCTAATACTTATTGCAGTGGTGTTTGCTGCTGCTGAAATAACTAACTATGGCATTATGTCCCCTACATTTCTGACTTATATTATTATAGGTGAGGACCCTTTTTATAATATATATGGGGGCTGTTCTTTTGAGATGTAGGGCTGTAGATATATTGGAAATAATGTAGATATATTGGAAATAATGTATCCCCCCCCATGCCCCCCCCATGCCGAGGAGTGAAACCTAGGAATGAGCAAAATAAGTGAAAAATGAACAGAACCAAAAATATAATCATGATGCAGATAGATAGTATTTATTGTATTTGAAAGAGGAGATCATGAAAGCATTTCTTAGGTGAGCGGCTTCAAATAGGTCAACAATCCTTTCAGCCACAAGAGTTAAATGACAAAGTGACAGGTGAATTTATAATTGATACAAGGCAAAGGTGCACAGGGGAAGGAAGAGATTCTCAGGGAACTGGAAGCATCATAACTCTTGCAGGCCTGAAGCTTATTCAGAGTGCTATCAAAGAGTAATAGAAAGGAAACAGAAAGGTTGCGCTTAAGAGAGATAGAAGGAAAGCTCAAAGAAGCATGGATCAGGGATGTGTAGGCGAGAGTGTCAGAGATGCTGTGCAACCTTTTGATCCAATCCATTCTGGTTTGTCTGGATGGTGGAGGCTCAGCATTCCTGACACCATAAAATCATAGAATTGTAGAGTTGGATGGGACCACAAGGGCCATCAAGTCCAACCCTCTGCAATGCAGGAATCTCAGCTACAGCATCCATGACAAATGGTCATTAGACATTGATCCATGGTGTGCCTTTCAGGTACCATTCCCCACCCCCCGTTCCTTTGGGGGATCAAAATCCCATTCGAAAGAGAGACAAGCTCATCTTTGTCTCAGTATATGTTCCAATGGACGCGAAAAGAGCTTTAAAAGCAAAGAATTTGGTGGCATCAGTGAAGGCAGCTGCATTGCTGATGAAGGAGCAAGCATGCTAGCCTCAGTTATCTGGGCAGGGTTGGAGTTGGGGAAAGTCATATTTGTTCCCTGTTTCATAACATCAATCTCCATCTCAACCATTATTGTCATCGGCCTAAGTGTTCCATCGGCTGCCCGCGTCATTACTTCAATAGGCATGCTGCATGTCATAATGGGTGTCATTACAGCTGTAGTCATCGTAGAACAACTGGTGTGAATCTGGAAAAAAATAACATGGAAGTGTTTAAGATGGTGTACACTAATGTCTACTCGGATTCTGTTTTAATTACAAATTTTGCATCAATAAATACTATGAGCAATCTTTTCAGAAAGTGGTGTCCAGTTACATGACAGTAAATAGTAAAATTTAGCAAGCAGATAGATTGTTAGCAAGGCACACACACACAAAAAAAACCCTCATCCTCCCAACTTCTCCTCCCTTTTTGTGGGGAGAATGAGGTCTTCGTTCCTCACACACCAGCATAGCAACAGCATGAGGCGACTCAAAACTACAAATTTGAGGAGGGGGGTATTCAGGTTCAAAACGTGACCTTAGGTGGTCCTTGGTTACTTTTGTTAAAGGCTTAGTCAGATAAAAATACTGTCCTGTACAGTCGTACCTCGGAAGTCGAACAGAATCCATTCCGCAAGTCCGTTCAACTTCAGAAACATTCAGAAACCAAAGCTCGGCTTCCGATGGGATGCAGGAAGCTCCTTCAGCCGATCGGAAGCCACAAAAGCCCCATTGGATGTTCAGCTTCCAAAAATAGTTCGCAAACTGGGACAGTCACTTCCGGTTTTGCGGCGTTCGGGAACCAAAACGTTTGAGAAGTATGCTGTTTGAAAACCAAGGTACGACTGTATTACCGTAACTATGTGAATAGAGTGAATCCTCATTCCCCATAATACGCTTAGTGTCCCTGGATTAGACAATCCACTCAGACTAAAACAAATCCATTACAATATTCCAGCTTTGTAAGTATTTTCATGTTTCCACTGCGATTCACACCAAATCTATGAGGCAAATGTGAAAGCTTGCAACTTTCTAATTACCCTGCTCCTCAAAAATAAGATTAAAAAATGTCTAGTAGCACCTTAGAGACCAACTACGTTTGTTCTGGGTATAAGCTTTTGTGTGCATGCACACTTCTTCAGATACTCTGAAACAGAAGTCACCAGACCTTAACAGTGTCTTTGAAAAATTTTACACATCACTTGGGACGACAGGCAAATTAATATCAGTTTCCTGGAAGAAGCAAAGATTACCAGTGTTGAAGCAATGATTCTTCAACATCAACTTTGTTGGACTGGTCATGTTATGTGGATGCCTGATCGTCTTCCAAAGCAACTACTCTATTCCGAACATAAAAATGGAAAGTGTAATGCTGGTGGTCAACAAAAGAAGTTTAAAGACTGTCTCAAGGCAAATCTTAAAAAAAAATGTAGTATAAACACTGACAACTGGCCTGCGAGCGCTCCAGTTGGAGAACAGCCTTTACCAAAGGTGTCATGGGCTTTGAAGACACTCGAACTCAGGACTCAAGGGAAAAACGTGCTATGAGGAAGGCACCCTTGGCAAATCCACACCGTGATCAAATCCTGCCCAGAAACCAATGTCCCCACTGTGTAAGGACGTGTGGATCCAGAATTGGCCTCCACAGTCACTTACAGACTCATTGTTAAAACCATGTTTATGGAAGACAATCTGACTCGGCTATCAGTGATTACCAAAGAAGAAAGAAGATATATAGGGGAGACTCAATGGGTATGGTAAACCTGTTGACGACTGTTAATGTCTGAAATAAGTTCTACAGGAAAAAGGAATAGATAGTATGCAGATGACAAAAATAGCTCTAGCTGTTCCTTAATTTTTCAAAACACAATCCATAGCGAATCTGCTCCAGAGTCACAGAATGCCACCGTGCCCTTTTCCTATTAAAGCTTTGATTTAAAGACAACTTACCAACAGCAGGAAAGGCTGAGCAACCAAAGTCAAGGGAAGCTGGAAGACTCTGGTGAGGAAGACAGAAATGTCTGGAGCATTTATACCGTTTGCTTTTGGCTTCCACGCCTTGAGTCAGCATAGCTCTTTCCTAATCGGCGCTTGGCGCAAATGCCTAGAAATCTCACAAAAAATTTTCTTTCAATGATTAACCCCACGGGGGAAGAGTGTAATCACATTCAAGAGTTTACATTTCATTATAGATTATTATAGTGCCTGGTTGGAAGCCTTTGTTGGAAGCACATAACCTTAATTACTAATGCCACCTTGGCTGAACCCTTCTGTTATTTGATCATGCAAAAGGACGCAAATATGGGTCAATCCAAGTGCTTTTTTCTGAGAGAATGCAGGGGGACACATACCCCTAATCAATTTGTGTTTAAGGTCTACGTTTGGCCTCATTGAGGGGCAGTATTTCAATATGAGTAGGAAAACCAGAGTAGCCATTGACATTGTTGTAGGGCAGAAAGCACTGGTGACATCCATTGTTTTCAGATTTTAAAATGCCCAGTTTTTTCATCAAAATCTCAATGTTTCTGGGATTTCATTTCCAACAACAATATGTATTCTCATCTGCAATGTTGCTTGTAGTGTGCTTGATATATGCCTTTCTTGATATCTGCTAATGTTTAGCCTGGTATATGTTTTCCATATAAATTATTTCTAAGAGATCATAATTACACACACAGTAACAGCTACAAAGAAGATGGTAGACTTGTCCCTTCCCCTATGTTTTCAATGTTTTTGTTAATACAGAAAGTCTGAGAAAAAAGGAAAAGAAGGAGGCTTCTCTGATCATCTTCTTTATCTTCCAGCTCCCTCAAGAGCTAGTAGTAGTCCCCATTTCTCCCAACAACAACAACAAGAAGAGACACTGAATGCATATGCACATTGCGCAGACATGGAATTGGATAGCCCTGAGCTGGCAGATACCAGGCGTTCCTCTGCAATTTTTGGCATGATTCAGCAACGATTTTGGCTCTGAAACAGTCATGAGAAAAACAATAATGCTACAAATTAATTAAAAATAACACAGAGCCTCCCACAATGGGGTACAATGTAAAACGTACAAGTAACTTGGTTCGGAATGCAAGGGAGCATCTTGGAACAGATTCCATGGCAGTTCTGCAGGCTTCAGATTGCAGGCACGCTAATGAATTACATTCAAAACAGGATGGATGCAACGCTCATATTCTTTTTTGCACTGTGACCCAAAATGCTGAATAAAGAGACACATTCAGAAATGCAGTAATAAACTCAAATCCACCATATTCTCTAATCTGGGTAACTGTTAATATAAAGGCCCTGGGCAGAATCCTTTAGTCTATCTTCCCTAAATGGGGGTGGGGGTGTAGCGGTGACTCACATCCCCCTTCTCTTTGCGGCGGCGATACCAGGGTTCCCTGTTAAAGGGGTTGTTTGAGGGGAGGCTTTGGCCATATGCTTAGAGGTCGTCGGTGCTCTCCCCTGTGGCGGCAGAGTAACTGCTTGAACATATGTTCTCTAGAGCCAGCCCATCTCCCCCCCCCCCACACACACACACTCTGGATAACCCTGATGTTCCCCAGATCCCTGGCGGGGGACTGGGTGGGATAAACATCCAGTGCCTGAGCCAAGGTCTAGCCATATCTGAAACCTAATAAAGTTATGGTCAATTTTAATCCCATAGCACATTGTCTTGAGTTGTTATTCCACACGGGGGCCGCCCAGAGTTTTGAGGGACTCCGCTTGTCGACACAATGGCAATCCTCAACCTGTCTAACAACTCTTCCTCTTTCCCATCGACATTTTCATTTCTGACACAACTCTGATTCCTTTTGTGGGTTGACTCTTTTTCCTCCTCCTCTTCCACTTTCCCTCACAAATGTCCCCCTACTTATCTCTAAACCATCCTGGGTTTGTTTTTTTGCCTGCATACCTTAGCTCTAAATTACAGAGCCAAATTTTAATTTTTTGTTGGGTGTATCCATATTTCGAGCTCCGAAAGGGATCTGATCATCTTATTGCTGCTGCTTTGATGTTCACAGTTCTGTCCAAATAATGTTCACAATTCTGTCCAATCCTCTCTTTGTTGTTTTCCTCATCTCTTCTTGTTGTTTTCATATATTTTTCCTTTCTCTTTGTGACCTCTGATAGTCTCCACAAGCGAGTTGAAAACAAGCATTTTTATAATCCTGTGTGGGTTTTTCCATTCATCCAAGAGTCATATTCAGACGGCAGACGCATTTCATCACTTCCATAGAAAAAACAATCTTACCGTCTGCTCATTAATCTTCGCAGGCCTGTCACTCCCTTCTCGATCTTCTCAGGGGGTTCTGCCAGGAGTCCAATATAATAACAAAGCCATGGCTTCCTCCCCCTTGATCATCAATCCTGCAACAAAGCCTGCCAACATGGCGACTCTCTTTTTATAACTGCGTCATTCCAAAAGCCTTTCATTCTTTTCCAGATCTCCATAAGCCAAGCCTTTGGTTAGTAATTCATTTCCACACCGTTCTTAATCATCCCGCTTGTAGTCAGTTGTGCAACGGTTCTTCTTGGGGAGGGATTGTTAGGTAATAACATTGTATTTTTCTATTTAAGCCATTTTCATTCCAAGTTAGTATTTTTAATCTGCTATTCTGGTTTAATTTAAGGAAAAATAATAATTATTTTTTATTCCTGCTTTAATTATGTCTTTGTTACTCTTCCTCTTCTTCCTGTTATCAGTGCTATCCTCAGGTAATTTCTCTTTCCCCCTCTCTGCTCCTGTCACAAGCATCCCTTCTCCTAATTCTTATATTAAATTTTTCATCTGAAATTTCTGCGCTTCAGATATATCCCCGCATTGTTGTTTCTTGTTTTTATATGTAAAAGAGACTCCCTTTAGGAATTCCGATCTATATGGAATTTGCTTATTTCTCAGAGCATCTGTCAAAAAATTGGAATTAGCTTGGTTTTTTTAGAAGTTGGACGGGAATTTCTTTTAGAATAATTTTATTTTTCTCTCCTATCTGTAATCTATTTTGATAGTTCATTTGTAATATTTGGTCTCTGATTTGGCGTAAATTAAAAATTACCAGACAGACTCCTGGTAACTTTTTTTCACCTTTGCAAAGCTTGATTTAATTCAGAAGATTTAATCAATCAAGTTTTCCATCAGTTCTTCCTGTAGCTCTATCTAATTAAACAACTCCTTAATCATTTTGGACCTTATATCTTCCTCTGGTTCTTCTGAAATTCATCTAAGACAAAGAATCATTTCCTTCTGCCACATTTCCAAAACCGCAATCGCATCTCAGGCTGCTTCCTGGGAGACACTAGCCTCCGCCCCCTCCTCTTTAATTTTTCCTGGCCTTTTCTCAATTCCAACCCTTCTGCTTGAACCCTCTTTGTTTTTCTTCCTCTAATCCTTGTGTCTTGGTTTTTAGCTCCTGTACTGATAGTCCCCGTGCCGTAGTGTTCCTATCCACATTGTCATTGCTGACACAACTCAGATTCCTTTTGTGGGTTGACTCTTTTTCCTCTTCCCCTTTCCCTCACAAATGTCCCCCTACCTATCTCTAAACCATCCTGGGTTTTTTGTCTGTATACCTTCACGATGCCCCGGTCCCCCCAGAATAGTTCTTCTTGCCAGGATCCAGCCAGAATGCTCTAAAATGCTGCCTTTACTTACGGAGGACAGTCTCAGCATCCTTATTTACCACACTTCTGGCTCCCTCTCCTCAGCTGTGTGTGGTGTCTCAGCTGTTGAGCAGAGCAGGGAGTGACAGCAAATGTCAGAACCTCTTCACAGTCATGTTGCGAATCTTTGAAATGCTTGTTTAAGGACCCTCTGATGTTGCACTGTAAGGTCTGATGGCACTGAGAGAGGCTGGCTAAATGTGAAATGATGATCACTCCTCTGTGTCATGTACTTCACTAGGCACCCAGTTAAAAGCGCTCACCATAGAACAATGTCCCCAGGCAGAATGTGCAACTCTCTCTGGCCTTCTTCCAATCATTCTTGGCGGAATGAAGTGCACTGTCAGGTTTGCAATGTACATCTGACACACGCATAGAGAACTGGCCTTTCCCCCCTGTCTCTGGGGTGAATGGAATCTTTCCCTAGCCATGTTCTAGGTCTGTGGGAGAGGGAGAGAGACAGAGAGAGCACCCCTTCTTTCCCCTTGATACCCTTGACCTGAGAACGGTGCACTCCTACCTGGGATGGCCATCCTCATTCAACGAGTGTGCAGCTTCAGGTGTGTGTGTGTGTGTGTGTGTGTGTGGATATGTTCACCCTCTCCCATTGCGAGAATCTCCTGATATGATGTTTACAGAAAGGAGGGGGAGGAAACTGCTCTTCGCTTCTTCCTCTCCTTCCTGACTCTGTGGGGAGTCTGAGTGTTATCTATGTAGAGATTAGATGGCTGAGTGAGAGCTGTAACACTCATTCAGGCCAGTAGCACTTTAGTTTTAGCTTGCAGTAGCTATTAGAAATAAAAGAAGTTATGCTTCACAGCTTTCTTCCGTGTTGTTTATACTGTGCTGAGTTTGGTGCTCACAACACACAGTTGTGGGTCCAGTTCACTTAGACCTGCTTTCCAGGAGTGGAAGGTCTCTAGAAGTGCTCCAGTCTCCTAGGCCAGTCGGGGTAGATCCAGTTGTTGAGCCCAGTTGTTGGCATCGGCTCAAAGGCATACTGACAGGGGGGTGTAGATGGACCGTTGAGGGAGGGAGGGGACACTTGCCCAGCTAGCCAGATCAGCCGAATCAACCCTGGTGATCAATGGGGCAATGGATGTTGCAGCCAGATCACCCTCACATTGCAGTGGTGTTTGCTGCTGCTGAAATAACTAACTATGACATTATGTTCCCTACATTTCTGATTTATATTATTACATGTGAGGAACCTTTTTTATAATATATAATATATATGGGGCTGTTCTTTTGAGATGTAGGGCTGTAGCCAGCTAAATTCTACTCAGTGTAGACCTATTGGAAATAATGTATCTAAGATAGACATGCCCCCCATGCCTAGGAGTGAAACCTAGGAATGAGTAAAATAAGTGAAAAATGAACAGAACCAAAAATATAATTATGATGCAGATAGATAGCGTTTATTGTAGTAGAAAGAGGAGATCATGAAAGCATTTCTTAGGTGAGTGGCTTCAAATAGGTTGACAATCCTTTCAGCCACCAAAGAGTTAAATGACAAAGGGACAGATGATTTTATAATTGACACAAGGCAAAGGTACACAGGGGGAGGAAGAGATTCTCAGGGAACTGGAAGCATCAGAACTTATGCAGGCCTGAAGCTTATTCAGAGTGCTATCAAAGAGTAATAGAAAGGAAACAGAAAGGATGCGCTTAAGAGAAACAGAAGGAAAGCTCAAAGAAGCATGGATCAGGGATGTGTAGGCGAGAGTGTCAGACATGCTGAGCAACCTTTTGATCCAATCCATTCTGGTTTGACTGGATGGTGAAGGCTCATCATTCCTGACACCATACAATCATAGAATTGTAGAGTTGGATGGGACCACAAGGGCCATCAAGTCCAACCCTCTGCAATGCAGGAATCTCAACTACAGCATCCATGACAAATGGCCATTAGACGTTGATCCATGGTGTGCATTTCAGGTACCATTCCCCACCCCCCGTTCCTGTGGGGGATCACAGTCCCATTCAAAAGAGAGACAAGCTCATCTTCATCTCAGTATAGGAACTGTCATTGGACGAGAAAGGAGATTGTAAGCAAAAGAATTTGGTTGCATCAGTGAAGGCAGCTGCATTGCTGATGAAGGAGCAAGCATGCTAGCCTGAGTTATCTGGGCAGGGCTGGGGCTGGGGAGAGTCGTGCTTGTTCCCTGTTTCATAACATCAATCTCCATCTCCACCCACATTGTCATCGGCCTAAGTGTTCCGTCGGCTGCCTCTGTCAATACTTCAATAGGCATGCTGCATTTCATAATTGGTGTCATTACAGCTGTAGTCATCGTAGAATAACTGGTGTGAATCTGGAAAAAAATAACATGAAAGTGTTTAAGATGGTGTACACTAATGTCTACTTGGATTCTGTTTATTTTGCATCAATAAATACTATGAGCAATCTTCTCTGAAAGTGGGATCCAATTACATCACAGTAAATAGTAAAAAATAGCAAGCAGATAGATTTTTAGCAAGGTGATCTACAGACACAAAAAATCCTCTCATCCTCCCAACTTTTCCTCCCATTTTGTGGGGTGAATGAGGTCTTCGTGCCTCACTCCTGCATGGCAACAGCATGAGGCGAGTCAAAACTAAAAATTTGAGGAGGGGGGTATACAAGTTCAAAGAGTGACCTTAGGTGGCCCTTAGTTACGTTGTTAAAGGCTTAATCAGATTTTTAAAAAACCTGTCTTGTACTGTTGTACCTCGGAAGTCGAACAGAATCCATTCCGGAAGTCCGTTTGACTTCAGAAACATTCAGAAACCAAAGCGCGGCTTCTGATGGGATGCAGGAAGCTCCTGCAGCCGATCGGAAGCTACAGACGCCCCATCAGCTCTTTGGCTTCCAAAAATAGTTTGCAAGCTGGAACAGTCATTTCTGGGTTTTTGGCGTTCGGGAACCAAAACATTTGAGAACTATGCTGTTTGAAAACCAAGTGTAATGGTTCTAAGGGGGTTGCTCGTGCATAAGTTGCCGCCACTCCTTGGCTAGGTTACCTGGTTGAACCCTTTCCGTCTGGACAGCCCTTCACTTCGTGGCTGTCTCAGTCGCTGGCAGAATCCGTCAGTAGGTGTTTCTTGAACTTCTTCCAGCAAAGAAGTTCTTTGACGCCAAGTCTTCTGCGCAGGGAGGGTGTGGGCAGTGGAGTACCCGTGCTCTCCCCACTGGTCTCCGGGGAAGAGTCCTGGAGCCTTCTCTTCGATTCCCCCATCTGCCCCCCTTCACCCCCTGTGTTATGCTGATTTCCTTCCCCAGCAGATGGGCTGCATCTCTCCCTGCTGCTACCCTCTCCAGCATCGCTCAGGAGCCTTCCCTCCGCCTCTGCCTCCGATGGCAGTTCCCTGACACCAAGGTATGACTGTATTACCGTTACTATGTGAATAGAGTGAATCCTCATTCCTCATAATGCACTTTGCGCTCATAATGCATAATTCGCTCCATTTGCAGAACAGCCATTACCAAAGGTGCCATGGGCTCTGAAGACACTCGAACTCAGGACACAAGGGAGAAAAGTGTTAAGAGGAAGGCCCCCTTGGCAAATCCACACCGTGATCAAATCCTGCCCAGAAACCAATGTCACCACTGTATAAGGACATGTGGATCCAGAATCGGCCTCCACAATAACTTACAGACTCATTGTTAAAACCATTTTTATGGAAGAGAATCTTACTTGGCTATGAGTGATTACCAAAGAAGAAAGAAGATATGTAAGGGGGGACATTTCTCAGGAAGGTAGTGGGAAATGGGTGATGGTATGGTAAACCTATTTGAAGGATTGGGTTTCCCAAACCCAAAAACTGACTGTTCAGGCAGTTTGAAACGGGCACCAAAATCCCTATTTTTCCTTAGCTAAAATCCATTAACTTGAGCTCTGAGTCAATGTATAAAGAAAACCCCGGCTGTATAAACAAGTACTCAGTGCCCTCTCCCTTATCAGTTTGTGACGGCAAGGATGATCTTGGCTGTTCCAGTAGAGTAGGGATGACATGTCTGTGTCTTATCTTACCACACTCTGACGCTCCAAGTTCTTGCTCCAAGATAAGAGTAGGAAGAGGAATACCCTCCTGGGGAAGGAGGGAGATTGTGCCTGGAGGATATATATACAGCATGGAATTTCTCATTTCTTTGGATTTGATGTGGACTGACCACGCAAGTGCCTTTCTGCTGTTCCGGAGAGCAGAAATAAAGAACTCTTTCTCTGAACCAACCCTCGGTGTCATTTGACTTCCTTCCTCCTCTCCAGGAGCTACACAGACCCAATCGGTGAACTCCAATAAGGCTACATATTGACGACGGTTAATGACTGCAATTAGTCCTTCAGGAAAAAGCAAGGGATAGTATGCAAATGACAAAAAATAGCCTTAACTATTTTAGCCTTAGCCTTAGCTGTTCCTTAAGTTTTCAAAACACAATCCCTAGCGAATCTCCTCCAGAGTCACAGAATGCCTCTGTGCCCTTTTCCTATGAAAGCTTTGATTTAAAGACAACTTACCAACAGCAGGAAAGGCTGAGCAACTGAAGTCAAGGGAAGCTGGAAGACTCTGGTGAGGAAGACAGAAATGTCTGGAGCATTTATACCGTTTGCTTTTGGCTTCCACGCCTTGAGTCAGCATTGCTCTTTCCTAATGGGCACTTGGCGCAAATGCCTAGAAATCTCACAAACATTTTTCTTTCAATGATTAACCCCACGGGGGAAGAGTGTAATCACAATCAAGAGTTTACATTTCATTATAGATTATCATAGTGCCTGGTTGGATGCCTTTGTTGGAAGCACATATCCTTAATTACTAATGCCACCATGTCTCAATCCTTATGTTATTTGATTACACAAAAGGATGCAAATATGGGTCGCACCTAGTGCCTTTTTTCTGGGAGGACGCAGGGGGACGCATAGCCCTAAACAATTTGCGTTTAAGGTCTACGTTTGGCCTCATTGAAGGGCAGTATTTCAATATGAGTAGGAAAACCAGAGTAGCCCTTGACATTGTTTTGGGGGGGAAAGCACTGGTGACATCCATTGTTTTCATATTTTAAAATGCCCAGTTTTTTAATCAAAACCTCAATATTTCTGGGGTTTCATTTCCAAAAGCAATAAATATTCTCATCTACAATGTTCCTTGTAGTTTGCTTGATATATGCCTCTCTTGATATCTGCTAATGTTTAGCCCATATGGTTTATGTTTTCCATATAAATTATTTCTAAGAGATCATAATTACACACACACAGTAACAGGTACAAAGAAGATGGTAGACTTGTCCCTTCCCCTATGTTTTCAATGTTTTTGTTAATATAGGCAGTTGGGGTTTTTTATCTTGAAAGTCTGAGAAAAAAGGAAAAGAAGGAGGCTTCTCTGATCATCTCCGTTTCTTCCAGCTCCCTCAAGAGCTCGTGGTAGTCCCCATCTCTCCCCAAGAACAACTAGAAGAGACAATGAATGCATATGCACATTGCGCAGACATGGAATTGGATAGCACTGAGCTGGCAGATACCAGGCGTTCCTCTGCAATATTTGCCATGATTCAGCAATTATTATGGCTCTGAAACTGTCATGAGAAGAACAATAATGCTACAAACTAATTAAAAAAAAACACAGAGCCTCCCACAATGAGGTAGAATGTAAAACGTACATGTAACTTGGTTTGGAATGCAAGGCAGCTTCTTGGAACAGATTCCATGGCAGTTCTGCAGGCTTCAGATTGCAGGTACACTAATGAATGGATTACATTCAAAACAGGATGGATGCAACGCTCATATTCTTTTTTGCACTGTGACCCAATATGCTGAATAAAGAGACACATTCAGAAATGCAGTAATAAACTCAAATCCACCATATTCTCTAACCGTGGTAACTGTTAATATAAAGGCCTTGGGCAGAATCCTTTAGTCTATCTTCCCTAAATGGGGGTGGGGGTGTAGCAATGACCCACGCCCCCCTTTTCTTTGCGGCGGCGATACCAGGGTTCCCTGTTAAAGGGGTTGTTTGAGGGGAGGCTTTAGCCGTACGCCGAGAGGTCATCATTGCTCTCCCCTGCGGCGGAGGCGGCGTAACTGCTTGAACATATGTTCTCCAGAGCCAGCCCATCCCCCCCCCCACTCTGGATAACCCTGATGTTCCGCAGATCCCTGGCTGTGAACTGGGAGGGATAAACACCCAATGCCTGAGCCAAGGTCTACCCACATCTGAAACATAATAAAGTTGTGGCCAATTTTAATCCCATAGCACATTGTCTTGAGTCGTTATTCCACACGGGGACCGCCTAGGGTTTTGGGGGACTCCGCCTGTCCACACAATGGCAATCCTCAACCTCTCTAACAACTCTTTCTCTTTCCCATCCGCATTGTCATTGTTGACACAACTCAGATTCCCTTTGTGGGTTGACATTTTTTCCTCCTCCTCTTCCACTTTCCCTCACAAATGTCCCCCTGCTTATCTCCAAGCCATCCTGGGTTTTTTTCCTGTATACCTTCACGATACACCAGTCCCCCCAGAAAAGTTCTTCCTGCCAGGATCCAGCCACAATGCTCTAACATGCTGCCCTTACTTACAGAGGACAGTCTCAGCATCCTTATTTACCACACTTCTGGCTCCCTCTCCTCAGCTGTGTGCGGTGTCTCAGCTGCTGAGCAAAGCAGGGAGTGATAGCAAATGTCAGGATTCTGCCCCAATGCCTAGAAATCTCACAAAGTTTTTCTTTCAATAATTAAACCCATGGGGGAAGAGTGTAATCTTATTCAAGAGTTTACATTTCATTATAGATTCTTATAGTCCCTGGCTGGATGCCTTTGTTGGAAGCACATATCCTTAATTACTAATGCCACCTTGTCTCAACCCTTATATTATTTGAATATACAAATGAATGCAAATATGGGTTACATCCAATGTTTTCAGATTTCAAAATGCCCAATTTTAAAAAATAAAAATCTCAAGGTTTCTGTAGCTTTATTTTCAAAAACATTAAGCATTCTCTTCTGCAATGTTCCTTGTATTTTTCTATTTAAGTCATTTTCATTCCAAGTTAGTATTTTTAATCGGCCATTCTAGTTTAATTTAAGGGAATTTTTTTTATTCCTGCTTTAATTATGTGTTTGTTACTCTTAAGAGCAGTAGTCTCATAATCTGGGGAACCAGGTTCGTGTCTCCACTCCTCCACATGCAGCTGCTGGGTGACCTTGGGCCAGTCACACTTCTCTGAAGTCTCTCAGCCCCACTCACCTCACAGAGTGTTTCTTGTGGCGAAGGAAGGGAAAGGAGAATGTTAGCCGCTTTGAGACTCCTGAAGGGGAGTGAAAGGAGGGATATCAAATCCAAACTCTTCTTCTTCTTCTTCCTGTTTATCAGTGCTATCCTCAGGTAATTCCTCTTTCCCCCTCTCTGCTCCTGTCACAAGCATCCCTTCTCCTAATTCTTATATTAAATTTTTCATCTGAAATTTCTGCGCTTCTGATATATCCCCGCATCGTTGTTTCTTGTTTTTATATGTAAAAGAGACTCCCTTCAGGAAGTCCCATCTATACAGAATTTGCTTATTTCTCAGAGCATCTGTCAAAAAATTGGAATTAGCTTGGTTTTTTTTAGAAGTTGGACGGGAATTTCTTTTAGAATAATTTTATTTTTCTCTCCTCTCTGTAATCTATTCTGATAGTTCGTTTGTAATATTTGGTCTCTGTTTTGGCATAAATTAAAAATTTCTAGAGTCTCCTGGTAACTTTTTTTCACCTTTGCAAAGCTTGATTTAATTCAGAAGATTTAATCAATCGAGTTTTCCATCAGTTCTTCCTGTACCTCCATCTAATTAAACAACTCCTTAATCAATTTGGACCTTATAACTTCCTCTGGTTCTT
This sequence comes from Podarcis gaigeae, assembly GCF_964106915.1. Classification (NCBI taxonomy): domain Eukaryota; kingdom Metazoa; phylum Chordata; class Lepidosauria; order Squamata; family Lacertidae; genus Podarcis; species Podarcis gaigeae. Next base: position 7,121,703 of record NC_139693.1, read on the forward strand.
CGGAAATTCATCTAAGACAGAGAATCATTTCCTTCTGACACATTTCCAAAACTGCAATCACATCCCAGGCTTCTTCCTGGGAGACACTAGCCTCTGCCACCTCCTCTTTAATTTTTCCTTGCCTTTTCTCAATTCCAACCCTTCAGCCTGAACCCTCTTTCTTTTTCTTCTTCTAATCCCTGTCTTGGTTTTTAGCTCCTGTACTGATAATCCCCGTGCCGTAGTGTCCACATTGTCATTGCTGACACAACTCAGATTCCTTTTGTGGGTCCAGCCACAAATGCTCTAAAATGCTGCCCTTACTTACAGAGGACAGTAATGAAGCGCACTGTCAGGTTTGGAATGTACATCTGACATGCTCATAGAGAACTGGCATTTCCCACTTTCTCTGGGGTGCATTTAATCTTTCCCTAGTCATGTTCTAGGTCTGCAGGAGAGATAGCGAGGTGGAAAGAGCACGCCATCTTTTCACTTTATTTCTATTCAAATATTGTATGCCCTTGACCAAAGAACAGTGCACTCCTATCTGGGATGGCCATCCTCTTTCACCGAGCATGCAGCTTCAGGGTGTATGTGTGTGTGTGGATATTTTCACCCCCTCCCATTGTGAGACTCTCCTGATCAAGTTGACTCTTCTGAAGAGTACTTCCGGGACCTGCAGAATAGCCTGAAATTCTGACCCTTACGTTTCGTGGTTTGTTTTCTGCCTAAGACCGTCCCCATTCATCTCGTCTTGGGACTAATAGGGGCAGCAAACTCCCCTTCCAGTGAAGAACTACTCCCCCTCCTATGTGCCAAGCGTGACTGAAATTCTTGAGAGAGCTGGCTACCAACCATCCCCCCCTTTCCGAGCTGATAAGCTGCATTCCTGCTTACTGCCGAGAGAGGAGCGTTTGTCTGCCCACTTGTTCCAGCTGTCTGAGAAATCTGCAAGCCTCTCTGTTCTTCCTCTGTTTGACTGCTTTCTATCTCAGGCTGTACTTCTTGGCTTTGGGTTGGCGTGTTCGTGACACCTTGCCCTGTCTGCTTCCAGCCATATGTTTAGTTGGGTGTGTTTTTTAAGCCGCCTCATTAAACATTACCCCCTGCCCCAACCAATTTGGGATAGGGATCCAGGGTGTTGTGTGTTGTCTCTAGTTAGGCCCAGAGTGAGTTGGGCTTATTGGGGGCTGAGTCCAAAGCAGATAGGGAATGTTGGGTACAGAACAATTCATTAGGAACATCTATATTAGATTTTTGATCTTGGTTGAATGCCACATAAGAAGTGGGGAAGCATGATGCTGGGATAGCTCAGTTGGTAGTCATGAGGCCCTTAATCTCAAGATTGTGGGTTCAAGCCCCATGTTGGGCAAAAGATTTCTGCATTTGCAGGTGCTGTACTACATCCAATCTAGATCACCCTTGTGATCCCTTCCAATTCTACAATTCTATGAATGAATAGTTATTTCATCCACATCACCCCCAAAACCACATCTGTTTTGAGCAACCACCACTCCTTCTCAAACCTGAGTCTGATTCCCACAGATAAGATAATGAAATAGAGACAATAGAACCACTATTGCATGGCAATTCCCACCCCCTCCCACAGATGGAATAAATAAAGACACAGGACACCAGAATTTAGGTTAATGGGCGAAGAATGGCCACAACTTTATTGATTACAGGTAAGAGCGGTATTGACTTTAGGCATTGGCCCTATCAGACTAACCGGGAAGGGTTAAGCACCAACAGGGGGAGCCCCCAAGATGCACATCCCTAGGCGCTCCCCAAGGGGTTACCGCTCGGGAGCACGCTTTAGGCCCTAGCCTCCATAGGTTTCGGATGAGGCGCCGTCCCCCGGAGTCCTTTAACGAACTACCCTTCAACATTTTGGGGAAGATGATGGCGTTCCTCCCCCCAACTCATTTGCATAATAATACCCCTGCCGATGCCTAACCGCCCAAACCAGAGGTGTTGTGACGTTTTGCTACGAGGTGGGCGAAAAAACCAAGTGGCTTCCAAAATACAGCCAATTAGCCAAATGGCTGCCCCTTGTGGCAGGCCCCTTGTGGCGACCGGCCGAAGCCCATAGCAAAGTCCAAATGAAAACCTAGAGGGCGGGTGGGTGGGAAACCGCAGCTGCTGAAAGAAAAGAAAGGGGCGAGCACAGGCTGCCCCAACCTTAAATGCCCCCTGCTAAGCCCGCCCCCGCCACCAGCGGATTGGCTGGCGCAGTGAATGATGAATGCTAATGAATCCTGGGATTCCCCAAGTCCCGCGGGGCTGGAGCCAGCCCTGCGAGGATGTAGATGGGGCGTGAGCCCGCAACCCCCCCCTCCTTATGTCGGGAGTCGCTTTGTGATGCAGAGATTTATATTGAAATATTTCTAAGGTGAGCAACTTAAAGAAGGCCAAGAAGGCTGAGTAGTAAAATAGCTCATTGAGGAATCATTTATTTCTGTTCGTTCACAGCTTCACGTTCTCGAGTCAGTCCAAAAGATCCAATTGTCATTTGCAGTCTCACTTCAATCCCTGTATACTTGTGGCATACAAAGGATGAACAGGTTAAATCAGATATGATAAACTGGGCAAAGGACTTAGGACATAACATACAAATGGCAGATTGGAAGAGACTATGGAGAACAGATATGAAATTCACAGCATGTTGTACGCTCAAAGAAAATTATATGAAAATGATGTACTGGTGGTATCTGACTCCTGCTAAGTTATCCAAAATGTATAGAACAAGCTCCAATATTTGTTGGAAGTGCAAAGAAAATGAGGGTACCTTTTATCATATGTGGTGGTCATGCAATATAAAGTCTTTGGGGGAATTTATATACAATGAATTAAAAAAAATGTTTAAAATAACATTTGTCAAAAAGCTAGAAGCATTTCTATTAGGAATTACAGGTTCCGGTATCCCAAAAGACCAGAAAAGACTGTTTATGTGTGTGACAATGGCTGCAAGGATGCTACTAGCCCAAAGATGGAAAGAACCAACAGTTCTGAGCAAGGAAGAATGGCAAGCCAAACTGCTGGACTACGCTGAAATGGCAAAGCTGTCTGGGAGACTCAGGATTCCAGAAGATAACGACTTTAAAAAAGGATGGGGGAAATGTATAATTTACTTCGGAGACCACTGTAAACAAATAGAAACATTAGCAGGACTCTAAAAGCAACTTGTAAAGAAATGAAAAATATGGATAATTCAGAGAGATGGAAACTGTGCAAAACGTAGTGATATGTAGCTTTAGAAAGGCAATGGGGAGAAGTCACAAGAGCCAGAGAATCTCATATATGGATAGGGTAAAAGTTTTCCCCCCTCGTTTTATTATTTTGAATCTGTTATTGTAAAAACCATTAAAATATATATTTAAAAATCCCTGTATACTTGCGATCATGTCTATGACCTTTGGCTCTGTGGGAGACCCATCAACCACCATTCAAGATTTTATATTTCATTATAGATTATTATATTCCCTGGTTGGATACCTTTGTTGGAAGCACATATGCTTAATTACTAATGCCACCTTGTCTCAACCTTTATATTATTTGATTATACAAATGAATGCAAATATGGTTCACATCCATCGTTCTCAGATTTCAAAATGCCCAATTTTTAAAAATTAAAATCTCAAGGTTTCTGGGGTTTTATTTTCAAAAACAACAAGTATTCTTATCTGCAATGTTCCTTGTATTTTTCTATTTAAGCCATTTTCATTCCAAGTTAGTGTTTTTAATCTGCCATTCTGGTTTAATTTAAGGAAAAATAATATATATATATATTATTCCTGCTATAATTATGTGTTTGTTACTCTTCCTCTTCTTCCTGTTTATCAGTGCTTTCCTCAGGTAATTCCTCTTTCCCCCTTTCTGCTCCTGTCACGAAATTTTTATTCTTTTTATTGTTTCTTTTTTTGCTTTGTTATTAATACAAAAATGGGGAATTCGTGTAAGGGAGATTGGGTCGATCTTAGAAAAACTCTTTAAGCATAATGATTAATGTATATAAGTTAAAGTTTGATATATAAATTGAATTAAGTATAATAACAATTTAGGGTTAAAAAATAGGGATAGGAACTTGTTGAATACATATGCACATTGCGCAGACATGGAATTAGATAGCACCGAACTGGCAGATACCAGGCGTTCCTTTGCAATGTTTGCCATGATTCAGCAATTATTTTGGCTCTGAAACAGTCATGAGAAGAACAATAATGCTAAAGGTAAAGGTAAAGGTACCCCTGCCCGTACGGGCCAGTCGTGACAGACTCTGGGGTTGTGCGCCCATCTCACTGAAGAGGCCAGGGGCCAGCGCTGTCCAGAGACACTTCCGGGTCACGTGGCCAGCGTGACATCGCTGCTCTGGCGAGCCAGAGCCGCACACGGAAATGCCGTTTACCTTCCCGCTGGTAAGCGGTCCCTATTTATCTACTTGCACCCGGAGGTGCTTTCGAACTGCTAGGTTGGCAGGCGCTGGGACCGAGCAGCGGGAGCGCACCCCGCCGCAGGGATTCGAACCGCCGACCTTTCGATCGGCAAGTCCTAGGCGCTGAGGCTTTAACCCACAGTGCCACCTGCGTCCCTACAATAATGCTACAAACTAATTAAAAATAACACAGAGCCTCCCACAATGAGGTAGAATGTAAAATGTACATGTAACTTGGTTTGGAATGCAAGGGAGCTTCTTGGAACAGATTCCATGGCAGTTCTGCAGGCTTCAGATTGCAGGCACGCTAATGAATGGATTACATTCAAAACAGGATGGACGCAACGCTCATATTCTTTTTTGCACTGTGACCCAAAATGCTGAATAATTTATTTCTCAGAGCATCTGTCAAAAAATTGGAATTAGCTTGGTTTTTTTAGAAGTTGGACGGGAATTTCTTTTAGAATAATTTTATTTTTCTCTCCTATTTGTAATCTATTCTGATAGTTCGTTTGTATTATTTGGTCTCTGATTTGGCGTAAATTAAAAATTACCAGACAGTTTTCTGGTAACTTTTTTTCACCTTTGCAAAGCTTGATTTAATTCAGAAAATTTAATCAATCGAATTTTTCATCTGTTCTTCCTGTACCTCCATCTAATTATACAGCTCCTTAATCAATTTGGACCTTATATCTTCCTCTGGTTCTTCTGAAATTCATCTAAGACAGAGAATCATTCCTTCTGACACATTTCCAAAACTGCAATCGCATCCCAGGCTTCTTCCTGGGAGACACTAGCCTCCGCGACCTCCTCTTTAATTTTTCCTGGCCTTTTCTCAATTCCAACCCTTCTGCCTGAACCGTTTTTTCTTTTTCTTCCTCTAATCCTTGTGTCTTGGTTTTTAGCTCCTGTACTGATTGTCCCCGTGCCGTAGTGTTCCCATCCACATTGTCATTGCTGACACAACTCAGATTCCTTTTGTGGGTTGATTATTTTTCCTCCTCCTCTTCCCCTCTCCCTCACAAATGTCCCCCTACTTATGTCTAAACCATCCTGGGGTTTTTGCCTTTATGTCTGCATGATGCCCCAGTCCCCCCAGAAAAGCTCTTCTTGCCATGATCCAGCCAGAATGCTCTAAAATGCTGCTCTTACTTACAGAGGACAGTCTCAGCATCCTTATTTACCACACTTCTGGCTCTCTCTCCTCAACTGTGTGTGGTGTCTCAGCTGCTGAGCAGAGCAGGGAGTGACAGCAAACGTCAGAACCTCTTCACAGTCATGTTGCAAATCTTTGAAATACGTGTTTAAGGACCCTCTGATGTTGCACTGTAAGGTCTGATGGCGCTGAGAGAGGCTGGCTAAATGTGAAATGGTGATCACTCCTCTGTGTCATGTACTTCACTAGGCACCCAGTTAAAAGCGCTCACCATAGAACAATGTCCCCAGGCAGAATGTGCAACTCTCTCTGGCCTTCTTCCAATCATTCTTGGCGGAGTGAAGCACACTGTCAGGTTTGGAATGTACATCTGACACACTCATAGAGAACTGGCATTTTCCCCTTTCTCTGGGGTGAATGGACTCTTTCCATAGCCATGTTCTAGGTCTGCGGGAGAGGGAGAGAAACAGAGAGAGCACCCCTTCTTTTCGCTTTATTTCTATTCAAATATTGTATGCCCTTGACCGAAGAATGGTGCACTCCTATCTGGGATGGCCATCCTCTTTCACCAAGCATGCAGCTTCGGGGGGGGGGGTGTATGTGTGGATATTTTCACCCCCACCAATTGCGAGAATCTCCTGATATGATGTTTTCAGAAAGGAGGGGGAGGAAACTGCTCTTTGCTTCTTCCTCTCCTGCCTGACTCTGTGGGGAGTCTGAGTGCTATCTATGTAGAGATTAGATGGCTGACTGAGAGCTGTAACACTCATTCAGGCCAGTAGCACTTTAGTTTTAGCTTGCAGTAGCTATTAGAAATAAAAGAAGTTATGCTTCACAGCTTTCTTCCGTGTTGTTTATACTCTGCTGAGTTTGGTGCTCACAGCTCACAGTTGTGGGTCCTGTGCACTTAGACCTGCTTTCCAGGACTGGAAGGTCTCTGGAAGTATTCCAGTCACTTAGCCCAGTCGGGGCAGATCCAGTTGTTGAGCCCAGTCATTGGCATTGGCTCAAAGGTGTACTGACAGGGGGGTGCACATGGACCGAAGAGGGAAGTAGGAGACACTTGCCTAGCTAGCCAGATCACCTGAATCAACCCTGGCGATCAATGGGCAATGGATGTTGCAGCCAGATTGCCCTCACCTCCAAATATATAAAATCATAACTACCTAATACTTATTGCAGTGGTGTTTGCTGCTGCTGAAATAACTAACTATGGCATTATGTTTCCTACATTTCTGATTTATATTATTACATGTGAGGAACCTTTTTTATAATATATATGGGGGCTGTTCTTTTGAGATGTAGGGCTGTAGCCAGCTAAGTTCTACTCAGTGTAGACCTATTGGAAATAATGTATCTAAGATAGACATGCCCCCCCATATCTAGGAGTGAAACCTAGGAATGAGTAAAATAAGTGAAAAATGAACAGAACCAAAAATATAATTATGATGCAGATAGGTAGCGTTTATTGTAGTAGAAAGAGGAGATCATGAAAGCATTTCTTAGGTGAGTGGCTTCAAATAGGTTGACAATCCTTTCAGCCACCAAAGAGTTAAATGACAAAGGGACAGATGATTTTATAATTGACACAAGGCAAAGGTACACAGGGGGAGGAAGAGATTCTCAGGGAACTGGAAGCATCAGAACTCTTGCAGGCCTGAAGCTTATTCAGAGTGCTATCAAAGAGTAATAGAAAGAAAACAGAAAGGTTGCGCTTAAGAGAGACAGAAGGAAAGCTCAAAGAAGCATTGATCAGGGATGTGTAGGCGAGAGTGTCAGAGATGCTGAGCAACCTTTTGATCCAATCCATTCTGGTTTGTCTGGATGGTGGAGGCTCAGCATTCCTGACACCATACAATCATAGAATTGTAGAGTTGGATGGGACCACAAGGGCCATCAAGTCCAACCCTCTGCAATGCAGGAATCTCAGCTACAACATCCATGACAAATGGCCATTAGACGTTGATCCATGGTGTGCATTTCAGGTACCATTCCCCACCCCCCGTTCCTGTGGGGGATCACAATCCCATTCAAAAGAGAGACAAAATTATCTTCGTCTCAGTATAGGAACTGTTGCTGGATGGGAAGGGAGATTGTAAGCAAAAGAATTTGGTTGCATCAGTGAAGGCAGCTGCATTGCTGATGAAGGAGCAAAAATGCTAGCCTGTGTTATCTGGGCAGGGCCTGGGGCTGGGGAGAGTCATGCTTGTTCAAAATTTAAATTCCATCATCAGCATTCTTACAACCGGCAGAAGTGTTGTGTATATTCCCTGCACTCTTACATCAGTAGTTGTAATAGTGGGTGTCATTACAGCTGTAATCTTCGTAGAACAACTGGTGTGAATCTGGGAAAAATAACATGAAAGTGTTTAAGATGGCGTACAATAATGTCTACTCAGATTCTGTTTTAATTACAAATTTTGCATCAATAAATACTATGAGCAATCTTTTCTGAAAGTGGTGTCCAATTACATCACAGTAAATAGTAAAATTCAGCAAGCAGATAGATTTTTAGCAAGGTGATCTACAGACACAAAAAAACCCCTCATCCTCCCATCTTTTCCTCCCATTTTGTGGGGTGAATGAGGTCTTCGTTCCTCACACTCATGCATGGCAACAGCATGAGGTGAGTCAAAACTAAAAATTTACCGTTACTATGTGAATAGAGTGAATCCTCATTCCTCATAATGCACTTTGCGCTCATAATGCATAATGCGCTCCATTTGCAGAACAGCCTTTACCAAAGGAGAAAGGCCTCCGGTTTCTTAGGTAAGGTAAATCTAAGTACCTTTTTTAGTTCATTATGAATCATCTCCCAAAAGGCCTTCACTTTCGGGCAGGTCCATCAGAGGTGAAAGAATGTCCCTTCCGCCTCTTTACATTTCCAACATTTATTGTCAGACAGGTGATATATCTTAGCAAGCTTGACTGGGGTCATGTACCACCGGTATATCATTTTCATAATGTTTTCCTTCAAGGCACTACATGCCGTAAATTTCATTCCGGTGTTCCATAACCTTTCCCAGTCTTCAAACATAATGTTATGCCCCAAATCCTGCGCCCATTTTATCATGGCGGATTTGACTGTCTCATCCTGAGTATTCCATTTAAGCAGCAAGTTATACATTCTCGAAAGTAGTTTATTTTTTGGCTCTAACAGTTCTGTCTCTAGTTTCGATTTTTCCACCTGGAATCCAACCTTCTTGTCCACTTTAAAAACCTCTTGAATTTGTGCATAGTGCAACCAATCTCGCACCTTGTTTTTTAGTTTTTCCAAGCTCTGCAACCTCCAATTGTCTCCAATTTTTTCAATTGTTTCCCCATATTTAGGCCAATTGGCCTCCATGTTAAGTCTCTTACGTGCCTTGGCCTCCACCGGTGAGAGCCACCTCGGAGTCTTACTCTCCAATAAGTCTTTATATTTTGTCCAGACCATCAAAATTGCTCTTCTGACAATGTGGTTTTTAAACAATTTGGGCACTTTAACCTTGTCATACCACAAATATGCATGCCACCCAAAAGCATTGTCAAACCCTTCCAGATCTAGGACATCAGTGTTTTCCAGTAAAATCCAATCTTTCAACCAGCAGAAGGCTGCAGATTCGTAATATAACCTCAAGTCTGGCAGGGCAAATCCCCCTCTTTCTTTCGCATCAGTTAATATTTTAAACTTTATTCGGGGCTTTTTGCCCTGCCAAACAAACTTGGAAATATCCTTCTGCCACTTTCCAAAACATTCCACCTTGTCCACGATCTGTAGGGCCTGAAACAAAAATAACATTTTCGGCAATACATTCATCTTTATAGCTGCTATTCGGCCCAACAAGGAAAGTTTCAATCTTGACCATGTTTCCAAATCTCTTTTGATTTCTGACCAACATTTCTCGTAGTTATCTTTAAACAAATTCAAATTTTTGGAGGTCAGATACACCCCTAGGTATTTTACTTTTTTAACCACATTTAGTTCTGTTTCTTTCAGGAACTCATCTGTTTCTGTAGTTGTCAAATTTTTTGCTAGAACCTTAGTTTTTTGCTTGTTCAGCTTAAATCCCGCCACCCGACCAAAGTCAGAAATTAATTCTAACACTCTTTTAGTACTAGAGACTGGCTCCTGTAATGTTAATACCAGGTCATCTGCAAATGCTTTCAATTTATATTGTTTCACTCCGACCTCAATTCCCTGTACCAACCGGTCCTTTCTAATCATGTTCAATAGCACCTCCAGAACTGAAATAAACAATAGGGGGGATAGAGGGCACCCCTGCCGTGTCCCTTTTTCAATTTTAAACTCCTCTGTCACCACATTGTTTACTATCAATTTGGCTTTTTGTTCTGAATATATTGCTTCTATTCCATTTTCAAACCCCCGCCCCACTCCCATCCCTTCCAAGTTTTTCTTCATAAACATCCAAGAGATATTGTCAAAGGCTTTCTCCGCATCAATAAAAATTAAAACCGCTCTAGTATTAAGATTTGTTTGTAGAAGTTCCAAAATGTCGATAATGTTTCTTGTGTTATCAAACAAATGCCTACCAGGGAGAAAGCCGGCCTGGTCCTTATGGATCACTTCATTAAGCACTTTTTTAAACCTACTTGCCAAAATGTCCGCAAAAATTTTGTAATCCACATTTAGGAGTGAGATGGGGCGGTAGTTCTTAAGCTGGGTCTTTTCAGTTTCTAGTTTGGGTATCAATGTGATGAAAGCTTCTTTCCACGTTTCCGGTGCCTTCCTCCCCTCCATAATCTGGTTACAGACCTCCAACAAAGGTTGTGTCAAATAGTCCTTCAAAACCTTATAATATTTGGAGGTAAGTCCATCGGGGCCTGGAGATTTGCCTAATTGAAGGTTCTGAATGGCACTTTCAATTTCTTGCTGTGTGATATTACTATTCAGGGTTGTTCTCATTTCCTGAGGTATTTTCTGTAATCCGTTAGTTTTAAGAAATTGGTCCACCTCCGAATCTTTCTGCGGCCCTTGTGAATAAAGTTCTTTGAAATATCTCTGGAAGCACTTTCTAATTTCCTCGGGTTTCTGAACTATTCTCCCTTCAATCTCTAGATTTGTAACTGTATTAAGTTTTTGTCTCTTTTTCAACTGCCATGCTAGCAGTTTCCCACACTTATTTGCTGATTCAAAAGATCTTTGTTTCATTTGTTTAATTTTCCATTCCACCTCTTGATTTATCAATTTCAAATATTGTGCTTGGAAAAATTTCACTTCTCTCAGCACTTCCTTCGACTTGGGCCTGGATCTTAATTTTTTCTCTCCATCTCTTATTTTTTCCAATATCTTCTCCTTCTTTTCATTCCAGAGCTTTTTCTTGATCGTGTTTTGTTGTATTAGAAACCCTCTCATAACTGCTTTACTTGCGTCCCAGATTGTTCTTTTTTCCACAGTGGTATTTAAATTTATCTCAAAATAGTCCTTTAAAGTTTTTTGGGCCTTCTTAACAATCTTCTCGTCCCTTAGTAAGGTGTCATTCATTTTCCATCTAAAGGATCCGGTTGTATTTAGTCTCAGTTCCATTTTCAAAGCGTTATGGTCGGAGCAGGTTTTTGGGCAGATTTCCACCTTTCTAGTCTTGGGTGCCAGTCCTCTAGTTATCCATATTTGGTCGATTCGTGTCCATGTCAGATGAGCTTCAGAAAAGAAAGTTCCTTCTTTTCCTAGGGGGTTCTTAACCCTCCATATGTCAATTAAGTCCATATTGTCAGTCATTTCAAAAAAAGTTTTAGGTAGTCTGCCATCTTTCGTTATGTTAGCGCTTTGCGACTTATCCATATTTACAGACACAACCCCATTCATGTCGCCCAACATAATGATGTTGTTGTAATCTAAGTAGTCCAGCATAATCTCATGCAGTTTCCTGAAAAATTCAGATTTTCCTTCATTTGGAGCATATATTCCTAATATCAAAAATTTTTCTCCTTGTGTCTGGATTTCAATCGCCAAAATTCTGCCGTGTTCATCTTTAAATAAAAATTTCGGTGACAGGCTCTCCTTTGCATATATCACCACTCCTCTTTTCTTGACTTTATCCGAAGAAATAAATTCTTGGCCTAATCTTTTGTTAATTAGCACTTTTCTGTGGAGCCTTGTCACATGTGTTTCTTGCAGGCAAATAATGTCCAATTGTTCTTTTTTCAAAATATGAAATACTTTTCTTCTTTTTTCCGGAGAATTTCCGCCATTTATATTCCAACTAAGAAGCTGCAAAGACATCCTGGTCTAATTGGTGGGTCCTACAATGGGGTGTCTAGGTTTCCCTCCGATCCCGGAGGTGGTAGTGCTGGTCCAGATCCAGACGGTGTAGGTTTTGGAGATGGTCCCGGTGGTGGTGGTGGCCAAGAAGCTGCAGCTCCTTTCTGGAGATCCTCCTCGTGGTCGTGTAGGAACTTCTGCTGGTCCTCAGGTGTTTTAATTCTTACTTTCCTTCCTTTGTAAGTAAATGATAGTCCTTGCGGAAACTCCCACCTATAAGGGATTGCGTTATATCTCAGCAATTTGGTCAGATCTGTGTAAGTGGTCCTAAGATCCAAAAGATGTTTGGGTATATCTCTATAGATTTCAGCCTTTTTACCTTCTATCTCCAAAGATTTTTTAAAATGTAGGCCTAGTATCTTGTCTCTTTCCTCTCTTGATCTCAAAATAACCAAACAGTCTCTGGACTTATCTTTCTTTATCGATTTTCCCAGTCTAAAAGCCGTCACAATTTTGAAATCCTTGTCTTCCTCAATCCCCCAGAATTTGGAGAACAAAAGTGTCAAAAATCCCTCTAAATTTCCTTCCTCCAGTTCTGGGATGGCCCTTAACCTGAGATTATTTTCCTTACTTTTCAGTTCAACCAATGACAGGTAGGCTTGTTGTTCCCCTACCTGTCTTTTCAGAGGCCTTACTTCCCCCTTAATCTCATCAACCTTTTTGTTCGCCTGTTCTGCTTTTTGACTGGCTTCCACAGCTAGTTTATAATTTTCAGCCGTGGCTCCTTGCAGTTTCTCAATTGCCTGAGTGTGCTGGGAAACCTGATCAGATAATTTACTAATAGAGGATGTAGCTTGATCAATTTTTGATGATTGATTGTCCACTTTTTGATTTAAAATTGCCAGTTGTTCCAAAATTTGTTTCAGGACTGTTTCAGATCCTCCAGTTGCCATGTCTTCTGCAGCAGGCTCTTCAACTTCCACCTCCTGTGCTGTCAGCACAGTTGGGACAGATGATCTACGTTGATGAGTTAGGGTTGTTTGAACAAGTTGCACCGGTTTCTTTTCTTTTTCTTTAGCTTTGGCTGCTCTTGTTCTCCCTGAGCCACTCATTCCACACCTGCCTCTGTTCAAGGTCAAATTATCTTTTATTCCATGAGTCAGACAAGTCCAGAGTGTAAACAATTAAACCACAGAAAGTCACAATAAAGTACAGTTCCCAGGCCTCTATGTCTCCACAATCCTCTAGGGGGGGTGTTTCAAAGTTTCAAGGAAGGAGAGAACTCTTTTCCGCCATTGAAGTTCTTATATTCCCTATATTAAATCTTAGTAGTTCCAGAGCACAAAAGGAAGGTTCCCCGGGCTTTCTATTTCTTGAAAAAAAGGCCACAAGGTGTCAAGAAGGGTCCCAGCAACAATGTTTAAGCATTAATATCTCAGTCTATGTAACAGTTTAAACTCCAACAACAGTATCAGCAGTTTGACAGTTCTCTTTTGCGCACTGACAGTCCGACAACTGGGTTGTCCCTTTTAACTCAGCATAGCTCGAAATTAGGAAGAAAGTTCCAAGAATAAAGTCCACAAATTTTACAAAGATTTCCCACTTGTCTTTCAATACAAAGTCTATCAATGCACCCTTGTTTTGCTTTTACGATCCCTTTTGAACGCTTCAGCGCACTTCTGAGCCGTTGCTTTGATCTAGTTAGCAAGATCGGGAGACGGACTTCCTGTTACTCGCCTCCCGTTTTCAGCCAGATTCCACAGTTTTAGTCCAATATTTAGTTCCCCTTACTCACGGGTATGTTACAGCCAATTTCGATGTTTTCAAGAAGAAAGGTCAGTGCTCAGCAGCAGCAGCAGCGCGGCTTTGCTTCCACGAAAAGAGCGATGAACTCACAGCGCCGCTCCCCCTTTCACGTTCCGGAGCCCCTTACGAGGTTCCTTCTTCGTTTCTGGGGGGGCTTTTGGCGCCCGCCGAGTCCCACGGCCACAGGCTCGCTCTGCCTGTGGTTTTTCTTAATGGGTCTCCGCTTTGCCGCAGCGGACGACCCTTTTTCGCGGAGCCCCTCTTCACAAAGAGGACCGCCATTGCCGTTTTGCGCCGCCTCCGGAAGTCCCTCATTATAGATTATTATAGTGCCTGTTTGGATGCCTTTGTTGGAAGCACATATCCTTAATTACTAATGCCACCATGTCTCAATCCTTATGTTATTTGATTATACAAAACGATGAAAATATGGGTTTTGGCCTCATTGAAAATATGGCTTTTGGCCTCATTGAAGGGCCGTATTTCAATATGAGTAGGAAAATCAGAGTAGCCCTTGACATTGTTTTAGCCCTTTACATTGTTTTAGGGGGGAAAAGCACTGGTGACATCCATTGATTCCAGATTTTAAAATGCCCAGTTTTTTCATCAAAATCTCAAAGTTTCTGGGATTTCATTTCCAAAAGCAATAAATATTTTCATCTGCAATGTTCCTTGGAGTTTGCTTGATATATGCCTCTCTTGATATCTGCTAATGTTTAGCCTGGTATATGTTTTCCACATAAATTATTTCTAACAGATCATAATTGCACAAACACAAAGAAGATGGTATACTTGTCCCTTCCCCTATGTTTTCAATGTTTTTGTTAATATAGGCAGTTGGGGTTTTTTATCTTGAAAGTCTGAGAAAAAAGGAAAAGAAGGAGGCTTCTCTGATCATCTCCGTTTCTTCCAGCTCCCTCAAGAGCTCGTGGTAGTCCCCATCTCTCCCCAAGAACAACTAGAAGAGACAATGAATGCATATGCACATTGCGCAGACATGGAATTGGATAGCACTGAGCTGGCAGATACCAGGCGTTCCTCTGCAATGTTTGCCATGATTCAGCAATTATTATGGCTCTGAAACTGTCATGAGAAGAACAATAATGCTACAAACTAATTAAAAAAAAACACAGAGCCTCCCACAATGAGGTAGAATGTAAAACGTACATGTAACTTGGTTTGGAATGCAAGGGAGCTTCTTGGAACAGATTCCATGGCAGTTCCTCAGGCTTCAGATTGCAGGTACGCTAATGAATGGATTACATTCAAAACAGGATGGATGCAACTCTCATATTCTTTTTTGCACTGTGACCCAAAATGCTGAATAAATGGGTACATTCAGGAATGCAGTAATAAACTCAAATCCACCATAGTCTCTAATCTTGGTAACTGTTAATATAAAGGCCTTGGGCAGAATCCTTTAGTCTATCTTCCCTAAATGGAGGTGGGTGTGTAGCGGTGACTCACGCCCCCCTTCTCTTTTCGAAGTCGCTACCAGATTTCCCTGTTAAAGGGGTTGTTTGACGGGAGGCTTCGGCCGTACGCCTAGAGGTCGTCATTGCTCTCCCCTGCGGCGGAGGCGGCGTAACTGCTTGAACATATGTTCTCCAGAGCCAGCCAATCCCCCCCCACACACACACTCTGGATAACCCTGATGTTCCCCAGATCCCTGGCGGGGGACTGGGAAGGATAAACACCCAGTGCCTGAGCCAAGGTCTAGCCACATCTGAAACATAATGAAGTTGTGGCCAATTTTAATCCCATAGCACATTGTCTTGAGTTGTTATTCCACACGGAGGCCGTCTCGGGTTTTGGGGGACTCCGCCTGTCCACACAATGGCAATCCTCAACCTGTCTAACCACTCTTCCTCTTTCCCATCCGCTTTGTCATTGCTGACACAACTCAGATTCCTTTTGGGGGTTGATTCTTTTTCCTCTTCCTCTTCCACTTTCCTTCACAAATGTCCCCCTATTTATCTCTAAACCATCCTGGGGTTTTTGCCAGTATAGCTTCACAATGCCCCAGTCCCCCCAGAAAAGTTCTTCTTGCCATTATCCAGCCACAGTCCTCTAAAATGCTGCCCTTACTTACAGAGGACAGTCTCAGCATCCTTATTTACCACACTTCTGGCTCCCTCTCCTCAGCTGTGTGTGGTGTCTCAGCTGCTGAGCAAAGCAGGAAGTGACAGCAAACGTCAGGGTTCCGCCCAAATGCCTAGAAAGCTCAGAAAGTTTTTCTTTCAATAATTAAACCCATGGGGGAAGAGTGTAATCTCATTCAAGAGTTTATATTTCACTATAGATTCTTATAGTCCCTGGCTGGATGCCTTTGTTGGAAGCACATATCCTTAATTACTAATGCCACCTTGTCTCAACCCTTATATTATTTGATTATACTAATCAATGCAAATATGGGTCACATCCATTGTTTTCAGATTTCCAAATGCCCAATTTTTAAAAATCAAAATCTCAAGGTTTCTGGGGTTTTATTTTGAAAAAACAATGTCAGGGAACTGACATCGGAGTCAGAGCTGGAGGCAAGGCTCTCAAGCGATGCAGGAGAGGGGCCCAGCAGGGAGAGAGGAAGCCCATCGGCTGGGGAAGGAAATCAGCGCAACGCCAGTAGAGAAGGGGGGCAGATGGGGGATTCAGAGAGGGGTCTCCAAGACTCTTCGCCCAAAACTAGTGGGGAGAGCACGGGCACACCTCTGCCCACTCCTTCCCTGTGCAGAAGATTTCCGCGCAGGGAGAGTAGGAGGAGACTTGGCGTCAAACAACTTCTTTGCTGGAAGAGATTCAAGAAACGCCCACTGACAGATTCTGCAAGCGACTGAACGGCCACGGAGTGAAGGGCTGTCAGCCGAGACAACGTTAACCAGGCAATCTAGCCAGCAGCGACGGTAACTTACGCACAAGCAACCCCTTATAACCATCACAAACAATAAGTATTCTCATCTGCAATGTTCCTTGTATTTTTCTATTTATTTATTTTTTAAAAAATAATTTTTATTAACAAACCAAGCAAATCATATTAATTCCAAATTACAGAGCCAAGTTTTAAATTTCTGTTGTAGTTACCCATATTTCGAGCTCCGAATGGGATCCGATCCTCTTACTGCTGCTGCTTTGATGTTCACAGTTCTGTCCAAATAATGTTCACAATTCTGTCCAATCCTGTCTTTGATGTTTTCCTCATCTCTTCTTGTTGTTTTCGTATATTTTCCCTTGCTCTTCGTGACCTCTGATAGTCTCCACAAGCGAGTTGAAAACAAGCATTTTTATAATCCTGTGTGGGTTTTTCCATTCATCCAAGCATCATATTCAGACGGCAGATGCATTTCATCACTTCCATAGAGAAAACAATCTTACCGTCCGCTCATTAATCTTTGCAGGCCTGTCACTCCCTTCTAGATCTTCTCAGAGGGTTCTGCCAGCAGTCCAATATAATAACAAAGCCATGGCTTCCTACCCCTTGATAATCAATCCTGCAACAAAGCCTGCCAACCTGGCGACTCTTTTTATAACTGCGTCATTCCAAAAGCCTTTCATTCTTTTCCAGATCTCCATAAGCCAAGCCATTGGTTAGTAATTCATTTCCACACCGTTCTTAATCATCCCGCTTGTAGTCAATTCTGCAACGGTTCTTCTTGGGGAGGGATTGTTAGGTAATCACATTGTATTTTTCTATTTAAGCCATCTTCATTCCAAGTTAGTATCTTTAATCTGCCATTCTGGTTTAATTTAAGGAAAAATAATAATTATTTTTTATTCCTGCTTTAATTATGTCTTTGTTACCGTTCCTCTTCTTCCTGTTTATCAGTGCTATCCTCAGATAATTCCTCTATCCCCCTCTTTGCTCCTGTCATGAGCATCCCTTCTCCTAATTCTTATATTAATTTTTTCATCTGAAATTTCTGCGCTTCAGATATATCCCCGCCTCATAGCTTCTTGTTTTTATATGTAAAAGAGACCTCCTTCAGGAATTCCCATCTATATGGAATTTGCTTATTTCTCAGAGCATCTGTCAAAAAATTGGAATTAGCTTGGTTTTTTTAGAAGTTGGACGGGAATTTCTTTTAGAATAATTTTATTTTTCTCTCCTATCTGTAATCTATTTTGATAGTTCGTTTGTAATATTTGGTCTCTGATTTGGCATAAATTAAAAATTACCAGACAGACTCCTGGTAACTTTTTTTCACCTTTGCAAAGCTTGATTTAATTCAGAAGATTTAATCAATCAAGTTTTCCATCAGTTCTTCCTGTACCTCTATTTAATTAGACAACTCCTTAATCAATTTGGACCTTATATATTCCTCTGGTTCTTCGGAAATTCATCTAAGACAGAGAATCATTTGCTTCTGCCACATTTCCAAAACCGCAATCGCATCTCAGGCTGCTTCTGGGGAGACACTAGCCTCCGCCACCTCCTCTTTAATTTTTCCTGGCCTTTTCTCTATTCCAACCCTTCAGCCTGAACCCTCTTTCTTTTTCTTCCTCTAATCCCTGTGTCTTGTTTTTTAGCTCCTCTACTGATAGTCCTCGTGCCGTAGTGCTCCCATCCACATTGTCATTGCTGACACAACTCAGATTCCTTTTGTGGGTTGATTATTTTTCCTCTTCCTCTTCCCCTTTCCCTCACAAATGTCCCCCTACCTATCTCTAAACCATCCTGGGGGTTTTGCCTGTATGTCGGCATTATGCCCCAGTCCCCCCCCCCCAGAAACTTATTCTTACCAGGATCCAGCCAAAATGCTCTATAATGTTGCCCTTACTTACAGAGGAAAGTTTCAGCATCCTTATTTACTACACTTCTGGCTCCCTATCCTCAGCTGTGTGTGGTGTCTCAGCTGCTGAGCAAAGCAGGGAGTGACAGCAAACGTCAGAACCTCTTCACATTCATGTTGCAAATCTTTGAAATGCTTGTTTAAGGACTCTCTGATGTTGCACTGTAAGGTCTGATGGCGCTGAGAGAGGCTGGCTAAACATGAAATGGTGATCACTCCTCTGTGTCATGTACTTCACTAGGCACCCAGTTAAAAGCGCTCATCATAGAACAATGTCCCCAGGCAGCATGTGCAACTCTCTCTGGCCTTCTTCCAATCGTTCCTGGTGGAATGAAGCACACTGTCAGGTTTGGAATCTACATCTGACACACGCATAAGAGAACTGGCATTTTTCCCTTTCTCTGGAGTGAATGGAATCTTTTCCTAGCCATGTTCTAGGTCTGCGGAATAGGGAAAGAAACAGAGAGAGCACCCCTTCTTTCCCCTTGCTACCCTTGACCCAAGAATGGTGCACTCCTATCTGGGATGGCCATCCTCTTTCACCAAGCATGCAGCTTCGGGGGGGGGGGTGTATGTGTGGATATTTTCACCCCCACCATTGCGAGAATCTCCTGATATGATGTTTTCAGAAAGGAGGGGGAAGAAACTGCTCTTCACTTCTTTCTCCCCTGCCTGACTCTGTGGGGAGTCTGAGTGCTATCTATGTAGAGATTAGATGGCTGACTGAGAGCTGTAACACTCATTCAAGCCAGTAGCACTTTAGTTTTAGCTTGCAGTAGCTATTAGAAATAAAAGAAGTTATGCTTCACAGCTTTCTTCCGTGTTGTTTATACTCTGCTGAGTTTGGTGCTCACAGCTCACAGTTGTGGGTCCAGTGCACTTAGACCTGCAAATCCTGTTCTTGAGCACAGTTATTGGCATCAGCTCAAAGGCATACTGACAGGGGGGTGCACATTGACCGATGAGAGAGGGAGGAGACACTTGCCTGGCTAGCCAGATCAGCCGAATCAACCCTGGTGATCAATGGGCAATGGATGTTGCAGCCAGATTGCCCTCACCTCCAAATATATAAAATCATAACTACCTAATACTTATTGCAGTGGTGTTTGCTGCTGCTGAAATAACTAACTATGACATTATGTTTCCTACATTTCTGACTTATATTATTACATGTGAGGAACCTTTTTTATAATATATATGGGGGCTGTTCTTTTGAGATGTAGGGCTGTAGCCAGCTAAGTTCTACTCAGTGTAGACCTATTGGAAATAATGTATCTAAGATAGACATGCCCCCCCATATCTAGGAGTGAAACCTAGGAATGAGTAAAATAAGTGAAAAATGAACAGAACCAAAAATATAATTATGATGCAGATAGGTAGTGTTTATTGTAGTAGAAAGAGGAGATCATGAAAGCATTTCTTAGGTGAGTGGCTTCAAATAGGTTGACAATCCTTTCAGCCACCAAAGAGATAAATGACAAAGGGACAAATGATTTTATAATTGACACAAGGCAAAGGTACACAGGGGGAGGAAGAGATTCTCAGGGAACTGGAAGCATCAGAACTCTTGCAGGCCTGAAGCTTATTCAGAGTGCTATCAATGAGTGATAGAAAGGAAACAGAAAGGATGCGCTTAAGAGAAACAGAAGGAAAGCTCAAAGAAGCATGGATCAGGGATGTGTAGGCGAGAGTGTCAGAGATGCTGAGCAACCTTTTGATCCAATCCATTCTGGTTTGACTGGATGGTGAAGGCTCATCATTCCTGACACCATAAAATCATAGAATTGTAGAGTTGGATGGGACCACAAGGGCCATCAAGTCCAACCCTCTGCAATGCAGAAATCTCAACTACAGCATCCATGACAAATGGCCATTAGACGTTGATCCATGGTGTGCATTTCAGGTACCATTCCCCACCCCCCGTTCCTGTGGGGGATCACAATCCCATTCAAAAGAGAGACAAAATTATCTTCGTCTCAGTATAGGAACTGTTGCTGGATGGGAAGGGAGATTGTAAGCAAAAGAATTTGGTTGCATCAG
Source organism: Podarcis gaigeae (assembly GCF_964106915.1). Classification (NCBI taxonomy): domain Eukaryota; kingdom Metazoa; phylum Chordata; class Lepidosauria; order Squamata; family Lacertidae; genus Podarcis; species Podarcis gaigeae. Next base: position 7,142,102 of record NC_139693.1, read on the forward strand.
TGAAGGCAGCTGCATTGCTGATGAAGGAGCAAGCATGCTAGCCTGAGTTATCTGGGCAGGGCTGGGGCTGGGGAGAGTCGTGCTTGTTCCCTGTTTCATAACATCAATCTCCATCTCCACCCACATTGTCATCGGCCTAAGTGTTCCGTCGGCTGCCCGCGTCATTACTTCAATAGGCATGCTGCATTTCATAATGGGTGTCAATACAGCTGTAGTCATCGTAGAATAACTGGTGCAAATCTGGAAAAAAATAACATGAAACTGTTTAAGATGGTGTACACTAATGTCTACTCGGATTCTGTTTTAATTACAAATTTTGCATCAATAAATACTATGAGCAATCTTTTCTGAAAGTGGGATCCAATTACATCACAGTAAATAGTAAAAAATAGCAAGCAGATAGATTTTTAGCAAGGTGATCTACAGACACAAAAAATCCTCTCATCCTCCCAACTTTTCCTCCCATTTTGTGGGGTGAATGAGGTCTTCGTGCCTCACTCCTGCATGGCAACAGCATGAGGCGAGTCAAAACTAAAAATTTGAGGAGGGGGGTATACAAGTTCAAAGAGTGACCTTAGGTGGTCCTTAGTTACGTTGTTAAAGGCTTAATCAGATTTTTAAAAAACCCTGTCTTGTACATTCATACCTCGGAAGTCTAACAGAATCCATTCCGGAAGTCCGTTTGACTTCAGAAACATTCAGAAACCAAAGCGCGGCTTCTGATGGGATGCAGGAAGCTCCTGCAGCCGATCGGAAGCTACAGATGCCCCATCAGCTCTTTGGTTTCCAAAAATAGTTTGCAGACTGGAACAGTCATTTCTGGGTTTTTGGCGTTCGGGAACCAAAACGTTTGAGAACTATGCTGTTTGAAAACCAAGGTATGACAGTATTACCATTACTATGTGAATAGAGTGAATCCTCATTCCTCATAATGTACTTTGCGCTCATAATGCATAATGCGCTCCATTTGCAGAACAGCCTTTACCAAAGGTGTCATGGGCTCTGAAGACACTCGAACTCAGCACGCAAGGGAGAAAAGTGTTAAGAGGAAGGCCCCCTTGGCAAATCCACACCGTGATCAAATCCTGCCCAGAAACCAATATCACCACTGTATAAGGACATGTGGATCCAGAATTGGCCTCCACAATCACTTACAGACTCATTGTTAAAACCATTTTTATGGAAGAGAATCTTACTTGGCTATGAGTGATTACCAAAGAAGAAAGAAGATATGTAAGGGGGGACATTTCTCAGGAAGGTAGTGGGAAATGGGTGATGGTATGGTAAACCTATTGATGACTGTATGGTAAAGCTATTTGAAGGATTGGGTTTCCCAAACGCAAAAACTGACTGTGCAGGCAGTTTGAAACGGGCACCAAAATCCCTATTTTTCCTTAGCTAAAATCCATTAACTTGAGCTCTGAGTCATTGTATAAAGAAAAACCCGGCTGTATAAACAAGTGCTCAGAGCCCTTATCAGTTTGTGATGGCAAAGATGACCTTGGCTGTTCCAGTGGAGTAGGGATATCATGTCTGGGTCTTATCTTACCACACTCTGACGCACAGACCTAGTCCAGGAACAGTGCCAGAGTTTGTGACCTCTTGCTCCAAGATAAGAGTAGGAACAGGAATACGCTTTTATGTTCAGAAGTACAGGAAGGAATACCCTTTTATGGTTAAGAATACCGGAGCAGGAACATATGTGATGTCAACCTGCATGTATAGGCTGACATGGTTGGATTCCTGGGGAAGGAGGGAGATTGTGCCTGGAGGATATATATACTGCATGAAATTTCTCATTTCTTTGGACTTGCTGTGGACTGACCACGCAAGTGCCTTTCTGCTGTTCCGGAGAGCAGAAATAAAGAACTCTTTCTCTGAACCAACCCTCGGTGTCATTTGACTTCCTTCCTCCTCTCCAGGAGCTACACAGACCCAATCGGTGAACTCCAATAAGGCTACATATTGACGACGGTTAATGACTGCAATTAGTCCTTCAGGAAAAAGCAAGGGATAGTATGCAAATGACAAAAAATAGCCTTAACTATTTTAGCCTTAGCCTTAGCTGTTCCTTAAGTTTTCAAAACACAATCCCTAGCGAATCTCCTCCAGAGTCACAGAATGCCTCTGTGCCCTTTTCCTATGAAAGCTTTGATTTAAAGACAACTTACCAACAGCAGGAAAGGTTGAGCAACTGAAGTCAAGAGAAGCTGGAAGACTCTGGTGAGGAAGACAGAAATGTCTGGAGCATTTATACCATTTGCTTTTGGCTTCCACGCCTTGAGTCAGCATTGCTCTTTCCTAATGGACACTTGGCGCAAATGCCTAGAAATCTCACAAACATTTTTCAATGTTTAACACAAATCATTTTCCATGATTAACCCCGCGGGGGAAGAGTGTAATCACATTCAAGAGTTTACATTTCATTATAGATTATTATAGCGCCTGGTTGGATGCCTTTGTTGGAAGCACATATCCTTAATTACTAATGCCACCATGTCTCAACCCTTATGTTATTTGATTACACAAAAGGATGCAAATATTGGTCACACCTAGTGCCTTTTTTCTGGGAGGACGCAGGGGGACGCATACCCCGAAACAGTTTCCATTTAAGGTCTACATTTGGCCTCATTGAAGGGCAGCATTTCAATATGAGTAGGAAAACCGGAGTAGCCCTTGACATTGTTTTTTTTGGGGGGGGGGAGCACTGGTGATATCCATTGTTTTCAGATTTTAAAATGCCCAGTTTTTTTAATCAGTATCTCAATGTTTCTGGGGTTTCATTTCCAAAAACAATAAGTATTCTCATCTACAATGTTCCTTGGAGTTTGCTTGATATATGCCTCTCTTGATATCTGCTAATGTTTAGCCTGGTTTATGTTTTCCATATAAATTATTTCTAAGAGATCATAATTACACACACACAGTAACAGGTACAAAGAAGATGGTAGACTTGTCCCTTCCCCTATGTTTTCAATGTTTTTGTTAATATAGGCAGTTGGGGTTTTTTAATCTTGAAAGTCTTAGAAAAAAGAAAAAGAAGGAGGCTTCTCTGATCATCTCCGTTTCTTCCAGCTCCCTCAAGAGCTCGTGGTAGTCCCCATCTCTCCCCAACAACAACAAGAAGAAACACTGAATACATATGACATTGCACAGACATGGAATTGAATAGCACTGAGCTGGCAAATACCACACGTTCCTCTGCAATGTTTGCCATGATATAGCAATTATTTTGGATTTGAAACTGTCATGAGTAGAACAATAATGCTACAAACTAATTAAAAATAACACAGAGCCTCCCATAATGAGGTAGAATGTAAAACGTGCATGTAACTGGGTTCGGAATCAAAGGGAGCTTCTTGGAACAGATTTCATGGCAGTTCTGCAGGCTTCAGATTGCAAGCACGCTAATGAATGGATTACATTCAAAACAGGATGGATGCAACGTTCATATTCTTTTTTGTACTGTGACCCAATATGCTGAATAAAGAGACACATTCAGAAATGCAGTAATAAACTCAAATCCACCATATTCTATAAACGTGGTAACTGTTAATATAAAGGCCTTGGGCAGAGTCTTTTAGTCTATCTTCCCTAAATGGGGGTGGGGGTGTAGCGGTGACTCACGCCCCCCTTCTCTTTGCGAAGGAGATACCAGGGTTCCCTGTTAAAGGGGTTGTTTGAGGGGAGGCTTTGGCCGTACGCCGAGAGGGAATCATTGCTCTCCCCTGCGGCAGAGGCGGTGTAACTGCTTGAACATATGTTCTCCAGAGCCAGCCCATCCCCCCCCACACTCTGGATAACCCTGATGTTCCCCAGATCCCTGGCTGTGAACTGCGAGGGATAAACACCCAATGCCTGAGCCAAGGTCTAGCCACATCTAAAACATAATAAAGTTGTGGCCAATTTTAATCCCATAGCACATTGTCTTGAGTCGTTATTCCACACGGGGACCGCCTAGGGTTTTGGGGGACTCCGCCTGTCCACACAATGGCAATCCTCAACCTGTCTAACCACTCTTCCTCTTTCCCATCTGCTTTGTCATTGCTGACACAACTCAGATTCCTTTTGTGGGTTGATTCTTTTTCCTCCTCCTCTTCCACTTTCCTTCACAAATGTCCCCCTACTTATCTCTAAACCATCCTGCTTTTTTTGCCTGTAGACCTGCATGATGCCCCAGTCCCCCCAGAAAACTTATTCTTGTCGGGATCCAGCCAGAATGCTCTAAAATGCTGCCCTTACTTACAGAGGACAGTCTCAGCATCCTTATTTACCACACTTCTGGCTCCCTCTCCTCAGCTGTGTGTGGTGTCTCAGCTGCTGAACAAAGCAGGGAGTGACAGCAAACGTCAGGATTCTGCCCCAATGCCTAGAAATCTCACAAAGTTTTTCTTTCAATAATTAATCCTATGGGGGAAGAGTGCAATCTCATTCAAGAGTTTATATTTCACTATAGATTATTATAGTCCCTGTTTGGATGCCTTTGTTGGAAGCACATATCCTTAATTACTAATGCCACCTTTTCTCTACCCTTATATTATTTGATTATACAAATGAATGCAAATATGGGTCACATCCATTGTTTTCAGATTTCAAAATGCCCAATTTTTAAAAATAAAAATCTCAAGGTTTCTGGGGTTTTATTTTTAAAAAACAATACGTATTCTCTTCTGCAATGTTACTTGTATTTTTGTATTTAAGCCATTTTCATTCCAAGTTAGTATTTTTAATCTGCCATTCTGGTTTAATTTAAGGAAAAATAATAATTATTTTTTATTCCTGCTTTAATTATGTCTTTGTTACTCTTCCTCTTCTTCCTGTTTATCAGTGCTATCCTCAGGTAATTTCTCTGTCCCCCTTTTTGCTCCTGTCACATGCATCCCTTCTCCTAATTCTTATATTAAATTTTTCATCTGAAATTTCTGCGCTTCAGATATATCCCCGCATCGTTGTTTCTTGTTTTTATATGTAAAAGAGACTCCCTTCAGGAATTCCCATCTATATGGAATTTGCTTATTTCTCAGAGCATCTGTCAAAAAATGGGAATTAGCTTGGTTTTTTTAGAAGTTGGACGGGAATTTCTTTTAGAATCATTTTATTTTTCTCTCCTATTTGTAATCTATTCTGATAGTTCGTTTGTATTATTTGGTCTCTGATTTGGCGTAAATTAAAAATTACCAGACAGTTTTCTGGTAACTTTTTTTCACCTTTGCAAAGCTTGATTTAATTCAGAAGATTTAATCAATCGAGTTTTTCATCAGTTCTTCCTTTACCTCCATCTAATTATACAACTCCTTAATCAATTTGGACCTTATATCTTCCTCTGGTTCTTCTGAAATTCATCTAAGACAGAGAATCATTTCCTTCTGACACATTTCCAAAACTGCAATCGCATCCCAGGCTTCTTCCTGGGAGACACTAGCCTCCGCGACCTCCTCTTTAATTTTTCCTGGCCTTTTCTCAATTCCAACCCTTCTGCCTGAACCGTTTTTTCTTTTTCTTCCTCTAATCCTTGTGTCTTGGTTTTTAGCTCCTGTACTGATTGTCCCCGTGCCGTAGTGTTCCCATCCACATTGTCATTGCTGACACAACTCAGATTCCTTTTGTGGGTTGATTCTTTTTCCTCCTCCTCTTCCCCTCTCCCTCACAAATGTCCCCCTACTTATGTCTAAACCATCCTGGGGTTTTTGCCTTTATGTCTGCATGATGCCTCAGTCCCCCCAGAAAAGCTCTTCTTGCCATGATCCAGCCAGAATGCTCTAAAATGCTGCTCTTACTTACAGAGGACAGTCTCAGCATCCTTATTTACCACACTTCTGGCTCTCTCTCCTCAGCTGTGTGTGGTGTCTCAGCTGCTGAGCAGAGCAGGGAGTGACAGCAAACGTCAGAACCTCTTCACAGTCATGTTGCAAATCTTTGAAATACGTGTTTAAGGAACCTCTGATGTTGCACTGTAAGGTCTGATGGCACTGAGAGAGGCTGGCTAAATGTGAAATGATGATCACTCCTCTGTGTCATGTACTTCACTAGGCACCCAGTTAAAAGCGCTCACCATAGAACAATGTCCCCAGGCAGAATGTGCAACTCTCTCTGGCCTTCTTCCAATCATTCTTGGCGGAGTGAAGCACACTGTCAGGTTTGGAATGTACATCTGACACACTCATAGAGAACTGGCATTTTCCCCTTTCTCTGGGGTGAATGGACTCTTTCCCTAGCCATGTTCTAGGTCTGCGGGAGAGGGAGAGAAACAGAGAGAGCACCCCTTCTTTTCGCTTTATTTCTATTCAAATATTGTATGCCCTTGACCGAAGAACGGTGCACTCCTATCTGGGATGGCCATCCTCTTTCACCAAGCATGCAGCTTCGGTTGTGTGTGTGTGTGTGAATATTTTCACCCTCTCCCATTGCGAGAATCTCCTGATATGATGTTTTCAGAAAGGAGGGGGAGGAAACTGCTCTTCGCTTCTTCCTCTCCTGCCTTTGGGGAGTCTCAGTGTTATCTATGTAGAGATTAGATGGCTGAGTGAGAGCTGTAACTCTCATTCAAGCCAGTAGCGTTTGAGTTTTAGCTTGCAGTAGCTATTAGAAATAAAAGAAGTTATGCTTCACAGCTTTCTTCCGTGTTGTTTATACTCTGCTGGGTTTGGTGCTCACAACTCACATTTGTGGGTCCAGTGCACTTAGACATGCTTTCCAGGAGCGGAAGGTCTCTAGAAGTGCTCCAGTCTCCTAGCCCGGTCGGGGTAGATCCAGTTTTTCAGCCCAGTCATTGGCATCGGATCAAAGGTGTACTGACAGGGGGGTGCACATTGACCGTTGAGGGAGGGAGGGGACACTTGCCTAGCTAGCCAATCAGCCGAATCAACCCTGGCAATCAATGGGACAATGGATGTTGCAGCTAGATTGCCCTCACATCCAAATATATAAAATCATAACTACCTAATACTTATTGCAGTGGTGTTTGCTGCTGCTGAAATAACTAACTAACTATGGCATTATGTTCCCTACATTTCTGATTTATATTATTACATGTGAGGAAACTTTTTATAATATGTATGGGGGCTGTTCTTTTTAGATGTAGGGCTATAGCCAGCTAAGTTCTACTCAGTGTAAACCTATTGGAAATAATGTATCTAAGATAGACATACGTCCCCACGCCCAGGAGTGAAACCTAGGAATGAGTAAAAGAAATGAAAAATGAACAGAACCAAAAATATAATTATGATGCAGACAGCGTTTATTGTAGTTGAAAGAGGAGATCATGAAAGCATTTCTTAGGTGAGCAGCTTCAAATAAGTCAACAATCCTTTCAGCCACAGAAGAGTTTAATGACAAAGTGACAGATGAATTTATAATTGACACAAGGCAAAGGTACACAGGGGAAGGAAGAGATTCTCAGGGAACTGGAAGCATCAGAACTCTTGCAGGCCTGAAGGATATTCAGAGTGCCATCAATGAGTGATAGAAAGGAAACAGAAAGGATGTGCTAAAGCGAGATAAAAGGAAAGCTCAAAGAAGCATTGATCAGGGATGTGTAGGCGAGAGTGTCAGAGATGCTGAGCAACCTTTTGATCCAATCCATTCTGGTTTGTCTGGATGGTGGAGGCTCAGCATTCCTGACACCAGTTGGATGGGACCACAAGGGCCATCAAGTCCAACCCTCTGCAATGCAGGAATCTCAACTACAGCATCCATGACAAATGGCCATTAGACGTTGATCCATAGTGTGCATTTCAGGTACCATTCCCCACACCCCGTTCCTGTGGGGGATCACAATCCCATTCAAAAGAGAGAGAAGATCATCTTCGTCTCAGTATAGGAACTGTTGCTGGATGAGAAGGGAGATTGTAAGCAAAAGAATTTGGTTGCATCAGTGAAGGCAGCTGCATTGCTGATGAAGGAGCAAGCATGCTAGCCTGAGTTATCTGGGCAGGGGTGGGACTGGGGAGAGTCGTGTTTGTTCCCTGTTTCATAACATCAATCTCCATCTCCACCCACATTGTCATCGGCCTAAGTGTTCCATCGGCTGCCCGCGTCATTACTTCAATAGGCATGCTGCATTTCATAATGGGTGTCATTACAGCTGTAGTCATCGTAGAACAACTGGTGTGAATCTGGGAAAAAATAACATGGAAGTGTTTAAGATGGTGTACACTAATGTCTACTCGGATTCTGTTTTAATTACAAATTTTGCATCAATAAATACTATGAGCAATCTTTTCTGAAAGTGGTGCCCAGTTACATAACATAACAGTAAATAGTAAAAAATAGCAAGCAGATAGATTTTTAGTAAGGTACAGACACACAAAAAAACAAAAAAACCCTCATCCTCCCAACATTTCCTCCCTTTTGTGGGGAGAATGAGGTCTTCGTTCCTCACACACCTGCATGGCAACAGTATGAGGCGAGTCAAAACTACAAATTTGAGGAGGGGGGTATACAAGTTCAAAGAGTGACCTTAGGTGGTCCTTGGTTACTTTGTTAAAGGCTTAGTCAGATTAAAAGACTCTCCTGTACAATCGTACCTTGGAAGTCAAACAGAATCCATTCCGGAAGGTGATATACAGACACACACACAGAAAAAAACCCCTCATCCTCCCAACTTTCCCTCCCTTTTTGTGGGGAGAATGACGTCTTTGCAGAATTGGCCTCCACAGTCACTTATGGACTCATTGTTAAAACCATGTTTATGGAAGACAATCTTACTCGGCTAAGAGTGATTACCAAAGAAGAAGAAGTTTTTAGAACACAATCCCTAGCGAATCTCCTCCAGAGTCACAGAATGCCACCGTGCCCTTTTCCTATGAAAGCTTTGATTTAAAGACAACTTACCAACAGCAGGAAAGGCTGAGCAACTGAAGTCAAGAGAAGCTGGAAGACTCTGGTGAGGAAGACAGAAATGTCTGGAGCATTTATACCGTTTGCTTTTGGCTTCCACGCCTTGAGTCAGCATTGCTCTTTCCTAATGGACACTTGGCACAAATGCCTAGAAATCTCACAAACATTTTTCTTTCAATGATTAACCCCACGGAGGAAGAGTGTAATCACATTCAAGAGTTTATATTTCATTATAGATTATTATAGTGCCTGGTTGGATGCCTTTGTTGGAAACACATATCCTTAATTACTAATGTCACATTGTCTCAACCCTTATGTTATTTGATTATACAAAAGGATGCAAATATGGGTCGCACCCAGTGCCTTTTTTCAGGGGGGACGCATGACCCTAAACAATTTGCGTTTAAGGTCTACGTTTGGCCTCATTGAGGGGCAGTATTTCAATAGGAGTAGGAAAATCAGAGTAGCCCTTGACATTGTTTTAGGGAAAAAAGCACTGGTGACATCCATTGTTTTCAGATTTTAAAATGCCCAGTTTTTTAATCAAAATCTCAATGTCTCTGGGGTTTCATTTCCAAAAGCAATAAGTACTGTATTTTTCGCCCTATAGGACGCACCGTCGCATAAGGCGCACCTAGTTTTTTGGGGGAAAATAAAGGGGAAAAAATATTTTTCCCCCAGGCACGGGGCTGGGGCGGGGGAAGCCCGAGCTTCCCCCGACCCAAGCCCCCAGAACAGGTATCTCTCCGCAAGCCGTGGGAGCCCGGCGCACCGACCCCTCTCGCTCTCCAGGCTTCAGCAAAAGCCTGCATTCATTTTTGGAGGGGAAAAAGTGCGTCCTATGGGGTGAAAAATACGGTATTTTCATCTGTGATGTTCCTTGTACTTTGCTTCATATATGCCTCTCGTGATATCTGCTAATGTTTAGCCTGGTATATGTTTTCTAAGAGATCATAATTACACACACACAGTAACAGCTACAAAGAAGATGGCAGACTTTCTGTTCCCCTATGTTGTCAATGTTTTTGTTAATATAGGCAGTTGGGGGTTTTTATCTTGAAAGTCTGCGAAAAAAGAAAAAGAAGGAGGCTTCTCTGATCATCTCCGTTTCTTCCAGCTCCCTCAAGAGCTAGTGGTAGTCCCCATCTCTCCCCAACAACAACTAGAAGAGACAATGAATACATATGCACATTGCGCAGACATGGAATTGGATAGCACTGAGCTGGCAGATACCAGGCGTTCCTCTGCAATGTTTGCCACGATTCAGCAATGATTTTGGCCCTGAAACAGTCATGAGAAGAACAATAATGCTACAAACTAATTAAAAAGAACACAGAGCCTCCCACAATGAGGTAGAATGTAAAATGTACATGTAACTTGGTTCGTAATGCAAGGCAGCTTCTTGGAACAGATTCCATGGCAGTTCTGCAGGCTTCAGATTGCAGGTACACTAATGAATGGATTACATTCAAAACAGGATGGATGCAACTCTCATATTATTTTTTGCACTGTGACCCAATATGCTGTATATAGAGACACATTCAGAAATGCAGTAATAAACTCAAATCCACCATATTCTCTGATCTTGGGAACTGTTAATATAAAGTTACACGTGCACACACACAAGCACACACACACACATATCTAGAAAGACATCACTAATTTATGTAAATGGAAAATATAAAGAAGACAAAACATTAACAAATATCAGAGTGACAGACATCAGTATTAGTACACTAAAATAAAATAGATTGAAATAGCCTTCCTAATTGAATCAGGCGTTTGTCATGAGTCAGTGACTCATTCTGGGAAATACTTTAGTACTAGTGAAATATTCAAAATGGTAGAGGCTCTCAGACTTCAATGGGCAACATGTTCCTCAGGGCTAGAAGATTTACACAAACACTGCACCTTGAGGGGTGGAAATTCTGTACATACATTTGACTTCTGCTTTAATGGATGAGATTGAAGTTGGATCCAGATACAATGGAGGTCCTCACGATCTAGAAGTTTGTTCTGAAACCCACTTAAGACAGGGGAAATGACTTTGGGGGGTGGGGTGAGTGAATTCCTATGCCCCACAAATAACTCAGAGATGCATTTTAAATAAAAGAACACATTCTACTCATTTAAAACTTATGTAAACACACTGATTCACAAACCGTACATGGCCAGATTTAGAAGGCGTTTGGGCCAGATCTGAGCCCCGAGCCTTAGTTTGCCTACCCATGCCATTATTAATTCTCACAGGGGGTCACTCAACAGTGAGCAATAAGCGGATTCATTAACATCCTTTTCTCTGGCCTCCACATTCATATAAGATAATAATAGTGGTCTATTTCTTCCCTGAATTCCCTGTTTTTAGGATTTCTGGAGACATCTGGTTGGCTACTGGGCTAGATGCACCTTTGAGAATGATCAGAAGAACAACAGACCAGTGTGATTTGTACTTTGAAATTTCAGGTTAAGAACGGACCTCCAGAACGAATTAAGTTCTTAACCCGAGGTACCACTGTATTGTGATGCAGATAATTATATTGAAATACAGTGGTACCTTGGGTTACAGATGCTTCAGGTTACAGACTCCACTAATGCAGAAATAGTACTTCGGGTTAAGAACTTTGCTTCAGGATGAGAACAGAAATCGTGCAGCAGCAGCACAGCGGCAGCAGGAGGCCCCATTAGCTAAAGTCGTGCTTCAGGTTAAGAACAGTTTCAGGTTAAAAACAGACCTCCGGAACAAATTAAGTTCTTAATCCAAGGTACCACTGTATTTCTAAGGTGAGCAGCTTCAAGAAGGCCAAGAAGGCTGAGTGGTAAATAGCTCGTTGAGGAATCATTTAGTTCTGTTCGTTCACAGCTTCATGTTCTCGAGTCAGTCTGAAAGATCCAATTATAGGAAAATGATGTACTGGTGGTATCTGACTCCTACTAAGTTATCCAAAATGTATAGAACAAGCTCCAATATTTATTGGAGGTGCAAAGAAAATGAGGGTACCTTTTATCATATGTGGTGGTCATGCAATATAAAGTCTTTGGGGGAATTTATATACAATGAATTAAAAAAAATGTTTAAAATAACATTTGTCAAAAAGCTAGAAGCATTTCTATTAGGAATTACAGGTTCCGGTATCCCAAAAGACCAGAAAAGACTGTTTATGTGTGTGACAATGGCTGCAAGGATGCTACTAGCCCAAAGATGGAAAGAACCAACAGTTCTGAGCAAGGAAGAATGGCAAGCCAAACTGCTGGACTACGCTGAAATGGCAAAGCTGTCTGGGAGACTCAGGATTCCAGAAGATAACGACTTTAAAAAAGGATGGGGAAAATGTAGAACTTACTTAGGAGACCATTGTAAACAAACAGAAACGTTAGCTGGACTCTAAAAATAACTTGTAAAGAAATGAAAAATATGGATAATTCAGAGAGATGGAAACTGTGGAGAACGTAGTGATATGTAACTTTAGAAAGGCGATGGGGGAAAGTCACAAGAGCCAGAGAATCTCATATATGGATATGGTAAAAGTTTCCCCCTTCTTTTTATTATTTTGAATCTGTTATTGTAAAAACCAATCAAAAATATTTTTTTAAAAATCCCTGTATACTTGTGATCATGTCTGTGATCTTTGGCTCTGTGGGAGTCCCATCAACCACCATCTCAAGAGGACTCCTTTCATTTGCTGCTGTGTCATTTGGGAAGACTCCCTGTTCCTGTTAATTGCGGTGTGGCATGATTTCTGCCTCCCCTTGATTAATACTTTGGAGGTGTAATAAAATAACACTAATAAGGTGGTGCTGGCTACGGTTGTAGTGGAGCGGCAATTGCCAAATGGAACAGTTGCCTTTTGCCTTTCCTGTACTGTTTGTACTTTCTACGTGTCGCCTGCCTCTTGGAGTATTGCAAAGATAATCTTTCACACATTTCGCTCCAGGGCACACGCTATAGTTCCTCATTATTATTCATTACAGTTACAAGAGCCAGGCAAAGAATTGCGAATGTTTCCTTTGATCCTTTTGTCCTGCCCAACTAGTCGATTCATTAAGCATTAAAGGATGGGTATTACTGAAACCTCAATCCAGCAGTCTTGTTGACTGTAATTAAAAAGGAACACCATTTGGTCGAAGGCAGCAACGCTTCTGAATATCAGTTTCTGGAAACTGCAGGAGGGGAGAGCCTTGTTGTGCTTGCAAATTTTGTGCAGGCATCTGGTTGCGTGCTGAGGTCCCCAAGACACCCCAAACCCAATAACTCAAACTTCACACATTATTTTTGTTTAAGGTTTTTGGCATAATTTTGGCCACAACTTTATTATCAATACAAATTGTGAGTGGTTGCTTAGGCATTGGTTAGACTATCTGTCCTCCCCGCCTTGGGGACAGCCCTGACTCCGTAGTCAGTGCGGAAGAGCAAGATCAGGGTCAACTGGAGCTGCGAAACAGACCCTCAGCTAATCCCCGCATGCTCCTTGGAACTTACACGGCCCGCACCCTGCACCAAGGGTTTGGACGAAGGGGATGGTAAGTTCCAGAATTCCTTTAACGGAATACCCGTGCAGCATTGGAGGGGCAGGCCCAGCCTATCCATACCCCTCCACCAACCAATTTTAACCAATGCCTAACCGCCAACCTTACAAGTTGTGACGATTTGCTACGCAGTAGGCAAAACCCAATTGGCACACACTAATCAGCCAAGAGGTAAATTCCTACTGGGCCCCCGCACCAAGGCGAACGACCCCATGACAGGCATAGCAAGGTCAAGCGAAGCCCAACAAGGGAGGGCGGGCGGGAGATCCGATGTCCACAGCAAAAGAGAAAGAGAAAGCTGTGGACCTTGCTTAAATAGCCACTGACCCCACCCCTAAGTTTGCAACATCAACTTTCCCCAGATAACCAGATCCTCCCATCTAAACAAGCCCTGGCTTTAACTTGCCTAGCAATCATGGGGTGCCTTGTATAGCCCCATCCGCAACCCGTGCTCTCCTTTTAGTGAGAACACGCTTTGCGTGCTGAGGTCCCCAAGACACCCCAAACCCAATAACTCAAACTTCACACATTATTTTTGTTTAAGGTTTTTGGCATAATTTTGGCCACAACTTTATTATCAATACAAATTGTGAGTGGTTGCTTAGGCATTGGTTAGACTATCTGTCCTCCCCGCCTTGGGGACAGCCCTGACTCCGTAGTCAGTGCGGAAGAGCAAGATCAGGGTCAACTGGAGCTGCGAAACAGACCCTCAGCTAATCCCCGCATGCTCCTTGGAACTTACACGGCCCGCACCCTGCACCAAGGGTTTGGACGAAGGGGATGGTAAGTTCCAGAATTCCTTTAACGGAATACCCGTGCAGCATTGGAGGGGCAGGCCCAGCCTATCCATACCCCTCCACCAACCAATTTTAACCAATGCCTAACCGCCACCCGAGCCCTTTACGCTCGCCGCCAACCACTCACAGACTAAACCACACCCTCAACTTGGACACCACTGCATCCAACCAGACATCATTCCCCAACGGGGAAAGATGCACCCCATCATCCCTGAATAATTCAGAGGCCTTGAACGAAATCAGAGGGTGAGGAATCACAAATCCGCCCAAACCAACCACCAATTTGCTTGCCGCGGAATTAATCCGCTTCCTAACTCTTTCGGTGGCCGCCGGGCAAGGGCTACCCCTCCAAATGCGGCGTTTCAGCAGCTGCGACCAAATTAGTGTGGTTGAAGGCACCAAGGCCGCCAAATCCCTCAAGTCCAGTAATATGGCAGCACGCAGCCCAAAGCAGGAAGAGGAAACCATATCATTCTCCCCCAGCTGCACCACTATCGCTGTAGGGGGGCCAGCGTGGAGGACCCGTCTGTGCATGAGAGGCAATAATTCTCTCCACTGCATCCCTCGTCTGGAAATCCAGGACACCTGCACGTGCTGCGGAAGGCCCAAGCCAGCTCCCAGACCAGATTGACGAGCTCTGACAGCGGCCCAGTGCACAATGCTGTGTCCCACTATCCAAATACGGATAGCGGCCAGACCTAGGGTTAAAACACAAAAATGTCAGTACACACACCACCATTATTTCCTCACATATACTTTGAATGCATCCGATCTCCAGCGACCCAGGTCCTTTATCCTCCTTGCAGACAAACCCCAATGGGCAGCTGTCGTTGCGGCACCAATACGGAAGGAGTGAGGAGCAAATTCCGATGCTTTGCGGCCGCAGGCCACTACCACCTTGCGCATCACCTTAGTGAACTGATGCCGGACTAAAGGGTGCCCATTTTCATGAATAAACAAAGGCCCCTCGCCTGCCGGCCGCAAGGACAAGTATCTCTTAAGATCCTTTACGGGGCAAGGACCCTTCTCTCCCGTTGCCGAGAGCCGAATGACGGCTCCCCTACCCACCTGGTCGGTCTTCGAATTCCTGATATGCACCCTCAGGTCCGACTGTGACATGCTCACGTCCTGCAACAGCAAACCCCTGGAACCTCCATCCCGTTTTTGCTCCAGGACCACCTCGCCTACCCTCAGTGCCCCAAAGAATGCCAAGGAAAAGGCTGCTGAAAATAGACGGGCCTCAAACTTGGACCAACAGATGCTCCGCAGTTTACTGCGCATCTGTATCAGCAACTCAAAAGTGATGGGACTTCCGGGAACAGTCCTCGATGGGGTGAGCCGTCCCCATCCCTCCAATGCCCGGCGCACCACAAACTTCCTACATGGGTCCTTGTCAAAAGTGGCCCTGCTAAAGAAAGCAATTGCTGCCGAGTGAAGTCGCAGGGTCCTAGCCGCCCGGCGCATCTGGAACAAATGTGCCAGATACTTAAGCACCTGGGCAGTAGAATGAGGGGTGATGACCGCCCCCGCCGATTGGCCATTAAAGGACAGAAAATCAGCCCAGGCCTTCTTATAGGACCTTAGCGTGGAAGGGGCGACTGATGCTGCTACTCCCTGTGAAACTAAGTGTTGCCAAGGTTCCAGAGATGATCCGGGAAAATCTCCGGACGGTCTCGAGCCTCTGGCGCCAATGACCTGAATCGTTCCATCTGAAAACGGGACAGAGCATCAGCAATCTCGTTAGAAATACCCGGAACGAAGCGAGCAGAAAATACAATATTAAAACGCAGACAGTGCAAAACAAACACCCGAAGCAAGGCCGAAACCCTAGACGACCGGGATGACTGCTTAGCTAAAACAGTCACTACTGCCTGGTTATCGGACCAAAAACAAACCCGATGGTCCTTAAAATGCTCGACCCACAAGTGTACCGCAACAACTATGGGGAAAAACTCAAGAAATGTCAGGTCTCGAGTTATCGCTTCCCCACACCAAGCCTGGGGCCAAGGTTCAGCACACCACCTGCCGTCCCAAAACAAACCAAACCCCAGTGACCCTGCCGCGTCCGAATGCACTTGAAAATCATTGTGGAGGTTCAAAGTGTCCTGCCACAGTGATACGCCATTAAATTCTTCCAGGAATTCCAGCCACACACGGAGGTCGGCTTGCACTTGGGCGGACAAACGAACCCTATGATGCGGTGCCTGCAGCCCCGAGGTAAGTTTGGCCAGGCGAGAGCAGAACGGGCGCCCCGGCGCCACCACCCTGCAAGCAAAGTTTAAATGACCTAGCAACGACTGAAGCTGTCGCAAGGTAACCTTCCTCAATGGGAGCAGTTCTTCAATGACCTTCCTTAAAGCAACTAACTTATCTGGCGGCAAACTAGAGGTTTGGGCCACGGTATCCAACAAGATACCCAAATAGGTAAGTTGCGTAGTGGGACCCTCAGTTTTCTCTGCCGCTAATGGAACCCCCAGGTCTTCAGCCAGGGACGCAAAGGCACGCAGCAGAACCACGCAATTCCCCGTGTCCCTCGCGGAGGCCAGTAAAAAGTCATCCAAATAATGCGTAACCCCGCCCAAACCGGTTCTGTCGCGCAAGGCCCATTCCAGGAATGAGCTGAAACACTCAAAAGCCGCACAAGCTACCGAGCAGCCCATGGGCATAGCCTTATCAAAATAGAATCCCCCGTCAAACTGAAAACCCAGCAGCCAGAAATCCTCAGGATGAATTGGCAACAAACGAAAAGCCGACTCAATGTCGCACTTGGCCAATAGGGCACCAGGCCCAAACTTCCTTATCATCTTGATCGCATGATCAAGAGAGGCATACTTCACCGAACAGAGCTCCGGGGGAATTACGTCGTTAACCGACGTACCATTAGGATGAGAGAGGTTATGAATTAGGCGAAACTCCCCCGGGGCCTTCTTGGGAACTATTCCCAAGGGTGAAATGTGCAAATTAGGAAAGGGGGGGGTGGCGAAAGGACCAGCCATACGACGTAAAGCCAGCTCCTTTTCAATTTTCTTACGCGCCACACCAGGCATGTCCTTAACGGATTTCTGGTTCCTAGGATTCTGGGCTACAGGGGCCACGACCACTGGGATCCTAAATCCCAGCGAAAAACCATTACTCAAATACGACGCTGACTCTCTGTCTGGGTAAGATTCCAGTAACGCCAGTAACGGCTGTAGCCGAACCGGAGTATAGGCCAAAGAAAAGATATCACTTTCCTGCTCCGGGAACAGGAGGCTGGGCAGGGACCTTGGGGGGCTGCTGGGAGCCCCCTCCCCTGCGAAAGGGCCGCCTGGCCGCGGAGCAAGCAGAAGCCGAGTGGCTCCCAGAGCATTTGTCACAAAGGTGTGCGAATTTACAGGCTTGACGTTGGCAAATGCCCTTATTAAAGTCCCAGCAGAACCACTTGCGCCCAACTTTTTGGGTGGCAGGCTTGAATTTTTGCAACTCAGAAGCCTTCTTCTCAATACGTGGTGCCACATAAGTGGTCCACACATCCAAGTCCTTCCTGTCCCAGCGGGCCGTCGGTATCTTGGCCGCCCTACGCCTAAAGTTCTGGTCATATGATAATGCAGCAGTCTCGCCAGCCATCGTAAAAGCTGAACGGACAATAGACAGATAAACCCAGAGGTGCAGAGACCTCTTGGGATACGCTGCAGAAATCACACCAGCAAAAACCTGGAAACTATCCATCCAACGTTCAAAAGTCCTGTCAGCCTTTGCTACAATTGTCCGTCTTTTGGGAACGGAAAGGCCCTTGTCCAGCGGCTCCCGACCATCAAGCGGAGGAGCCAAGCTGAAAATATCCACGTAGCGGCCATCCAGAATCCTAGACCGCAATTTGGAAGACAAGTGGGCACCAGGAATAATATCCCTAGCAGAATTGGTGGAGACTCTTACGTCAGGCACCAGGACCCCTTCTCGACACTCCTGTACGGCGCCATACCTGGCCCTATGAGAATTTGCCCTACGCTCCCAAACCCACTTGGCAGCCCCGACGACTCCCCGTAGCCCCAGTAAAGCTTAAGGGGGCCCCCCTCATCACTGCTAGAGCTGATGGAGGAAGTACCTGAAGTGGAGGACGATGTGTCCCTCCGTCTCTTCTTAGAGTGCCTCCTGGAGCCCCTTTTTCGGCGACGATGCCCACCGGAAGAGGACCTTGGAGGAAGAGGAAGACTGTCTTCAATCGAAGAATCTGACGCTTCACCCTGTTGCACTGCACCTGGGGCTGACTGAACAGAGACAACTTGTGAATGAACTGGATTAGAATACCCCAGCGCTGGGGGCCGTACAGGTGAGCCCCGTACAGCGCGGCCCCGGGTCGATGCGCTTCTTCTGGCGCCGACCCTGGCACGACCACGGCCCCTAGGCACTGCATCCTGCGATACAGGCAGCACCGAAGGTTGGACCTGCGGAGCATCAGGTAAGCCAACTCCGGCTAACAGTGGCTCCCCTTCTTCACTAGATGATGATGCAGGAGAGGAAACATCCACCGGGGGAGGCGGGAATGCTGATGACGTTGACGGGGTCGAGCAACGGTGTAGCAGGCCATCCATCTCCGCCTCTACCCTTGCCAGTGTCACCGGGTCGCCAGACAAACTTGAAACCATAGCCTGGATGCGTTTCAAGGACTGACCAGGCTGCGGAGATCGCAAGGCCTGGGATGGGCCTTTTATAGGCCGCTTCGAGGAGCGGGCTGGAACAGGCCTTCCTGCTGCCTTCTTAGGAGCCATTCCTACTACTGGTGAGAAAAGAAAAGAAAATAAAATTAAGTAGAGGAGAAAAAAAAAAAAAAATAATAATAATAAAAAAAAAACCAACTAAGTTCTTTAAGACGCTAGAATCTGCAAGAAAATGAAGCAGAATGAATTAAATAGTTAATTAAAACTAAGACCTAGACTATAACATGATGCACCAGTAGACAGGAGGCAACCACTTGCTTACAGATTATGCAACAGATCGGTAACCCAGGAGCAGCTGGGAAGAGCACCAGCCACCAAATCAGAAGCTGTCCAATACGGAAACAAACCACAACCTTGTGCTCTTTACCAGCACACACACCTACACTAGCCGTCCAGGCTGCGTGCAATTGAAGAAATTAATTGCCTGCAAACATATCAACTGCCACAAGAGGTCGCAGTAGTACCAATTATACTCAGCCTAGGATAAAGCAACCACCAGGCCCTGCAATTACTAGGCCTGAACGCTAGAGGCCGCCACGTGGCCGAGAGGAATCAAAATGGCGCTCCCGCCTAATGAGGCTGCAAAATGGAGGCCTCACAGCTCTCCGCTCAAATCAATGCACCTCTGGGGACAACCAGCGGCACCCAGCCCCCCAGCAACACCAGGCCGGCCTCCCAGGGCCTGCTACAGGGCAAGGTAAGCCACCCCTAGCCAGGCAGCCAGCCGCAGGGAAGCTACCAACAGAAGCCTGTGGGGAAGGGAGAAGCAAGGACAAACTGAGAAGAAATGTTCCCTTGACTGGGGATCGACCCTGCAAGAGGGCAGGGGAATTGAGGGAAGCCCTCCCCACACGGCCCCTGGGCCCAGGCCGAGCACCCCCCCCCCCGACTAAATTAAAGGGAATCAAAACAAACAGGAAAATTAAATAAAGTGGGGAAGGATCTTTCAGCAACAAATTAAAGAAAGAGGAGAAAATGGAGGAAGAAAAACAAAGGGAAAGGGTATACGACCCAAACTTCTGCTGTAGTCACTCAGAGATCCGATGAGATCCGATGTCCACAAGATCCGATGTCCACAGCAAAAGAGAAAGAGAAAGCTGTGGACCTTGCTTAAATAGCCACTGACCCCACCCCTAAGTTTGCAACATCAACTTTCCCCAGATAACCAGATCCTCCCATCTAAACAAGCCCTGGCTTTAACTTGCCTAGCAATCATGGGGTGCCTTGTATAGCCCCATCCGCAACCCGTGCTCTCCTTTTAGTGAGAACACGCTTTGTGAGAACAGGATACTGGACTAAGGTTACCAGATTTCTTTCAGTGAATCCGGGGACACTTTAAATAAATAAATACTACATGTTCGGAACGTTGATGCTGCAGCGATGGTGGTGGCAGAGAGGCGGCCGCTGCCCTGACCTCAACCACCACGTTTCCCCTACCTCCGAGGCTTCTATCTCCTTTCTCCATGAGCCTGGGCAGCCCGAGTTGTTGGTTCTTTGGTGTGGTGGGGAAGCGGTGCTCGGTAGGTCAGGCATGGAAGGCGGAGAAGGAGGGCCGAGAGTGGCGGTGACAGTGAGGCTCGGGCAGCGCGATGCCACCCTTCCCATCCGAGCAGACCCAATCCCATTCCTACTTGTGTGCAAGCAGGAGGGGGCGGGGATCCCTCAGATGAGAAGGGAGGCTTCACACTGCCTTTCAGAGCTTGCGTGCAAGCAGGAGGGGGCAAGGATCTCTTAATTAGGCAATGGGAAGCCTCCCTTCCCAGCTGAGGGATCCCCTTAGTTGCTGGGGTCAGGGAAGGTGGAGGAAGCCCGGAAGCTGCATCTTAGAGCCCCTGCACCACCATCATATGGGGACTTCTGAGCAGTTCCTGAAGCCAGCCAACTGTCCTGGGGACATTAGATGAAATCCAGGAACATTCCAGGGATGGAATTTGTCCGGGGACTTATTCACAAATCCAGGGACTGTCCCCGGGAAATGGGGATGTTTGGTAACCCTAGACTAAATGGGCCAGCACAACCCAAGGCTTCAAGAAATCACTTTATCCTAATCTTCTAAAATATATCCTTTCCACAGACTTAATTGAACCACTGGGGGCTCTGTGTTCCATCTTTGTTGCATTGACTTGCATCAAAAATTTTAAACCAGATAGCATAAAAAATAATTTGATTTAGAGTTTTCCTGGCTACCTTTCTAGTTGTCTCTGTGTGAGATATCCCAGACTCTACGAAACCAATAATCAGTCAATGGAGTTAAGCAAATTTCCATTGACTGGCTATTGACATTGTTCTTGCCGCTAATAATAAAAAAACCAGAGACTTATTCTGGGATTTGTATTGCTTTCTATTGAAAGCAAGGTCAAGGCTGGATCTGGTGTTAATGGTAAAAACCTTTATTCAAAAATTATATAAAACCTCACATTCCCATTATATGTGCATATAAGTTCCTATAGTCTTACACTCCTACCAGCAAAGTGGAGAAATATTTGTATTGATTTTGGAAAGGCATACTGGAAGCAAATACCACCTAAGTATGATTTTTAAAGTGGATTTTGAGAAGATACAGTTTTTAAAGAATCCTTTACCAAAATCTGATCCCATTTATCCAACTTACATTCTTCAATTTGATATTTAAGGTCACCTTCCCAGGCTATTATAAGACTTGGTGGAGAGCCAATTGCCTGGCTTATTAGTAATTTGTAAATACTGGATATCAAGCCTTTAGAAATCAGAGATATAGGAACAATTAAGGATTCAAGAGTAGTTAGAGAATGCCAACAATCCCCCTTATGGGCTAAAGATTTAGTAAATGCAGTTATTTGAAGTGTGTCGCAAGAGTAGTGCATGCTCTGGTTATCTTCCGCTCGGACTACTGCAATGCACTCTACATGGGGCTAGCTTTGAAGGTGACCCGGAAACTGCAATTAATCCAGAATGCGGCAGCTAAACTGGTGAGTGGGAGCAGCCGCCGAGAACACATAAGACCTACATTGGCTCCCAGTATGTTTCCAATAACAATTCAAAGTGTAGGTGCTGACCTTTAAAGCCCCAAATGGCCTCTGTCCAGTATACCTGAAGGAGCATCTCCACCCTCATTGTTAAGTCCGGACACTTAGGTCCAGCTCTGGTGGTTCCCTCCCTGCAAGAAGCAAAATTACAGGGAACCAGGCAGAGGGCCTTTTCGGTGGTGGTGCCCGCCCTGTGGAATGCCCTCCCATCAGATGCCAAGGAAATAAACAACTACCAGACTTTTAGAAGACATCTGAAGGCACCCACGATTTCCGGTGTCTGTGTCTGCACAGACACAATTTCTGGCATTTACACAGATGCCATTTCCGGCACCGCAGAAGCAAGTAGCCGCACCGTACCACACCACACTGCTTTAGCGTAGCACGCAGGGACTCGCCGAGTGGCCGTTTTGGTTTGGGGGCAGCTCGTGGGCCGGCTAAACGACCCCTGTGGGTCACTTGTGGCCCATAGGCCTTAGGTTGCTGACCCCTGCGAATACCACCACAAATGAATTAGCAGTAACTGAGAGAACTTCTAAAATGCTGCGTCCATCTCGAGCCTAGCATAACTGCACATGACTAAAACATCCTTCCTCCTCCAAGAGCTACTGGCAGTGGTGCCAATGCCGCTCAGGAGGCCCCGAGAAAGTACAAACAGTACAGTAAAGTGCAACAGGTAGCTGCCCATTTTGGCAGCCGCCAGACATTTCTCTGTGTAAGGATTGTAGCCATCATTGGTTCATTATTTTTAAATTAAGCCTCCAAAGCACTCATCTGGGGGTGGGGTGTATGTGAAAATCATTTCACACAGCAATTAACAAGAACAAAGTCTTTCCGAATGAGGCGGCATAATATCAGATGAAAGGAATCACTTTGGCATGTGGTTGAGGGAACTCCCATACGGCTAATGGTCAAAAACAGGGTTGCATATAACAACTAGATCTTTAGGGCTGCCTCAGGACTCTGACCTTGTGAATGGAAGACTATAAAAGGATGTCATACACAGCTCTGTTCCAACAGCGTCTGCCGCCAATCTTTGTCTCCGGCTTCGCAGATTCGGCTTCTTCGGCTGCTGGTGGTATGAACCCTTTTTAACTGAATCTCTTGGGGGAAGAATGTCTCTCTTTCAAATGTTAATAGTTTGGACTTGTTTTAAGTTGGGATTGTTGGGCTGCTTGAGACTGTTAGCATCTTGAGTTTCTGTGGGTAATTAGCTGAAATAGACATTTTCACGAGGAAGGCAGGTGGCATTGTGGTCTAAACCACAGAGCCTAGGGCTTGCTGATCAGAAAGTTGGGGGTTCGAATCCCCGTGACGGGGTGAGCTCCCGTTGCTCGGTCCCTGCTCCTGCCAACCTTGCAGTTTGAAAGCATGTCAAAGTGCAAGTACAGTGGTACCTCGGGTTGAGAACTTAATTCGTTCTGGAGGTCCGTTATTAACCTAAAACTGTTCTTAACCTGAGGTACCACTTTAGTTAATGGGGTCTCCTGCTGCTGCTGCTGCACAATTTCTGTTCACATCCTGAAGCAAAGTTCTTGACCCGAGGTACTATTTCTGGGTTAGCAGAGTCTGTATCCTGAAGCGTCTGTAACCTGAAGCACCTGTAACCCAAGGTTACCATTGTAGATAAATAGGTACCGCTCCGGCAGGAAGGTAAACGGCATTTCCGTGTGCTGCTCTGCTTCACCAGAAGTGGCTTAGTCCTGCTGGCCACATGACCCGGAAGCTGTATGCCGGCTCCCACGGCCAGTAAAGCAAGATGAGCGCCGCAACTCCAGAGTCGTCTGTGACTGGACCTAATGGTCAGGGGTCCCTTTACCCTTTACCTTAGGCATTTTCACAGTCAAGATGGAGATGTGTGTCCACAGATTTTGTCCAAAACCAAAGAAATTAGATTTTAAAGTTGATTACAGAGGCCTACCCTTCCCCCTCAAAGGTAAATATTTTTTGTTCAAATAATAAGTAGCTCAGTGTTGAACCACAACACTTGCCACCACCACCAGTGCCAGAACGATTGAGCTGCAGCGATCTGACAGGTGACACACGTCACCACGAATGCCCCTTTTTACTGTGATTGCGTGCTTTCATTTTATTGCAAGCAAAAGTAAAAATGGGTGGTGAGGAAGGTGTCTGTCATCTGAGGCTAAAAAATAAAAAAATGGCCCCAGGAAACCTATCAGGTCAACCCATGTACCTTCATATTCTCACACTTTGTGTTGGCTTTCCTAGATCTATGTCTCAGATAGAATTTGGAATGAGACTCTTCAAACATCCCTGCTGGTCTCACTGCAAAGGTCTCTCACTCACCCCTTGCCCACCTGCATGGTTGCGCCCCTCAAAATTGTGCACCTAGGGTCGCTGCCTCATTGTTTCCCCCTCTGTCCAGCTCATGAAAGGTAGTTCACGCATCCTTTGTGAAATATACTCGGAGTTGAGAGTGGATTTCATGTTCTTTATTCAGCTTGTAGTGGTGAGGAGGAATGGAAGTTCCCCCAGAACGTCTGCCTTATATACATTATTTACACAATGGGCTCCACGCAATTGGCTAATTCTGGGATTCTCCTGTAGGCCAATCAGGTTGCGGATTCCCTTCCACCTGGAGCTGGATTGGGTGGCTCCTGTGGACCAATCAGACTGCTGCATTCTGAATCCTATTGTTCTAGGACCAATCAGACTGTTGCCTTTTGGATCCTATTCAACTTAGTACATATTCAGTACCTAGTATTCTTGCCTTGTTGTACTACCTGTGGGTGAGGAACGGAGTCCTCATTCTCCCTGCGGGGGGCGGGGGGCGGGGAGCAGGTGGGAAGATGATGGATGGAGCCCCAATGAGATCCCCACTTCTGTTTTCCCCCTCCCCTTAAGTGTTTGCAATGGCCTCTCTTCTCAACGTTGCAGAAGGCAAGTGAAAATGGGGTATCTATACAAAAGTGAAATTTCTGGCAGCTGTATATTATAATTTAATCTATCCAATTTTAATGCTTTCAAAAGTATTTCCCCACAATGCCTTTAACTGTACAATTAAGATCATAATTTAAAGAGGGCCTTTATAGACACCAGCATTTGCCTGCTTAAATTTTAACATAATGTGTTCTACCCCACATTATTTCAGGTTCATGGCCTCCCTTTCAGGGAAGATCAACGTCCCCGTACACATAGCCTATTTCTCTCCACATGATGTGTATTCTATAAACTTTATGCTCGACTTGCTCAACCCTGGCATAACAATGCGTAAGTCCTCATAGTGCCCTCAGTCCCAACGGCAATGCTAGACAGTGAGATGTTCAAATAAAGGTTCCGGTCCACTGTAATAAGACAGGTTCAAAGTCAAACCATAAGGTCAGGTTCCCTCCTCTGCAGAAGAGTCAAGGTTGGGATCCTAGGATCAGCCCCCAAATCACAGGCCAGTGGAGGTCCCAAAGCAGACTTCTCTCAAACCCAAGGAGTCCCATGATCTGGTCAACCAGTCAACTGGGCTGTGTTCTCGCACCTACCTCTGAAAGTGTTCCCAATGCCTGAGAGCCCACCATGTTCACCCAGATGGGGTGTGCTGGTCCCATGGGTTGCCCAAAAGGCGAGGTCCAAGTCCGTTCTGTGGTCAGAGGTGCAACGTGGAGGCAATCCATAGCAGCTGAAGCTGGGTGCAGGGCAGGGAGTCGGGTGAAGTCAGGAACAGGCATGCAAGCAGGGAGCCAGGGCAGGTCAGGAGCTAGGGCAGGAAAGCAGGACAGGGTTCAGGCAGGAACTAGCATCCAACAATGTTGCTCCCTCAACTTGGGACTGGGGCTGGCCAGCTTTTATCTGCCCCGAGGCATAGGGCGGCCGCAATCCACAGGTGACTCGCCTCTCCTGGCCTGGAGGCGAGCACTCCTTCTGCGAGAACTTAGTTCCCTCTGCCTCTCTGCCCTGAGCCTCTGCAGCTCAGGAGAGGCTGGAGGGTTACCAGACCCAGAGGCAACCTCAGCTTCCCCTGACGGGGCTGAGAGTGGAGCACCTGCAGGCAATGGGTCCTCCATCACCTCAGGAGCCAGAGGAGACTCAGCTGGTGCCTGCACCTGAGGATCCAGCACAGGTAAGGACCCTTCGGGCTCATGCCCCAGCCCCAGCTCAGCTGGTTCTGGAGGCGGGGAACCCTGTGCAGGCTGGGATCCCTCAGGTTCAGCATCCAAGTGTGAATCCCAGGCCATCACCTGGGGCCACCTTTGGTTCTGATGATGTGTCGACTTTCCCTGGTTCCCATGAACTGGTGGCTGCCCTTTCAGCATCTTCTGAAGTCCCTTGAGTGCCTCCCACCCCCAACCTCCCCTTCCCCATCTTCAACTTGTCCTAGTGTATACCAATCATAGCTACATCCCTCGCCGGGATCCCCTTCCCCTTCCCTGGTGCCCTGCCAGTTCATGACTTCCAATATGTTTCTGAGCACAATTCAAAGTGTTGGTGCTGACCTTTAAAGCCCTAAATGGCCTCAGCCCAGTATACCTGAAGGAGCATCTCCACCCCCATCATCCAGCCCGGACACTGAGGTCCAGCTCCGAGGGCCTTCTGGCGGTTCCCTCACTGCGAGAAGCCAAGTTACAGGGAAACAGGCAGAGGGCCTTCTCGGTAGTGGTGCCGGCCCTGTGGAGCGCCCTCCCAGCAGATGTCAAGGCAATAAACTATTTTACTTTTAAAATACAACTGAAGGCGGCCCTGTTTAGGGAAGTCTTTAATGTCTGACTCTTTATTGTTTTTAATATTCGGTTGGAAGCCATGCAGAGTGGCTGGGGAAACTAAACCAGATGGACAGGGTATTATTATTATTATTATTATTATTATTATTATTATTATTATATGTGGTAGTACAGTAGTCCACAACAGCATCCCCACGCAGGTATCTGGAGGGCTCCCTGGTTCCACCCTTCTTGGTCCATTGCCTGAAATGTTGTGCTGACAGCTTTCTTACTGAGATAAGGATGAGCTTGTCCCTTTTTTGAATGGGAACATGATCCGAAGAGAAAGGGGGGGGGATGGTACGTGAAGTGCACATATTGGAGTAACAGCTGTTGAGTGTATGGGCCCAGGTGTCAGAAATGCAGAGAGCCATTTCTTCCAGACAAGTCCAATTTGATTGGATCAAGGATCTCTCTCTCAACATCTCAGCCACTCCGCCTTCACCTCACTGCCCAATGTTCCTTTCTGTTTTTATGCTCTCTCTCTTAGATTTGTACCTTTTTGCTTCCTTTCTATCCAGGCGACCCTGAATAATAGAAGCTTGCCACCCATTGATGGATCTCTGGACATTCTTCAGGCCTGAAACAGTTACGATGCTGCCCGTTTCCCAAGAAGCTCTGCTTTTCCCAGTGTACCTTTAACCAGTCATTAATATTTTGCTCATTTACACTGCGGTGTATTCTTTCCCTTTCTGAAGTTGCTTATTGTATGGGTTTTTTCATGCCACTGTCCCCCACCCCATCCAATAAATCTAACTTATCAGCTTCACAATTAAAGTGATATGGTTCTACAGAGTTTTCATTTCATATTCTCACTTGCAGCTTTCAGGCTGAGTCACAACAACAACAGCAGCAGCAGCAAGAACAACAGCAAAGTTTGTTCTGGGTATAAGCTTTTGCGTGTCAAGGTCCCCAAGCCACCCCTCAAATAACTCACAACTCACACATAAATTTTTGTTTAAGGTTTTTGGCATAATTTTGACCACAACTTTATTAAAATACATATCTGTGAGTGGTTGCTTAGGCATTGGTTAAGACTATCTGTGTCCCCCCCCCCCCCCTGGCCTGGGGACAGAACTGACATCCGAACTCCATCAGATGCCAGTAAGGGAAAACAATATTGGGGAGCAATGGAGCTGAGTCACAGGCCCTCAGTGCTCACCCGCATGACAGGCATAGCAAGGTCAAGCAAACCCTCCAAACTCAGGGCGGGTGGGCGGGTGATCCGGCTCACGCAGCGAAAGAGAAAGCACCAAGCTGCTTGCTTGGAATTTAAACAGTTCAGTCCCTCCCACCAAATTTGCAACAAGTAAATTCCCCCAGCAACACAGCCATCCAATTAAATGCCAGGGTGATATTTTATCACCCTACCTGGCAACAGAGGGGTGACTCAGCGGACCCCACCGCAACACGTGCTCTCATTTAGAGAGAACACGCTTTGTGTGCATGCATACTTCTTCAAATACACTGAAACACAAGTCACCAGACCCTGATATATAGTGGGAGAAAAACCCCACCCCACCCTCCCACTATATATAAGGGTCTGGTGCACGTGAAAGCTTATACCCAGAAAGCGTGTCCTCCCTAAAAGAGGGCATGTGTTGCGGTGAGACCTGGAGGCTGACCTTCTTGTTGTGGGTGGGTATTTTGGACAGCCACAACACCCGACTGGTAGGTCCCTCGTTGCTGGGTTTAGTCTGGCCAATGGTGTGCTGTCTCAACGGATCGAGGGACCTATATATACCTATGCACGTGACCCAGAGCTTCCTCTTTTGGCTCGTGCATCGGCACACCCACCCACCTCTCCCTATATTTAGGGCATTTTGCAATTGACCTTGCTATGCCGCCGTGTGTCGTCTGTCATTGGGACAGGGGCACGGCAGGAATTTTCCCCACTTGGCTGATGGCTGTTGCCATTTGGGTTTCACCTGCTGCGTAGCAGCGTCGTCACAACTTGTAAGGTTGCGGATAGGCACTGGTTCAGGTGATAAGCATGGGAGAACGGTCTTGCCATCCCTATGTGAAGGGTATTCTGTTAAAGGAATCCAGGGACTCAACTTGGTTTGGTCAATCCCCATGAGGGGGTTGTGCTCGTGCCTGAGTCCAGGGGAGCATCTGGGGAGTGAACAGAGTCTGTTCCGGGGGTTTCCACCTACTTCAGGTGTTCACCCTTGGCTGACCTATGATAGAGCTCTGGGTCAGCGCTACCTGCAAGGGTGTAGGGAGCTAGTCGAACCAGAGCCTATGCAACCACTCACTTTTCTGTAATCAATAAAGTTGTGGCCTAAATTCTGCCAAAAACCAAAACTAAAATTTGAGTCAAATGTGTTTTTATTTAGGGGGGAGGTCTCTGGGTCTGAACACACAAAAAACATAGTTGGTCTCTAAGGTGCTACTGGACAAATTTTTATTTATTTAATTTATTTTGACTGCATCAGACCAACACGGCTACCTGCCTGAATCAACAACAACAACAGTTTTATTATTGACATGGTGCCCATCAAGAGATGCCACGAGTCCTGTATAATATGGGATAGTCTTTATTTCAATGTAAAATGAAATGTCCTGTATTGAGGGCCTTCTCAGTAGTGGCAGCTGCCCTGTGGAATGCCCTCCCATCAGATGTCAAAGAGAAAAACAACTACCAGATTTTTAGAAGACATCTGAAAGCAGTCCTGTTTAGGGAAGCTTTTAATGTTTAATAGGTTATTGTATTTTAATATTCCATTGGAAGCCGCCCAGAGTGGCTGGAGAAACCCAGCCAAATGGGTGGGGGTATAAATATTATTATTATTATTATTATTATTATTATTATCATCATCATCATCCAGGCTTGGGGTTGGAAAAAGTTGGGCAGAATTCTAGTACTACTGTCACCTCTATCTTAGTTCTGTTAAACCCAGTGTTTTTTTTTTCTTTTAAAAAAATATGTTTAGGGATACTCTCATTTTCCTACTCATATTGAAATACTGCCCCTCAATGAGGCCAAACTTAGATTCACAAAATGTTTAGGGGTATGCATATCCCTGCGCCCCGCCCACCCCCCGAAAAAGCACTGGTTAAGAATAAGAGAAGAGTTTGGATTTGATATCCCGTTTTATCACTACCTGAAGGAGTCTCAAAGCGGCTCACATTCTCCTTTCCTTTCCTCCCCCACAACAAACACTCTGTGAGGTGAGTGAGGCTGAGAGACTTCACCACACTAGATGAAAAGCACTGAAGTCCCAGGGCAGCCTCTGGGTTTGGGGGCTTGAAGATGGAGGGATCCAGCTAAGCTGCTCCTCATCTGATCTGATAAAAGCAACTAGCTATGGATAAGTATTCAAGAGCCATGTTCCTCCATGCTCACAGAGCCAGCATGGTGTAGTGGTTAAAAGCGGTGGACTCGTAATCTGGTGAACTGAGTTCGCTTCCCCGCTCCTCCACATGCAGCTTGGGCTAGTCACACTTCTCTGAAGTCTCTCAGCCCTACTCACCTCACAGAGTGTTTGTTGTGGGGGGGGGGGGAAGGGGAAGGAGATTGTTAGCTGCTTTGAGACTCCTTAGGGGGAGTGAGAGGCGGATATCAAGTCCAAGCCCAAACCCAAATGACATAAAGTCAGGCCAAACATGTTGGTACTAAAGGGTTAAGAGGTAACAAGTCACTCTAATCACTGAGCAGCTGGAAGTCATTAAGCATCCAGGAATGTGAGTTAGTTTGTATAAATAGTCACTTCACCTGTGTGTGTCCCCCCCCCCCCCTTGATCTGACTCACAGACTCAGTTTGTGGCCATGGGCGTGTTTGCTGATATGAGTTAAGTTTAGTGTATAGTTTTCTTTATGCCGGAGATAAAAGCATGTGTGCTTTATCGCCAGGGTTTTTTCTTTTGTAAGTAAAGTTTTTTCCTGAGTTCCAAAGTGCTTGCTCCAGGATTCTTCATTGAAAGGTACTGACTCTCCTGCCTTCTTCAACCGCTGCACGAAATTCTCTGCTGAGATAAGATTTATGGCGTTGGAAGCGCACTGGACATTTACTTAACATTAAACTAATTAAAGTTTAATGGACAAAACAGGTCTTCCTTTTTTTTCTTCAGCCTCGAAAGACTCTCAGCCTATTAATAAGTTTTGCGTGGTGAGTTCCCGCCCCCTCCCAGGAAGAAATAAAGACACAGGACACCAAGAATTAAGGTTAATGGGTGAAATAGGCCAAAACTTTATTGATTACAGGAAAGAGTGGTATTGGCTTAGGCATTAGCCCTATAGACTAGCCGGCTTCAGCCCGATTGCATGAAGACCGGCAAGGGTTAACCACCAGTAGAGGGAGTCCTGATGAGGCACGTCAGCTAGGAACCCTCTCCCCAGTCACCACTTGGGGGCATGCCTTAGGCCCACACCTCCATAGGCTTCGGACAGGGAAACGCCCCCCCCCCCCGGAGTCCTTTATTGGACTACCCTTTTCTGTGGGGGGAGGCGATGGCGCTTCCCTCCCCCCCCCCCACATACACTTAACCCTCCCTTGACAATGCCTAACTGCCAATGCCGAGGAGTTGTGACAAGTTGCTACGAGACAGGCAAAAAACCAAGACCAACTGAAGTCCATAGCAAGTCAGGGAGCCTACCTAAGGGGAGGGAGGGTGGGCAACTGAATCAGCTGGCTGGCGCGGATGCAAAGAGGGGGAGCCTCAGCCGCACCAGCTCTAAATAGGGCAAGCCACACACCCTTCCCCAGCCAGCCGATTGGCTGGCGGAGAGGATGACGCGGCCGAGGATTTCCCTGATCTCATGGGGAATGGTCTGCAACCCCACCTCCTCCCAAGCTCAGAAGTGGCTTTGTGTGCCAACTTGTTTCATTGTCCTATGTTCTGGTCAGTGGGCAGCAAACCTTTTCAGCAGGGGGCCAGTTTATTGTCCCTCAGACCTTGTGGGGGACAAGACTATATTTTTTTTGGGGGGGAAATGAACAAATTCCTATGCCCCACAAATAACCCAGAGATGTGTATTAAATAAAACACGCATTCTACTCATGTAAAAACACACTGATTCCCAGACTGTTCATGGGCCGCATTTAGAAGGCGATTGGGCTGGATCTGTCCCCTGTGCCTTAGTTTGCCTACCCATGCTCTGGAGTATAACAGAGACCCAAGCGGGCTTCACAAAGCAGGAGAGGGTGCTCAGGAGTGAATGTGTCAATGGCCTGGACCATTCAAATGTTCCACAAGTTAGCCAGGACTTGAGAGGAGTGCCAGTCAAGGCTTGACCAATGGAGAAAGCTTATAGTCCAACCACATCTGGAGGGCACTATGTTGCACACCTTTGGTCCACACAAATTGAGAAGCAGCTGTCCGCCATGGTTTCTGCTAGGATCCAATTCTCAGTCCTACTTGGAGGTGTTTGGCAATTGAACCCAAGACCTTCTGTGTGTGATGCACTTCTTTTTTTCTTTTCTTTTTTTGATGGTGTTTTTATCCGGTTTTATTGATGTCACGGTTTGGGGTTTTTTTTAGCAGCAGCTTCAAGTTCCAAACCTATTGCAGAGAGAGAACACCGTCCAGCCCCCTCACCTCCCCCACTCGTGCCGGGCGGGTTGGTACCCAAGCAATTGGGGGAAGGAAGTATTTGGCTTCTCAAAAAAGGGGGGTAGAGGTTTAGGAAGCAGGGCTGTTTTTCCTGTTTTGTTCCCCTCCCCACTTTCATTTCACACACTTTTTATATTATTAAAATAAACAAATACCCCCCCCCAAAAAAAAACAACCCAACCATAAACAGGACAGTATCTCAATAAACAGAGGATGTACAAAGACAAAACGACGAATGGATGTATGTTTGGGTGGGTGGGGGCAAAGAAGGAGGGCAAGGGTGGGGGAAACAGAACAGCTTTTGACATTCCAAAGAAGAAGTAAAAATTTTGGGGGGGGGGAGGGAGAAGCAGGGAGAAAGAGCGACATGAGCAGGACTTTTATAAGACAGAACTAGGACGGTGCTCTTTTTTTTAAAACCACTGATCCACAGCCCTTCTCTGTGCCAGAAGCCGTCTAATGTAAGCAGCAGTAGAGGTTTGGGATGCACAGTTGTGGTGCCCATGACAGTCTCTCCAGTTTGCAAAGGTGCTCCTGGTTCACAACTCACCATGGCAAAAGAATATACCTGACAGCAATTCCATCTATGGCTTGTGAAGGAAACATAGGCCTAGCTGGGAAAGACTACCCAAGACCCTCCAATAGGAAAATTGGGGTGTGTGGCCCACAAAAACGTGTGTCTTTGGCAGGAGCCAAACCGGGGCATCCCAGGATCCAGTCAGAAACCAGGGTGGCTTCAGTAATTCTGGGAAGTCCTGCTCAAAGCCCTGGGGGTGGTTGTGAGGTCTGCTCCCCAGTCCTGCTCAAAGCCCCAGACAGACATATTCACTTACAAAGTGGTTGGTTTGTTTTGACACAAATTAGCTGCCAACCTGACTATTATATGGAAGCCTGAGGTGGTACGTGTGACTATCCATGGGTGTCTGAGTAAAAACACCTGCTGTTTTTCATTTATTAACTCCAGCCTTAATAATTCCCACAATAGTCAATGAGCAATACATCCGTAAAGATCTGAGCATCTTGTCCCACCTACTTGTTTTGACTGCATATGGCTACCCTGTAATATTGAAGAAATCAAAGCAGCACTGCTGGACCATTTAGCAGCTCAGACTGCTTATGTCTGAGTATTTTTACTTAATTTTATGGCCTCCCCAAAGCAAAGAGACAGGATGCAAAGTGCTAAAGATGGATCATTCATGCTCCAAACCTTGTTCCTCCATCAAAGTTGGCTTTCAGAATGAGTTTAAGTTGCTGGGCGGGATAACTCTTCCCTCTCTTGCTTTTACATTGTGCTTTTCTTTTTCTATGACATTTGTTTCAAGCTTCCTGGACTGTCTCTCTATATAGAGACTAGGAATACACACAAACACATACACTCACACACCTGGGCAATGATGTCCTTGTGTATGTGTGTGTGTGTAGGGCTAGAGCCTAGGAGATTCATGTCCAAATCTTCACTCTGCCATTAAACTCACCGCATGACCTTGGCCCAGTCAATATCGCTCATCCCAAGCCACTTGGTAGTGCTGCCATGATGATTAAATAGGGGAGGTGGGACCATGTATACCTGACCCTTTGCTCATTGGTATGCCCCACGGAGGACCTTAAGGTCCACAAATGACAACATTTTGGAGGTCCCAGGTCACAAGGTGTTTAGATTGGTTGCAACTAGGGCCAGAGCCTTTTCAGTACTGGCCCCGACTTGGTGGAATGCTCTGCCACAAGAGACTAGGGCCCTGCGGGACTTGACATTGTTCCGCAGGGCCTGCAAGACAGAGCTGTTCTGCCTGGCCTTTGGTTTGGACTCAGTCTGACCCTTATGTTTTCCCTCCCCTTATGGTTTTGATCTATGGGCTACTTTTAAAAAGAGGCTGCATTTTAAATTGCATTTTAACCTGTATTTTAAATTGGGGTTTTCCCCCCTATTATGATTTTACTGTTATTTTACTGGTTATTTGCCCTGAGCCTAGCTCTGGCCGGGGAGGGCGGGGCATAAATAAAATTTATTATTATTAGTCTTCTGTATGAATTTTGATACAGTAAAGGTAAAGATAAAAGTACCCCTGTCATGTCCGACTCTGGGGTTGCGTGCTCATCTCGCTCTAGAGGCCATGAGCCGTCGCCGTCCAAAGACACTTCCAGGTCACATGGCCAGCGTGATGAAGCTGCAGCTGGCGAGCCAGCACCAGCGCAGCGCACGGAAACGCCGTTTACCTTCGCGCTATAAAGCGCTACCTATTTATCTACTTGCACTTAAGAGTGCTTTCGAACTGCTAGGTGGGCAGGAGCTGGGACCGAATGACGGGAGCTCACCCCGCTGCGGGTATAGTGTTATAAAAATATTGTCAGTACTGTGGTACCTCGGGTTAAAGATGCTTCAGGTTACAATTGCTTCAGGTTACAGACTCCGCTAACCCAGAAATAGTACTTCGGGTTAAGAACTTTGCTTCAGGATGAGAACAGAAATTGTGTGGTGGTGTCGCGGTAGCAGCAGGAGGCATCATTAGCTAAAGTGGCACCTCAGGTTAAGAACAGTTTCAGGTTAAGAATGGACCTCCGGAACGAATCAATTTCTTAACCCGAGATACCACTGTATATTATTAGCCGATATGTTGCTTGTTGATGTTCGGAGTCAGTTCTCCAGTGGGCTTTCCATAGGCATCTGGCTGGAGGAACAGGGAGCTGGATTAGATGGTGAGGCTGTTCACTGGATTCACTCAGAGTTCAAACCTTCCCCATTTGGGAGGATCATGGTTGAGTTGGGAGGACACAGCCCTGGAACACCCTGGGTGAGCCCACCCAGAAAGATCAAAGGAGACAGGAAGACACAGGGAATGCCCTTTGGACGTAGACCCCCAAGCAGGATTGAATCCTCCACTCTCAAGCAGTAAAGTGGAGTATTCAATACTGTGCACTGTTCCTTTGCAAGGGCACTGCTTCTCATAATGCATTTTGGGGAAGTTGCAGGGTGAAAGTGTAGGCAATATTGAGCTAGATGCACCAATGGCGGACTTTGCTTAAGGAAGCTCCCTTTGAGACGGATGTCCACTGAATTCAATTTTGAGGGCTTTGTTTAAAGCAAACATATGTAGGGATTATAAGGGAAGTTTAAAATGGCTTTTTAAAACAGATAAACCCATCCCAGCGTGGGAAGATGGGGTTTACACAAATCTCTAGAATTCAGTGGAAAGGAGGCTTGAAGCCTTGACAAGCACGCATTCTTTACGAAGCAGGGGGCGACACCAATTGTAAAACGTATCATAATTAATCATCAAAAAGAGTAAATAGGAGGATAATGAAAGGGGAATGGAATTGGATAAAACACATGCTAATGAATACAAGGCGGATCAGGAATGGCTGGATGAAGTCCGCTTGCAATAATTAGTCATGGTGTTTGAGGGTAGGACACCTGAAGGCAGTTTTCGTCTACAAGGGAGGGACTTGCAGTCCTGGAATTGTATAAAAGGACTTGCTGCCCACGATTCTAGCAACAGCTCCTCTCACCTTCACCTGAGTACTTCTCCTGAGACCTTGGTAAGTGAGAGAACTCCATGTCTTTTGCTGCCTCTACTTTCCAAACTTCACTCTCTTTGTCTCCTTCTTTGAACCCAGACCTGCCTCTCCTTGCTCATCTTCTTTCTCATTTCCTACAGGCACTTTGGCTATGTAGGAAGACTCCTTTCATATGGAGTCAGAGCAATCCTCCACCTAGTTCAGTCGTGTCTACAGGAAGGACGTGGAATATCAGTGGTCCTCCCAGAGTAGCTGGAGTACAACTCCCATCATTCCTGGTCATTGCCAGCAGGGCCTGATGGGTCTTAGTGTCCAACAACACGTGGAGGCTCACAGATACCCCCCACCCTATTCCTGGTCCACATGGACTGGTGCTGGGGGCTCTCCGGATTTTTAGCAGGGCCCCTTTAAGCCTTACCTTGCTTCTTGGTGTAAGTTTAGCTTTGGAACTGAAAACGCATAACATAAAAGCCCAGGGGGGGCTGTTGCATTCCAAATAGCATCAAGCTCAGCCAATTTGGCCAAGGGATGATGGGAGTTGGAGGAAAAGTTAATATTACAAGAAATTGGATTTTTTGGTTATCATGAGATTTAAACTAAACATGAAGATGAATATGAATATGTGACCACTGAAGGCATTGGGCTATCAGTGGTCAGATATTTATTTAATATTTTTGTAGTGGGCTGGGTGTTCATCACCCTACATGCCCGCAGACTGTCTGGCCAGAGTGGTGCATGCTCTAGTTATCTCCCGCTTGGACTACTGCAATGCACTCTACGTGGGGCTACCTTTGAAGGTGACCCGGAAACTGCAATTAATCCAGAATGCGGCAGCTAGACTGGTGACTGGGAGTGGTCGCCGGGACCACATCACATTGGTTCTGAGAGATCTGCATTGGCTCCCAGTACGTTTCCGAGCACAATTCAAAGTGTTGGTGCTGACCTTTAAAGCCCTAAATGGCCTCGGTCCTGTATACCTGAAGGAGCATCTCCACCCCCATCATTTAGCCCAGACACTGAGATCCAGCGCCGAGGGCCTTCTGGCGGTTCCCTCACTCCGATAAGCCAAGTTACAGGGAACCAGACAGAGGGCCTTCTCGGTAGTGGCGCCTGCCCTGTGGAGCGCCCTCCCAGCAGATGTCAAGGCCATGAACAACTATTTTACTTTTAAAAGACAACTGAAGGCAGCCCTCTTTAGGGAAGTTTTTAATGTCTGGTGCTGTACTGTTTTTAATATTCAGTTGGAAGCCACCCAGAGTGGCTGGGGAAGCCCAGCCAGATGGGCGGGGTATAAATAATAAATCATTCTTCTTCTTCTTCTTCTTCTTCTTCTTCTTCTTCTTCTTCTTCTTCTTCTTCTTCTTCTTCTTCTTCTTCTTCTTAACAATCAGCAATGTATGATAAACACAACAAAAATGGTATCATCTAGAAAAGGGTTTGTGTACGAGAAAGGGAAGGACACAAATTTATAACAGAATTAATATCTTACATTTCTTTGAGTTTTCCTGTGCTCTCATACCCTTCATAGTTTATTCTGAGGGGTCTTAACAACCTTCAACTCCTAGACACCTAAAAGTAAAGCATGATAATGTAATAATTTCAGGGTTCGCAAGAACAGACAAGGGTAAACAAGAATGCTTTTAGATCTTTTCTGAAAGTCTATCTATCATAAGGAGATACACACACAGCAGTGTGCAATGTGTTCCAAAAGGGGGCAGCTGCCTGGAAGAAGACCACCTCATGAGGTCACAAGGGAGACAAACCCGTTGGTGACACCACCAAGAGGCCTCCAATGCTGGACTGATGTACTATAGATGGCTTGGGATTTTTTAATGATAGGGTGTTTTTTTAAATGGGCTTGCCGATTGTGTTATAATCTCCCCTTCTTCCTCTCCTTCTTCTTCACTGCTGGTGGTAGGGCTTGTTGTTATGGTTGTTGTTTTGTTATAAATTGGATGCGTGAATCATGAATAAATTGGATGAATGTTTGCTCATCATCATTTCAGATCCAGTACCCATCACTCCAAAATGACCTATGGCTACAATTCCTCCTGCTGTTACCCAGTTGGCTGTCTGGGCTCGCTGAAATCAAGTTGTGGCTTTGGGGGTTTGGGGGGAAGTGGGGGCTTTTGGGGTTCAAGTGGTGGTGGAGTGTCATCAAGTAGCCTCGCTATACATCCTGCTGCCAGTGTTGGTTGCATGACTCAGTTACCACCATCGCAAGTATGCATCCAGCCACCTCCATGTTGTGTGACTATCCCAGGAGCAATGCTCTGTGCCTCGGGTGAGCCAGCTTGTGTGGGAGGACACACCGCCTGTGGGGGCACATCCTCCTTTGGAACTGGCCTGGGATACGGCTGCTCTGGACGCTATTCATGCTATTAAAGGAAGCACTCAGACCAGCAGAATGCCCTCACCAGCAACTGATGAACTTGGCATGGCTTCACGGCTGATTATCTGATGGGCCTTGGTGCCCACCAAGTCTGCAGGATTCCCAGATGCTTGGCTCATCCATGTTTGTCTTACAAACATGCAACTGCTTCCTGGGATGTGTTGATCCCAACCTCTTCTTCTTCTTCTGGGCTTTTGCTATGTATGGAATTTATCTCCAGCTAAGGGGCAATTTTTTTAATGCCTCCAACTTGAATGCTATAGAAACATAATACAACTCTGAATGTTTATGTACCATCTCTCTCATCAAGATCAATGTTTGATTTACCTTTATGCAGTGTCTGGAAAGCAATTCTTCCTTGGTTTCTGGAATGAAAATGTTCCTCTTCCTCTTATGCATTAAACTTAGCTTCAGCATAGCACCTGTTCTCTGTGGGTTTCATTAATGCTTGCCCCTCACTCCTGAGCTAACACCCAGCTTTGATCCATATCCCTGAGAAACATGATACTTTTTGTGGGTGGGTGGTGGGGTGGGGTATTTTACTCTCAAAGATAAATTGCACCACAAAATGTGGGAGGTTGGGAAAGAAAAAGATTGAGGTTGGGAAGCGGGGGGGACACACATTCCAAATACCTCAGGGTTGTGTCGGAATTTTGTGGACAGGCTGTAAACTTGAATATTATGTTCGGGGAGGTGTTTAAGCCCTGCCCCACATAATGGATCAAATGACACGGTGCACGCACAACATTTGAATGGCAATGCCCATCAGCTTTGAGGTGGCAGATCCCTCAAATATTTTATGAGGGCCCTGAATACCCCCTGGCTCCTATAATAATAATAATTTATTATTTATACCCTGCTTATCTGGCTGGGTTTCCCCAGCCACTCTGGGTGGCTCCCAACAGAATATTAAAATACAATAGACCGGGAAACATTAAAAGTTTCCCTAAACAGGGCTGCCTTCAGATGTCTTCTAAAAGTCTGGTAGTTGTTTTTCCCTTTGACCCTCCTGGTGGGAGGGTGTTCCACAGGGAGGGTGCCACTACCAAGAAGGCCCTCTGCCTGGTTCCCTGTAACTTGGCTTATCGGAGTGAGGGAACCGCCAGAAAGCTCTCAGCACTGGGCCTCAGTGTCCAGGCAGAACAATGGGGGTGGAGACACTCCTTCAGGTAAACTGGACCGAGGCCGTTTAACTGGACCGAGGCTTTAAAGGTCAGCACCAACACTTTGAATTGTGCTCGGAAATGTACTCATCCTGGAATGTCCCACATTTCCTTAGGATGTTGTTAAAGTTTGTTGGGTCGTATATCTTTTGACCCACTGAGTCTGCTGCAAGGGCCCTGCATGTTCGCAGCTTTCTGCCTCTTAACAAAACGAAAGGACCTTGCTAAGGTTCTCAGACAGACTGATCTCCAGAGAGAGCTCAGATCAAAGGAGAAATGGAGGGATCATGTGGCCAGTGAACCCACTTGATAAGAACGCTCCTGGAGTGTTAACTCCTGAGAGGCCAGAACCACAACAGATGTCCCTATTTTCATAGGAGGAATGTTGGAGAATGT
The DNA here is from genome assembly GCF_964106915.1 of Podarcis gaigeae. Taxonomy (NCBI): domain Eukaryota; kingdom Metazoa; phylum Chordata; class Lepidosauria; order Squamata; family Lacertidae; genus Podarcis; species Podarcis gaigeae. Next base: position 7,181,692 of record NC_139693.1, read on the forward strand.
TTTGTAGAGTGCCTGGCAGCCCAGTAAGATGTGTGGAGTATAAGAAGTAAAGTTTCATTATGGAATGGGACTTCTCTATATTCATCAGAGAAAAGATGGAGGGTATCCAACACCCATCCCTTCTCTATATCAGCATCTATTGCATAACCATTTATTTCTCTTTTATCCTGTGGTATTTTGTAAAGGTTGCATGAAAGCTTCCATACACAATAGGGTAATTTCCCCCAACTAAAATATAGAGAAGTACATAGGCTCCCAAGCTTCAGATTGCTGGCAATGAAACTGATTGAAAACAGTGAAACAAAGATGATCAAAATGATGAAGGAGAGGACTGGACAAAGGGGAAACCCCACAACACAAGCACTCAAGCAAGGGTTTCTCTTTACTCACTGAGAGAGACGTGAAGACCCAACCACCTTTGCAGCAGGCAGGGTTGGTCTGGAGAGACAGGGGGATTCCTGCCCTCTGCAGAGAATGCTGCAAGACCCTGCCTGTCTCCCATAGGGGGAGTCATCCCTATCAGGAATGGCGTCCCCCTCCATCTGGCAAATAGCCAGACACTACATGACATTGATCCCCGGCATTGATGCTCTTCCAGAAGTAATCTGGGACAATGTCAAAGGTTTCTATACCACTTATTTTCCACCTGTGGTGAATGGTGGAATTGGTGTGAGTAACCCCCAAGATTATACAGTTGTCCGGGCCTGGGCAGAGGAGGAGTGTTGGAGACTGCCTCTCCATCCTGACCCTTCCAGGGAGGAGGAAGAGGAAGACAGCCATGGTTTACAGCCATGGTTTGAGGGAGGTCACAGCTCAGTGGCAGATGAGGGGGGAATTGGGAGAGGAGGAGGCAGAACAGGAATGGCAGCTGGCTGACATGGTGTCCTTAGCAAGCATTCCAGGCCCCCATCTCCCAGAACCCAGTGACCCTTAGAAGTAGGAGAGCAAAGAGCCCAAAGACAGAGGGCAGGTAGCAAACACTCCATTGGTGCTTCCTGCTGCTCATTTCCCCATTGACTTATTGCTTGCTTCCTTGATCACTTTCCTTCCCCTCATGTGTTTTCGTTCCTCCACCCCTCCTCTGGCCACGTTCCCTCACCCTTGCCTGCTCTTGCGCTTGCTCTGGAAGTCCCTGCTCTCTGGATGCAGAGACAAAGACGACTTTCTGCATAATAGGTGCCTGCATCATTTTCCACCAGCTGCTAGGAAGCTGGATAAATCCAGTCTGGGATAAAGTGCTGTGCAAGTATCACTGGGAACAAGGCTGCAAAACTGACGGTATCAGCCTACAAACATGGCTGATAAAGTGAGTCAGGGCATTGGAATACTTTCATTACTTATAATGAAAGTATAATAGGGTCTATGTTTTGTAGTACTTTTGGGTTTAACCATTATATCCGTGCTATGAAGCATTCCAATTCCTTCATTAATTTCCATGCATTCACATGCCTGTGGCTTATTTACCTGACAGATGGTGAACCAGCCTCTATTTAAAATCCTCCAGAAGTCCATTGTACCTCTCTTACCATCAGAAATGCCTGATGGTCGTAATCTCCTTTCTTCTCATTTGAATCTATTGGTTCTGGTCCTACACTCTGAAGCAGGAGAAAGCGTGTTCTCATTAAAGAGAGAGCACGTGTTGCGGATGGGGCCAGACAAACATCCTCGGTTGCCAGCCAGGCTGTTGCAAGGGACTTGGGCAAGATTGGTTTGCTGTTGTTACTTGGGTAAATTTGATGTTGCCCATTTTGGGGTGGGATCAGAGGTTATTTATTCTAGGTCCACAGCTTGTTCCTTTCTCTTTCGCTGTGGACATCGGATCATCAGCACCGGAGAGAAGCAACGAGAGATTGTGGTTGTATAAGTCCTGTTTTTCTCCTTTACTTTTCCTGTATTTTCCTCTCTGTTGATTTACCTCTTTTGCTTATCACTTGCCCTATTTTGCTAGCTGATCCCGGCTGCCCTTGGGGGGGGGGGGGCAGGGCCTCCTGGCCCCGGGTGGTTGCGGCCCGGTTCTCTGCCGAACCATTGGACCCGGGCTGGGGGTTCAGCCCTTGCAGGCTTTAAGGTTCGGACCCGGAGGGCCACGCCGAACCGGTGATCGCCGTCGCCATCGCGCGGCCTGGCTCGGGCCCACCTGGGGGCCACTTATCTCCCCGGCAGCCTTCCCCCCCCCCCCTCGGCCCTTTCTTCGTTGGTGGCTTCCCCCCCCCCTGCATTGAGCCGGCGGGTGCGTGAATCGGCCCGCGGCCCGGTTCGGCCCGGCGTGGGCCTGCCCTGCCTTTGGCCACCTTCCCTGGCCGAGGAAGCCGACCGCCGAAGACGACCCCCCTCCCCCCACGAGCGAGTGAGGCTCCGGCCCTGCAGCGCCGGGACCACCCCCTGGCTGGTACGGCCCGGCTGGAACCTGCGCGGCCTTCGGCTGCCTTACCTTTTCCGGGGCCTGCGGGCGCCGGCTCCGTTGCGGCCTGCTTGGCCGGGCTGGGGGAGGCCGTTTCCGTCGGCAGCCGCCCCCTCCCGTTTCTTTCCCGAGCCTCGGGGGCGCTGGAGAAGGGGGCTGTACGGGCCTCGGAGCCCCTTGCCTTGCCCTGGTGGGCCTCTCTGCCGGGCGCTTGGGGCTTCCGGCAGCATTTGAGCCCTGCTGTTGCCTTTGCAGTTGCGGAGGCATTGGTGCTCTATCCTCCATTTTAAGGCAATTTTGGCGGGAGCGCCATTTTGCCTTTGTTCACTGCCGACTGGCGACCTCTTGTGGCCAGACCCTGTAACTGCAGGGTTTTCAAAATCTAGGATCTCACTCTAGGCGGTGGCCTCTAGTGGCCGCCTTGGTATTGCAGGCTATTGAATTGCTTACTTGCTATTGGTGGTGTCTGATATTACAGCTGCTTATACTTATTGCCAAGCCACTGAATTTAGTGGCGGTTGGCTGTTACCTTACCTGCTGGTTATTTTACTTTTCCTTATTAATTTTGTTTAATTACTATTATTCTTACTATTAATTTTATTAATTTTACGTTACTTTTGATCTAATTTTATTTCGGAGTTATATTGTTCTGTAATTAATTTTGCTTGTTACGCCAGCAGCAGGTATGGCCCCAAAGAAAGCAACAAGGAAGACTGGTCCTGCCCTCACTGCGAAGCGGCCTATAAAAGGCCCGCCTCAGGCATTGCGTTCCCCTGATCCTGGCCAGTCGTTGCAACGCATCCGATCCATGGTCTCTAGTTTGGCTGGTGACCCGGTAGCCCTGGCAAGGGTGGAGGCTGAGATGGATGGTTTGATGCACCGTCGCTCAACCCCGTCGTCCTCATCTGCAATGATGGTCCCTCCTTTGGGTGCCTCATCCCCGGCGGCGTCATCTAGTGAAGATGAGAGAGAAGCATTGTTAGCAGGGGGGGGGGGTTTCTTGCCTGACACACTATCGGCACGCCCCCCGGTCTTACCTGTGTCGCAGGTTGCTGTGGCAAGGGGTCGAGGTCAAACCAGGGTCGGAGGAGGGAATCACTTCGGGGCCGTGCTGCGCAGGGTTCACCTGTGCAGTCTTCAGTAGCGGGGAGTTCGGCGCAGGGTCATTCACAGGTAGTTTCTTTTCAGTCAATTCCAGGCGCAGTGCAGCAGGGCAATGTATCGGAGTCTTCAGTGGAAGACAGCCTTCCTCTACCTCCAAAGATTTCTTCGGGTGGGCACCGCCGCCGCAAGAGGGGCTCCAGGAGGCGTGCCAAGAGGAGACGAAGAGACACCTCGTCCTCTTCTTCAGGTACTTCTTCCCACAGTTCTAGTAGCGACGAGGAAGCATCCCTTAAGCTTTTTTGGGGGTTCGCAGAGACCTCGGGGCTCCCGAAGTGGTTTTGGGAGTGGAGGGCGAATTCCCATAGGGCTAGGTATGGGGCGGTGCAAGAGTGTCAGGAAGGGGTCCTGGTGCCTGATGTAAGAGTTTCCACTAATTCGGCCAGGGATCTTATTCCAGGTGCCCACTTGTCCACCAAATTGTGGTCCCGGATATTGAATGGCTGCTATGTTGATATTTTTAGCCTGGCCCCTCCACCCGATGGTCAGGAGCCTTTGGATAGAGGCCCTTCTCCCTCAAAAAAGCGAGCGTTCGTAGCCAAGGTGGACAGGACTTTTGAACGCTGGCTGGATAGTTTTCAAGTTTTTGCTGGTGTGGTTTCCACAGCTTATCCTAGGAGATCTTTGCATCTATGGGTGTACCTGTCTATAGTACGTTCGGCCTTTACGATGGCGGGAGAGGTTGCTGCGTTGGCGTACGACCAGAATTTTAGACGTAGAGCAGCCAAGATCCCCACAGCTCACTGGGATCGGAAGGACCTAGATGTTTGGACCACTTATGTGGCCCCTCGTATTGACAAGAAGGTCCCTGATCCGCAGAAATTCAAGGTCCTCCCTCAAAGAGCAGGTCGTAGGTTGTTTTGTTGGGACTTTAATAAGGGTGTTTGCCAACGCCAACCCTGCAGGTACTCCCACATGTGTGAAAAGTGCTCAGGGAACCATTCGGCATCCGTGTGTGTCGGGGGGGTGGCGCCCCTTTCGTAAAGGAGGGGGCTCTCAGCAGCCCCCTAAAGCCGCTCCCCAGGTGCCAGCCACTGGAACAGGAAAGTAGTATCCTATCTTCCCTGGCCTATATCCCGGTACGGCTACAGCCGTTACTATCCTTACTGGAAACATACCCTGACAAGGAATCGGCGGCCTATTTGCGTAATGGCTTTTCTTTAGGCTTCAGGATCCCTGCGGCATCGACCCCTATAGCTGGTAACCTTGTTAACCAGAAATCCGTTAAAGACATGCCAGAGGTGGCGCGTAAGAAAATACAGAAGGAACTGGCTTTGCATCGTATGGCCGGCCCCTTTTCTGTCCCTCCTTTTCCTAATTTGCATGTTTCACCCTTGGGTATAGTCCCTAAGAAGGCCACGGGGGAATTCCGCCTCATTCATAATCTCTCTCATCCTAGAGGCACATCAGTAAATGACGTGATTCCCCCGGAGCTTTGTTCGGTGAAATATGCTTCTCTTGATCACGCGATCAAGATGATACGGAAATTTGGGCCTGGTGCCCTACTGGCGAAATGCGACATTGAGTCGGCATTCCGGCTACTTCCGATTCACCCTGATGATTTCTGGTTGCTTAGTTTTCAGTTCGAAGGAGGTTTCTACTTCGACAAGGCCATGCCCATGGGTTGTTCCGTAGCTTGTGCAGCTTTTGAGTGTTTTAGTTCATTTTTGGAGTGGGCCCTGCGTAATAGAACTGGTTTGGGCGGAGTCACTCATTATCTGGATGATTTTTTAGTGGCCTCAGCGTACGATACGGGGGACTCCGTTGTGTTGTTGCAGACCTTTGCTTCTTTAACGGAGGAGCTGGGTGTTCCGTTGGCAGTAGAGAAGACTGAAGGTCCCTCTACGCAATTGACCTATTTAGGTATCTGGTTGGATACTGTGGCCCAAACCTCTAGCTTGCCAGCAGATAAGATTACTATTTTAAAAAAGGTCATTGAGGAATTGCTTCCATTGAAGAAGGTCACCTTACGGCAGCTGCAGTCGTTACTGGGTCATTTGAATTTTGCTTGCAGGGTGGTCGCCCCTGGGCGACCATTCTGCTCCCATTTGGCCAGACTTACATCGGGTTTACAGGCCCCGCAGCATAGGGTGCGCCTGTCTAGTCAGGTGCGGGCTGACCTTAGCATCTGGTTGGAATTCCTGGAGGAGTTCAATGGGGTGTCCTTGTGGCAGGACACTTTGAACCTCCACAATGACTTCCAGGTGCACTCTGATGCAGCGGGATCCCTTGGGTTTGGTCTGTTTTGGGACGGTAGATGGTGTGCTGAGCAATGGCCTCCTGATTGGTGTGGGGAAGCTATAATTCGGGACTTAACTTTTCTTGAGTTTTTTCCCATTGTAGTGGCCATGCACTTGTGGGTTGAGCATTTCAAGGACCATCGAGTTTGTTTTTGGTCCGATAACCAGGCGGTGGTGAATATACTAGCCAAGCAGTCTTCACGATCTCCTAGGGTATCAGCCCTGCTACGGGTTTTTGTTTTACATTGTTTGCGTTTTAATATTGTATTTTCTGCACGTTTTGTCCTGGGCATATCTAACGAGATTGCTGATGCTCTGTCCCGTTTTCAGATGGAGCGATTCAGGTCCCTGGCGCCACTGGCTCGAGACCGTCCGAAAATTTTCCCGGATCATCTCTGGAACCTTGGCAGCACTTAGTTTTACAGGGAGTAGCTGCATCTGTTGCCCCATCTACTTTGCAATCCTATAAAAAGGCCTGGGCAGATTTCTATTGTTTAATGGGCAGGCGGTTGTTGGGGAGGTTACTGCCCCCCATTCTACCTCTCAGGTGCTCAAGTATTTGGCACATCTATTCCAGATGCGCCGGGCGGCCAGGACGCTGCGACTTCATTCGGCAGCAATTTCCTTTTTTAGCAGGGCATTTTTTAACAAGGATCCGTGTGGGAAGTTCGTGGTGCGCAGAGCTTTGGAGGGTTGGGGGCGACTCACTCCTTCTAGGCCTGTCTCCAGACGGCCTATCACATTTGAGTTGCTGGCACAGATGCACAAGAAATTGCATAGCATCTGTTGGTCTGCATTTGAGGCTCATTTATTTTCTGCAGCCTTCTCATTAGCTTTCTTCGGGGCCCTGAGAGTTGGAGAAGTGGTCCTCGAACCTAAGCGGGATGGAAGTTCCAGGGGCTTGTTGTTGCAGGATGTGAGCATGTCTCCGTCTGAGCTGCAAGTTAATATCAGAAACTCAAAAACGGATCAGCTAGGGAGGGAAGCCGTTATTAGGCTCCCTGTGACAGGGGAAGGTGGCCTTTGTCTGGTAAGGGATCTTGGGAAGTACCTGGCATTGCGACCTACGGGGGAGGGGCCCCTGTTTATTCATGAAAACGGGCACCCATTGGTGCGGCATCAGTTCACTAAGGTGTTGAGGAAAGCCGTTGCAGCATGTGGCCTTGAGGCATCGGAGTTCGCCCCTCACTCCTTCCGGATTGGTGCTGCAACGACAGCTGCCCACTGGGGTTTATCGGTAAAGAGGATAAAAGACTTGGGTCGGTGGAGGTCGGATGCATTCAAAGCTTATGTGCGGAAATAATGTGGTTTGTGTACTTATTTTCTTTTTTAACCCTTTTTTAACCCTAGGTCTGGAAACTATCCGTATCTGGATAGTGGGGCACAGTATCGTGCATTGGGCTGCTGACAAAGCTCGCCAGTCTGGATTGGGAGATGGCCTGGGCCTTCCACAGCACGTGCAGGTGTCCTGGATTTACAGAAGGGGGATGCGCTGGAGGGAATTCTTACCACTTATGCAAAGGCGTGTCCTCCAGCTTGGCCCTCCTTTGGCAATTATGGGGAAAATGATTTGGTTTCCTCTTCTTCCTATGTGCTGCGTATGGCTATTTTGCAGGACTTAAGGGATCTGGCGGCTCTGGTGCCTAATTCAAGCTTGATTTGGTCCCAGTTGCTTCAACGCCGCATTTGGCGGGGTAGTCCCTGCCCAGCGTCCATGATTCTATGAATGACTATAAGTCTAATAAAAGGAAACTCCATGGAACCACAACCAGTGGTGATACAGATAGGTAAGACTTATTGTAGTGGGAGGACAGTTGCATGGCATAATGTATAAGTTAGGCAATTGTGGTCCCTGCCTGTTTGGAGGAGGCAGTGGTAAATCCACTTCTTAAGAAACCTTCCCTGGATTCGGAAAAGCTAACTAACTACAGGCCAGTTGCTAATCTCCCTTTCCTGAGCAAAGTTCTGGAGCGAGTGGTCGCAGACCAGAACAAGGCATTTTCGGAAGAAACTGCTTTTCTGGATCCATTTCAATCGAGGGTTAGGAACAGTTTTGGCACAGAAACTGCTTTGGTTGCCCTGTATGATGTCCAGATAAGACTGAGACACTGTTAGTGAGTGGTTCCCTAGACCAGATGGGTGGGAGATGGAGAAGTCTGGACGGTGGCAATTCGAGAACGGAGCGTTCTCTGTGGTGGCTCCCTGTCTGTGGAATGCTCTCCCCAGGAAAGTTCACCTGGTGCCTTCATTATACACCTTTAGGTGCCAGCCAAAAATGTTCCATTTTAATGGAGCCTTTGGTTGATTTGATTGACATCCTATGCCCTTTTAAAATGTGTGGGGGTGGGTTGGGGGGTTATTGGGTTGTTGCTCTTATCTTGTTTATATATTTTGTGGTGTTATATTTTGATTTTGTTCTGTGAACAGCCTTGAGACCTCCTGCTATAAGGCAATATATAAATTCAAAAAATAATAAGAATAAGAATAAAAGCAAACAATGCATTGAAGTGTAAAATAATTAAAAGACTGTTTTAAGGTTGCCTTCTGTAATTTAATCAAAGGTATACAGAAAAGAACAGAGCTTCTTGGGAAACTGGAAGAATCATATTCAGAGATCCATCAATGAATGACAAGTGTATGTCAGTCACACTTTGGTGTCCCACAAATTTTGGACAAAGTACATTAGATAGAAGGGGAGAAAAAGGTGCATATCCAAGAGAAAAGGGAGGAAAACCGAAAGATGCACTGAGCAGAGAGGTGTAGACCTGAGTGTCAGAGATGCTAAGAGATCCTTGAGCCAGTCCATTTGGACTTGTCTAGAAGGGAAGACCCAGCATTTCTGGCACCTGAGCCCATACAATCACCAGCCATTCATCCTACACATGCAATTCAGGGACCATTTCCCCCCTTTCCTCTGGGGATCATGTTCAGATTCAAAAGAGGAATAAGTTAATCCTTCTCTCAGTAAAGGAGCTGTCACCAGAGGGGTAGAGCGCTAGTTGTATTTCAGGCGAGATGCAGTGAGCCCTGCATTTATTCACATAAAGTTGATGTCGGCTATTCTATCGAAACCGCCTATGTATATTTCAGACGTTGTAGTAATTCGACCAGGAACAGGAAAAGGAAAAGGAACAGGAACAGGAATGGGACGAGGCTGGATGGATACACTGATGTTCATAGATGACATCTTGTACGGTAGCTGTTAATCTGAAAAAAAAGGAGGGAAACACTTAGAATCATAGACTTCAAGCATCCATGACAGATGGCCCTTGACATCCACATAAATAACAGAGGCAAGGAAAGATTGGAAAAACACATAAAAAGGAAAGAAAATGAATTAACAAATTCCCCTCGAAAAGAGACAGTAAAACAGGACATTAAGATATTACAAACACAGTTTTCAATGATAATAAATCAGGAAATAGGGTGGAAAATTGAATATATAAAACAGAAGCAATTAGAGAAAAAAGAGGGTGTCCTCACCCCCTCAGGTAGAAAGGAATGCAAAGAGATCACGTGCAGAGGGGGCTGCTTAGAGAGAGAGTCCTTTGTTTCCTTGCCTAATGAATATGTAATGAAGGAAAGACCATACATGGTATAATGAGTATTGTGTCGTAACTTTAGATTGGAGGAAGTTTATGCATATGTATTGCTTTAGTAGATAACAGCTATGTATATTAAGAGGGTGCCACCCTTTTGGTCTTGCTCAGCTTTTGGAGAGTGATCCCACTGAGCCATTATTGCTAGCAATAAACGCCCTTTGTTTTCTCATTGCCGCATGGAGATTTCCTTCAGCCTCAAACCTTGATTTTGCTATACCAGGATCAGTTCATCATTCCACAAGCCCCACGTTGAGGGAAGAGATCTGCTGGGTTTTCAACCTCCCCATGAAGTCAGCCAGCGTTGAACCTTGCCACGGTGCAAACGAAGTAAGGAAGTTCTCAATGGGGGATCAGGGTGCAGATTCCAACCAGGCAGATACTCAACCCAGGCTTGGGGCTGTCTTAATCAATCCTTCCCTCAGGATGCTAATGCCCCCCCCCTCAATAGTGTGTTAATAGTTCCCAATGCCTTTTCTGCCCTCATACAAAAACGTTCTTCCGCCTAACAAGGAAGGTCATAATTTCACTGAGGGAAAGGTGAAAGAAACCCCAACCAAGTGCCAATCAGGTTGAGCAAAATAATAGTAAATTCCAGCCCTGTCAACCAGCAACCCAAAATAGCTCAGTGAGGACACTAACCCCAGTGTCCTACCAGTTTCCGGGTAGGAAGCTCTCCAAGCAAAATGGCTCTGTGCTCCAGGGGAAGCAGGCCTATGCAGGCTTTCACCTCCCCTTTGCTTATGGGACAGCTTTTTCCATCAGCTACGTTGTCAGAGGCTTAGTGCTGTCCAGCTGGCCATAGATAAGACTCCGGGCTCCCAGCCAGTTCCAAACAATTGATTTATTTGACCAAGTTCAAATGTACATCTCCAGCGTTTCCATTAACCTCCTTCCCCTTGTGCGCAGTTGCTCCCTCTAATGTTACTTCCTCCTTTTCCGCACCCAGCATGCAAGTCTGTGAAAACTCCTCCCCTTACTTCCTCTGTGTACAGCATGACTTGTCCAGGCTCATCCTCCTCCCCCTCTATGTCAGACTGACTGTCAGACGACAAGCTGCTGATAATCTCTTTAGGCTCTCTATAACTGCTGGTGTTGTGTATTGAGTCAAAGGATTTTATATCTGTATTATTATTGTCTGTATTTGCATTAGGGTAAAGTAACTGCCTTTTGGTTCCAGAGGGTACAGCTACTATTGGTTCATTTAAGCTGCTGTATTTGGATCCTCTGTCTTATTGGTTTCCTCCAAAAGGCAGGACTGTGATTGCCTGATATTGTTCCCTCCAAAATGTATCCTTTCTAGCTAGTTCCCTGTCCCTATAAATGTAGCTCTCCCCTCCACAGGCCCCAGTCTTGTTTGCTTTAATAAAGAAGTGTTACTAGAGAACTGTCTCCAGCATATTATGTCAAGAGAGCTGAAATCACAAACCCCACGTCACGACAGCTGGTTTCTGTCCTTTCATCTTTTCCCGTTTGCCTCTCCCTGACACACATCACACAGACAAGATACTGGGAAAACTTTGCCCTGTGTTCTGCTGCAGTCTGTGGGTCACCAGGCAAAGGCATCCCACACTTAATGGGCATGGAATGGTTCTTGCAGCAGACTATTCTGCTTTTGTAGAATACAGCAGTTCAGTATTCCATGAGCTGTACTGTTTTAAGGGTGCTCAAAACAGGGAGGGAAGCCATGACTGCTGAAAGTAGGATCATAGTGTGTCTAATCTATGCTGCGATTTTGCTCTGGGGACAATAATGGACATGCGCAGACGTAACAGATAGCCCATTGTTCTGGATCAGTGCAAGGAAAAAAGCGTCTGTGTTGATGTTGGAGTGAGGAGAAAGGATTAAAGAAACCCACCGAGAACAGGTTCTATGCTGAAACTAAGTTTAATGGGAAAGAAGAATTCAGAGGACATTTTACATTCCAGAAACAAAGGAAGAACCACCTTCTAGGCTTTGCAGTAATTCAGACATTGATACTGATTACAAAGATCATACATGCACATTCAGAGTTGTATCATGTTTCGAGTGGAATACAAGTTGGAAGCATTAAAAAATTGCCCCTTAGCTGGACTTAAATTCCATAGCAAAAGCAGGCCAGAGCTTGGTAACCATATACCACTGTGCCTCTCATTTATTTGTCTGACAAATAAATTACTATTTTAATTTCTCTATTGCTGCGTTGAATATTTCATTCCAGCTAAGCGTTAACCACAAGCAGGGTGCTACCCCAAGATCATCAATCATAAAACAAGCCATGCCAAGTTTGTCAATTGCCAGTCTGGGCATTCTGCTGCTCTGAGTGCTCCCTTTAATACTATGAATAATGTCTAATTGGCAGAGAGTATTGGTTCCAGGAGAATCACAACAAATCTAATTTGGATGACAATTACCCCAGTTAGTAGCATCCGATTCATTAAATTAACACTGGCAGCAGCATTTATTTATTTTTGGCTACATTTTTTTTTGAGCAATAACCCCCTCCCTTGGTGCTTTCTATTTTTAAAATTTATTTATATTCATTCTAACAATGGGTACCCGTCCCCTATGAACTCTTCAATAAGCCTACTCGCCCTATAAAAAAATGAATAGTGGAGCGCGATTGTAGCAGTTGGTGGTATCAGATTCATTAAATCAGCAGGGACAGCAGCCATTTTGGAGTGATGCAGCTGGATCTGAAATGATAAGCAAGACATTAATCCGATTTATTCATGTTTCATCCCTCCAATTTGTAATAATAATGGTAAGAACAACAACCATCAGTACCCATGAATAACAACAAGCAGAGATAGCGGTATACAGTGCAGAACAACATGATAGCATAATCTGCAAGTATATATATATACGGTATATATATATATATATATATATATATATATACGGTATACGGTATACAGTGCAGAACAACATGATAGCATAATCTGCAAGTCAATAAAAAAAATTATCATAAAAAATAAGCCAGCAATAGTGTTGTTGGAGTGGCCTTTTGGTGGTGCCCCCACTCAGCTTTTCTCACTTTAGTTGTGACCCCCATTTCCCCAGCAACAGAAAACATGTAGGTTCTTGTCATCCATGGAACAAGGATTAGGTTTTTGGGCAATGGCATGCATATCGACCCTTAAGGACCTCTGCCCTCCTCGTCCCCGTTTCCTTTAGTGCTGTGCTTTTTAGATTTCAAGCCTGTGAGCAGAAAATGAGCATTTGAAAGATCTTCTTGGAGCCTTTTGTAGAAATGTAGGTTAAATACACTTTGAAGAAACAAATGACAATAAGCTCATTTTCCAGAATTCTGAATATATGTGATAAATTCATAGACTACATATTGCATTAAATAAAAGTTCATGTTGAATGTCCGGCATCTCAAGGCAGGCCAGGGAAAGGGCCCTGCCTGAACCCCGGGACAGCCACCACCAGTCCATGTGGACCAGGAATGGGGGGGACATCTTTGGCGCTCCAGATACTGTTGGACTCCAATACCCATCAGGCCCAACTGGCACAGCCAAGGGCCAGGAATGATGAGAGTTGTGGTCCAGCATCTCCGGGAGAAACATAGACATTCCCTGTCCCTTCCCACGTATCTAATTCTCCAAAGAGCCCTAGGAAATGAGAAAGAAGAGGATCAGGTCTGGATTCAAAGAAGGAGACAGAGAGAGTAAAGTTGGCAAAGGAAGAGGCAGCAAAAGGCATGGAGTTCTCTCACTTACCAAGGTCTCAAGAGAAGTACTCAGGTGAAGGTGAGAGGAGCTGTTGTTAGAATCGTGGGCAGCAAGTCCTTTTATACAATTCTAGGACTGCAAATCCCTCCCTTGTAGATGAAAACTGTCTTCAGGTGTCCTACCTTCCCTGACTAATTGTGGCACATGGACTTCATCCAGCCATTCCTGAGCCGCCCTGTATTCATTAGCATGTGTTTTATCCAATTCCATTCCCCTTTCATTATCCTCCTACTTACTCCTGTGGTTATGTAATGCACTTTGGCCATTGGTCCATCTGGCCATTGGTCCATCTAGCTCAATATTATCCTCCCCTTTCTGGCTGGGGAGTGCAGGATTCAATCCTGCTTAGGGGTCTGTTCCAAAGTGCATTCTCTGTGTCTTTTTGCCTGATGCTCCACTTCCTGATCTTCCCTTGATCTTTCTGGTTGGGCTCATGAAGGGTGTTCCAGTGCAATTTCAGGGAGAAAAGTTGGCTAGAAACTCACATAGAACTCTGGCTGTTTGCTAGCCAGCCAAAACTAGTAATTTCTGAATTCGATCATTGTGGTTTGCAGAACTTTCGTTGGTTTTATAAATAAATATATCCTTTTTCACCTTCATGAGGCTTCATTCTGAGTGGCGGTCGGGGGCGGATGACAAATACCTGCAAAAAATAATAACAGAACACTAAATGACTTACGGCATGGAAATATGGCAAAATGAGCTTGCAAATGATAAAATGAGAACCTGAAACTGAAATTCTTTGTCCATCCTTTCATCCAAAATTGCAAGAGAAGTCTTTCAATGCATCTCTGTGCCCATCCTCACATCCAAAAGAGAGGGACGGGAGTAGGATAAACCCATTGCTTCTCTCCCCCAGTAACAACTAGTGACTGTGCCTCTGCTCTCACCTGAAGGAGAGACGCCAATCATGGTTGCACAATCTACAAACATGGATCAGAATAGAGCTGAGATGGCATTCACCAAACATGCCAAAATCTGAAATGATGCATCAATTACTGCAACCCAGAACCAATAATGATGAAAGCAACAATACATCAAACATGAAGGAGCAACATCACAAACCAATTAGCAGGAACAGAGTGAGTATCCAAAATGAGCTGCTGCCTCCATCTCAAGCTGAACCACAAATGCAATTGAAAAACAACCCTTTTTCAATATAGCACATGAAATCCCCACAGATAATTCGAATGTGTAATCATTTTGGCCAGCATACACTTATCAATTTTGGTTCTTCAGGATTGACTCAGTAGATCAAAGCGCCTAAGTGGCTGTAACACCCATCCCTTCCCTATATCAGCATCTATTTCAGAATTGTTTATTTCTCTTTTATCCTATGTTATTTTGTAAAGGTTGCATGAAAGCTTCCATCCACAATAGGGTCATTTTCCCTAAATGAAAAATACAGAAGTATACATGGTCACAACACTGAGATTGCTGGCAATGAAAGTGACTTAATATTTTGTCAGCATTTTTCATATGCAAGCCTCCTGGAGAAACCCTGGTTGACACAGAAATTGCTCCCTCAAGGTATATCTCCACTGATTCTTTGTGATCAGTTCCAGTCTGGCTGGCAGATAGCAGTCCTGAAATCTCTGCAGAAATTCGGCCTTGCTCCTCAAGCCATCTTAAATTTGGGAATGGATCAGGCAAGATCCGTGGTCAGGCAAATAATTATGGACATAGAGAGACAACAGGACTGCTTAAGGTCCCCTGTTTACGTAATTGCAGAACACAAGAGATATTGCTGTCCCGGCAGCATATCTCCATTTCCTCATATCCAGTGATGTATTCTGCCTGCAGATGAGCAGAGGTGATTAATTCACATTTTCATGAGTGAGCTATGTTGATCAAGGAGATGACTAAATCCACTTTGTCTCAATTTTGGAATACCCGTTTCTTTTCCCCCAGCTAGAGCTAAAAATATTTTCCGATTAGGAAGTTATTGTTCTTTAAATAGGCCATGGGTTGTTTTCTGCTTTCCAAAGAAGAGATATGCTTATGGTACATAGTATGGAGTTTATTGCCCCACAGGCTCTGCATTGGTGCTGTCCAATTCCCAGTTCCATTATGCGGCTTTAATCCTACTTTGTGTTAGTCTATGAAGGTCTTCATGGAATGGGACATGAAAAAAGAAAACATGTATATATATGCGGGGGAAACACAGGCTTGTTCTCTCACTGTTGTCACTTGCGTGACAGGTCTAAATTTCATTTTCATAGAGCCTGCAGGCAACAGGGTGGCAGCTCATTGGATCTCCTGAGAAGGAGAAGGGGTTGAGACTTTTAGAAAACTAACCCTTATGGGGGGGGCATTTCCCCCTACAAACGTCCCACCCAACTCTGAGTATTTTGAGAGGTATTTCCTTTCCTCCAAACTCAATTAGCTCTTGGTTGTTGCTTTTCTTCACGTTTGTCTTCTCACCATAATAAAATATTTGAGGGGGCTGCCACCCCCAAGCTGATGGACATTGCCATTCAATTAGTGTGTGTGCACTGTGTTATGTGATCAATTAAGTAGGGCAGAGCTTACCTCCCCCAAAAATATTTTATTCAAGTTGGCAGCATGCCCACAAAATTCCCACA
This sequence comes from Podarcis gaigeae, assembly GCF_964106915.1. NCBI lineage: Eukaryota > Metazoa > Chordata > Lepidosauria > Squamata > Lacertidae > Podarcis > Podarcis gaigeae. The sequence goes on from NC_139693.1 coordinate 7,197,394, forward strand.
CAATGCTGAGCTATTTGTCATGGTGCTTCTTCCCAGTTTCCCACATTTTATGGTGCAATTTATTTTTGGAGAGTAAAATAAACCACTTACAAAAAGGGGGTTATGTTTCTCAGGGATATGGAACAAAGTTGGTGTTGGTGCTGGAGTGAGGGGCAAGCATGAAAGAAACCCACAGAGAAAGCTAAGTTTAATACATAAGAGGAAGACAGTGATTTTCATTCCAGAAACAAAGGAAGAATTGTCTTCAAGACATTGCAATAAGGTAATTCAAACATTGATCTTGATGACACTGATAATACATAAACATTCAGAATTGTATTATGTTTCTATGGCATTCAAATGTAATACATGTTGGATGCATTCAAACATTTGTGCCTCAACTGGAGATACATTCCACAGCAAAAGTGAAGAAGAAGAAGAAGAAGAAGAAGAAGAAGAAGAAGAAGAAGAAGAAGAGAGAAGACATAGTGTATAGAAGTTGGGATCAACACATCCTAGAAAGCAGCTGCACATTTGTAAGGCAAGCATAGATGAGCCAAACATCTGGGAATCCTGCAAACCTGGTAGTTTAACTGGGGATGCTTGGCATTTCTGGCACCAAGGCCCATGAGATCATCAATTGTGAAGCCATGCCAAGTTCATCAGTTGCCGGTGAGGGCATTCTGCCGGTCTGAGTGCTCCCTTTAATAACGTGAATAGCGTCCAGAGCAGCCGTATCCCAGGCCAGCTCCAAAGGAGGATGTGCCCCCACAGCCAGTATATCCTCCCACATAAGCTGCCTCACACTAGGCAGAGAGTATTGGTCCTGGGAGGGTCACAACAACTGCAGGTGGCTGGATGATTATTTCTGATGCTGATACCTGAATGCTGCGATCAACACTGGCAACAGGATTTATCGGGAGGCTACTTGAAGGCACTCCACCACCACTTGAGCCCCCAAAGGCTCCATAGCCCCCATAGATCCCAATGTCCACAAAGGCCCTGTAGCCAGCGCTAAAGCTAAGCTAAGCTCCATTTTGGAGTGATGGATCCTGGATCTGAAAAGATGATGAGCAAACATTCATCCAATTTATTCACGATTCACACATCCAATTTATAACAAAACAACAACCATAACAACAAGCCCTACACCAGCTGTGCTTTTTCAGTTGCAAAGCTAAACTTGCACCAAGAAGCTACCCCTTCAGTGTTTCATTTTGCTTCCATTTCTGATTTTTTTGCAACATGTTCTAGGAGCCCTGCCAAATACACTTTGGAGAAAGAAATGCCTGGCATCTCAAGGTAAGGCAGGAAAGGGACCCTGCAGAAAATGAGGAGAGCCCCCAGCACCAGTCCGTGTGGACCAGGAATAGGGTGGGGGTATCTGTGAGCCTCCAGGTGTTGCTGGACTCCAACACCCATCAGCACAACTGGCACAGAATGACCAGGAACTCTAGGAGGAAGATCGATATTCCCCGTCCCTCCTGTAGACAGGACTGAACTAGATGGAGCATCGCTCTGACTCCATACAAAAGGAGCCTTCCTACATAGACAAAGTGCCCGAAGGAAATGACAAAGAAGATGAGCAAGGAGAGGCAGGTCTGGGTTCAAAGAAGGAGACAGAGAGAGTGAAGTTTGGAAAGGAAGAGGCAGCAAAAGGCATGGAGTTCTCTCACTTACCAAGGTCTCAGGAGAAGTACTCAGGTGAAGGTAAGAGGAGCTGTTGCTAGAATCGTGGGCAGCAAGTCCTTTTATACAATTCCAGGACTGCAAGTCCCTCCCTTGTAGACGAAAACTGCCTTCAGGTGTCCTACCCTCAAAGGCCCTGACTAATTATTGGAAGCGGACTTCATCCAGCCATTCCTGAGCCGCCCTGTATTCATTAGCATGTGTCTTATCCAATTCCATTCCCCTTTCATTATCCTCCTATTCACTCCTTTTGATGATTAATTATGATACTTTTTATAATTGGTGTCACCCCCTGCTTCGTAAAGAATGCGTGCTTGTCAGGGTTACAAGCCCCCAGTCCACTCAATTCTAGAGACTGGTGTAAAGCCCATCTTCCCAGGCATGGGTGGTTCCATCTGGTTCATAGAAGACCTTTTAAAGTTCCCTTTAAAAAGTCTTACCATGGGTCCATCTGGCTAATAGTATCCTCCACTTTCCAGCTGAGGAGTGGAGAGTTCAATCCTGCTTGGGGGTCCGCTTGCAGAGTGCCTCCCCTGTGTCTTCCTGCCTGATGGCTTCCCCAAGGTGCTCCAGGGCTATGTCCTCCTGATGGAAGGCACTCTGTGCTACTGAGGTCACCTGAGCCTCAAGATACAGAAATGGATCCAGAATTGCCCCCAAACTACATACCCACTCCTTCAGAGGGCGTATAAGACTATCAAGTACAGGAATCCATCCATCCAGTCTACGAAGCCACCCATTAAACATTCCTCAGTATTATATGCATTGACCTCCATTTGCATTCAAACCATCTCCCAGCTTTTTTCATTGTCCTATGTTCTGGTCAATGGGCAGCAAACTTTTTCAGCAGGGGGCCAGTTCATTGTCCCTCAGACCTTGTGGGGGGGGCAGACTATATTTTTGGGGGGAAATGAACAAATTCCTATGCCCCACAAATAACCCAGAAATGTGTATTAAATAAAACACGGATTCTACTCATGTAAAAACACACTGATTCCCAGACTGTTCATGGGCCGCATTTAGAAGGCGATTGGGCTGGATCTGTCCCCTGTGCCTTAGTTTGCCTACCCATGCTCTGGAGTATAACAGAGACCCAAGCAGGCTTCAAAAAGCAGGCTTCACACACTTTTTATATTATTAAAATAAACAACCCCCCCCAAAAAAAACCCAACCATAAACAGGGCAGTATCTCAATAAACAGAGGATGTACAAAGACAAAACGACAAATGGATGTATGTTTGGGTGGGGGCAAAGAAGGAGGGCAAGCCCTTCTCTGTGCCAGAAGCCTTCTAATGTAAGCAGCAGTAGAGGTTTGGGATGCACAGTTGTGGTGCCCATGACAGTCTCTCCAGTTTGCAAAGGTGCTCCTGGTTCACAACTCACCATTGCAAAAGAATATACCTGACAGCAATTCCATCTATGGCTTGTGAAGGAAACATAGGCCTAGCTGGGAAAGACTACCCAACACCCTCCAATAGGAAAATTGGGGTGTGTGACCCACAAAAACGTGTGTCTTTGGCAGGAGCCAAACCGGGGCATCCCAGGATCCAGTCAGAAACCAGGGTGGCTTCAGTAATTCTGGGAAGTCCTGCTCAAAGCCCTGGGGGTGGTTGTGAGGTCTGCTCCCCAGTCCTGCTCAAAGCCCCAGACAGACATATTCACTTACAAAGTGGTTGGTTTGTTTTGACACAAATTAGCTGCCAACCTGACTATTATATGGAAGCCTGAGGTGGTACGTGTGACTATCCACGGGTGTCTGAGTAAAAACACCTGCTGTTTTTCATTTATTAACTCCAGCCTTAATAATTCCCACAATAGTCAATGAGCAATACATCCGTAAAGATCTGAGCATCTTGTCCCACCTACTTGTTTTGACTGCATATGGCTACCCTGTAATATTGAAGAAATCAAAGCAGCACTGCTGGACCATTTAGCAGCTCAGACTGCTTATGTCTGAGTATTTTTACTTAATTTTATGGCCTCCCCAAAGCAAAGAGACAGGATGCAAAGTGCTAAAGATGGATCATTCATGCTCCAAACCTTGTTCCTCCATCAAAGTTGGCTTTCAGAATGAGTTTAAGTTGCTGGGCGGGATAACTCTTCCCTCTCTTGCTTTTACATTGTGCTTTTCTTTTTCTATGACATTTGTTTCAAGCTTCCTGGACTGTCTCTCTATATAGAGACTAGGAATACACACAAACACATACACTCACACACCTGGGCAATGATGTCCTTGTGTGTGTGTGTGTGTGTAGGGCTAGAGCCTAGGAGATTCATGTCCAAATCTTCACTCTGCCATTAAACTCACCGCATGACCTTGGGCCAGTCAATATCGCTCATCCCAAGCCACTTGGTAGTGCTGCCATGATGATTAAATAGGGGAGGTGGGACCATGTATACCTGACCCTTTGCTCATTGGTATGCCCCACGGAGGACCTTAAGGTCCACAAATGACAACATTTTGGAGGTCCCAGGTCACAAGGTGTTTAGATTGGTCGCAACTAGGGCCAGAGCCTTTTCAGTACTGGCCCCGACTTGGTGGAATGCTCTGCCACAAGAGACTAGGGCCCTGCGGGACTTGACATTGTTCCGCAGGGCCTGCAAGACAGAGCTGTTCTGCCTGGCCTTTGGTTTGGACTCAGTCTGACCCTTATGTTTTCCCTCCCCTTATGGTTTTGATCTATGGGCTACTTTAAAAAAGATGCTGCATTTTAAATTGCATTTTAACCTGTGTTTTAAATTGGGTTTTTTTCCCCCTATTATGATTTTACTGTCATTTTACTGGTTATTTGCCCTGAGCCTGGCTCTGGCCGGGGAGGGCGGGGCATAAATAAAATTTATTATTATTAGTCTTCTGTATGAATTTTGATACAGTAAAGGTAAAGATAAAAGTACCCCTGCCTGTACGGGCCAGTCATGTCCGACTCTGGGGTTGCGTGCTCATCTCGCTCTAGAGGCCATGAGCCGGCGCCGTCCAAAGACACTTCCAGGTCACATGGCCAGCGTGACGAAGCTGCAGCTGGCGAGCCAGCACCAGCGCAGCGCACGGAAACGCCGTTTACCTTCGCGCTATAAAGCGCTATTTATCTTCTTGCACTTAAGAGTGCTTTCGAACTGCTAGGTGGGCAGGAGCTGGGACCGAATGACGGGAGCTCACCCCGCTGCGGTTACAGACTCCGCTAACCCAGAAATAGTACTTCGGGTTAAGAACTTTGCTTCAGGATGAGAACAGAAATTGTGTGGTGGTGTCGCGGTAGCAGCAGGAGGCATCATTAGCTAAAGTGGCACCTCAGGTTAAGAACAGTTTCAGGTTAAGAATGGACCTCCGGAACGAATCAATTTCTTAACTCGAGATACCACTGTATATTATTAGCCGATATGTTGCTTGTTGATGTTCGGAGTCAGTTCTCCAGTGGGCTTTCCATAGGCATCTGGCTGGAGGAACAGGGAGCTGGATTAGATGGTGAGGCTGTTCACTGGATTCACTCAGAGTTCAAACCTTCCCCATTTGGGAGGATCATGGTTGAGTTGGGAGGACACAGCCCTGGAACACCCTGGGTGAGCCCACCCAGAAAGATCGAAGGAGACAGGAAGACACAGGGAATGCCCTTTGGACGTAGACCCCTAAGCAGGATTGAATCCTTCACTCTCAAGCAGTAAAGTGGAGGATTCAATACTGTGCGCTGTTCCTTTGCAAGGGCACTGCTGCTCATAATGCATTTTGGGGAAGTTGCAGGGTGAAAGTGTAGGCAATATTGAGCTAGATGCACCAATGGCGGACTTTGCTTAAGGAAGCTCCCTTTGAGACGGATGTCCACCGAATTCAATTTGGAGGGCTTTGTTTAAAGCAAACATATGTAGGGATTATGAGGGAAGTTTAAAATGGCTTTTTAAAACAGATAAACCCATCCCAGCGTGGGAAGATGGGGTTTACACAAATCTCTAGAATTCAGTGGAAAGGAGGCTTGAAGCCTTGACAAGCACGCATTCTTTACGAAGCAGGGGGCGACACCAATTGTAAAATGTATCATAATTAATCATCAAAAAGAGTAAATAGGAGGATAATGAAAGGGGAATGGAATTGGATAAAACACATGCTAATGAATACAAGGCGGATCAGGAATGGCTGGATGAAGTCCGCTTGCAATAATTAGTCATGGCGTTTGAGGGTAGGACACCTGAAGGCAGTTTTCGTCTACAAGGGAGGGACTTGCAGTCCTGGAATTGTATAAAAGGACTTGCTGCCCACGATTCTAGCAACAGCTCCTCTCACCTTCGCCTGAGTACTTCTCTTGAGACCTTGGTAAGTGAGAGAACTCCATGTCTTTTGCTGCCTCTACTTTCCAAACTTCACTCTCTTTGTCTCCTTCTTTGAACCCAGACCTGCCTCTCCTTGCTCATCTTCTTTCTCATTCCTACGGCACTTTGGCTATGTAGGAAGACTCCTTTCATATGGAGTCAGAGCAATCCTCCACCTAGTTCAGTCGTGTCTACAGGAAGGACGTGGAATATCAGTGGTCCTCCCAGAGTTGCTGGAGTACAACTCCCATCATTCCTGGTCATTGCCAGCAGGGCCTGATGGGTCTTGGTGTCCAACAACACGTGGAGGCTCACAGATACCCCCACCCTATTCCTGGTCCACACGGACTTGTGATGGGGGCTCTCTGGATTTTTAGCAGGGCCCCTTTAAGCCTTAACTTGCTTCTTGGTGTAAGTTTAGCTTTGGAACTGAAAACGCATAACATAAAAGGGAAGAGTGTAAGGAAGGAAGAGGTTATTACGAGGCCATATACCATCCATTGCAAAACATCTTAAGGGCTGTGGCATGGATGACAGAACATACCTCTTTTCTGTTGCTGGGGAAAGGGTGGGAAATCTGTGGATGCCAGGGGGCTGTTGCATTCTAAATAGCATCAAGCTCAGCCAATTTGGCCAAGGGATGATGGGAGTTGGAGGAAAAGTTAATATTACAAGAAATTGGATTTTTTGGTTATCATGAGATTTAAACTAAACATGAAGATGAATATGAATATGTGACCACTGAAGGCATTGGGCTATCAGTGGTCAGATATTTATTTAATATTTTTGTAGTGGGCTGGGTGTTCATCAGTATGCAGATGACACCCAGCTCTACCTCTCCTTTAAATCGGAACCAGTGAAGGCGGTGAAGGTCCTGTGTCAGTGCCTGGAGGCGGTTGGAGGATGGATGGCAGCTAACAGATTGAGGTTGAATCCTGACAAGACAGAAGTACTGTTTTGGGGAGACAGGGGGCAGGCGGTTGTGGGGGATTCCCTGGTCCTGAATGGGGTAATTGTGCCCCTGAAGGACCAGGTGTGCAGCCTGGGAGTCATTTTGGACTCACCGCTGTCCATGAAGGCACAGGTTAATTCTGTGTCCAGGGCAGCTGTCTACCAGCTCCACCTGGTACGCAGGCTAAGACCCTACATGCCCGCAGACTGTCTTGCCAGAGTGGTGCATGCTCTAGTTATCTCCCGCTTGGACTACTGCAATGCACTCTACGTGGGGCTACCTTTGAAGGTGACCCGGAAACTGCAATTAATCCAGAATGCGGCAGCTAGACTGGTGACTGGGAGTGGTCACTGGGACCACATCACATCGGTTCTGAGAGATCTGCATTGGCTCCCAGTACGTTTCCGAGCACAATTCAAAGTGTTGGTGCTGACCTTTAAAGCCCTAAACGGCCTCGGTCCTGTATACCTGAAGGAGCGTCTCCACCCCCATCATTCAGCCCAGACACTGAGATCCAGCGCCGAGGGCCTTCTGGCGGTTCCCTCATTTCAAGAAGTAAGGTTACAGGGAACCAGACAGAGGGCCTTCTCGGTAGTGGCGCCTGCCCTGTGGAGCGCCCTCCCAGCAGATGTCAAGGCAATAAACAACTATTTTACTTTTAAAAGACAACTGAAGGCAGCCCTCTTTAGGGAAGTTTTTAATGTCTGATGCTGTACTGTTTTTAATATTCAGTTGCAATCATTCTTCTTCTTCTTCTTCTTCTTCTTCTTCTTCTTCTTCTTAACAATCAACAATGTATGATAAACACAACAAAAATGGTATCATCTAGGAAAAGGGTTTGTGTACGAAAAAGGGAAGGACACAAATATATAACAGAATTAATATCTTACATTTCTTTGAGTTTTCCTGTGCTCTCATACCCTTCATAGTTTATTCTGAGGGGTCTTAACAACCTTCACCTCCTAGAAACCTAAAAGAAAAGCATGATAATGTAATAATTTCAGGGTTCGCAAGAACAGACAAGGGTAAACAAGAATGCTTTTAGATCTTTTCTCAAAGTCTATCTATCATAAGGAGATACACACACAGCAGTGTGCAATGTGTTCCAAAAGGGGGCAGCTGCCTGGAAGAAGACCATCTCATGAGGTCGCAAGGGAGACAAACCCGTTGGTGACACCACCAAGAGGCCTCCAATGCTGGACTGATGTACTATAGCTGGCTTGGGATTTTTTAATGATAGGGTGTTTTTTTTAAATGGGCTTGCCGATTGTGTTATAATCTCCCCTTCTTCCTCTCCTTCTTCTTCACTGCTGGTGGTAGGGCTTGTTGTTATGGTTGTTGTTTTGTTATAAATTGGATGCGTGAATCATGAATAAATTGGATGAATGTTTGCTCATCATCATTTCAGATCCAGTACCCATCACTCCAAAATGACCTATGGCTACAATTCCTCCTGCTGTTACCCAGTTGGCTGTCTGGGCTCGCTGAAATCAAGTTGTGGCTTTGGGGGTTTGGGGGGAAGTGGGGGCTTTGGGGGTTCAAGTGGTGGTGGAGTGTCATCATGTAGCCTCGCTATACATCCTGCTGCCAGTGTTGGTTGCATGACTCAGTTACCACCATCGCAAGTATGCATCCAGCCACCTCCATGTTGTGTGACTATCCCAGGAGCAATGCTCTGTGCCTCGGGTGAGCCAGCTTGTGTGGGAGGACACACCGCCTGTGGGGGCACATCCTCCTTTGGAACTGGCCTGGGATACGGCTGCTCTGGATGCTATTCATGCTATTAAAGGAAGCACTCAGACCAGCAGAATGCCCTCACCAGCAACTGATGAACTTGGCATGGCTTCACGGCTGATTATCTGATGGGCCTTGGTGCCCACCAAGTCTGCAGGATTCCCAGATGCTTGGCTCATCCATGTTTGTCTTACAAACATGCAACTGCTTCCTGGGATGTGTTGATCCCAACCTCTTCTTCTTCTTCTGGGCTTTTGCTATGTATGGAATTTATCTCCAGCTAAGGGGCAATTTTTTTAATGCCTCCAACTTGAATGCTATAGAAACATAATACAACTCTGAATGTTTATGTACCATCTCTCTCATCAAGATCAATGTTTGATTTACCTTTCTGCAAAATGTCTGGAAAGCAATTCTTCCTTGGTTTCTGGAATGAAAATGTTCCTCTTCCTCTTATGCATTAAACTTAGCTTCAGCATAGCACCTGTTCTCTGTGGGTTTCATTAATGCTTGCCCCTCACTCCTGAGCTAACACCCAGCTTTGATCCTATCCCTGAGAAACATGATACTTTTTGAGGGTGGGTGGTGGGGTGGGGTATTTTACTCTCAAAGATAAATTGCACCACAAAATGTGGGAGGTTGGGAAAGAAAAAGATTGAGGTTGGGAAGCGGGGGGGACACACATTCCAAATACCTCAGGGTTGTGTCGGAATTTTGTGGACAGGCTGTAAACTTGAATATAATGTTCGGGGAAGTGTTTAAGCCCTGCCCCACATAATGGATCAAATGACACGGTGCACGCACAACATTTGAATGGCAATGCCCATCAGCTTTGAGGTGGCAGACCCCTCAAATATTTTATGGGGGCCCTGAATACCCCCTGGCTCCTATAATAATAATAATAATTTATTATTTATACCCTGCTCATCTGGCTGGGTTTCCCCAGCCACTCTGGGTGGCTCCCAACAGAATATTAAAATACAATAGACCGGGAAACATTAAAAGTTTCCCTAAACAGGGCTGCCTTCAGATGTCTTCTAAAAGTCTGGTAGTTGTTTTTCTCTTTGACCCTCCTGGTGGGGCGGTGTTCCGCAGGGAGGGTGCCACTACCAAGAAGGCCCTCTGCCTGGTTCCCTGTAACTTGGCTTATCGGAGTGAGGGAACCGCCAGAAAGCTCTCAGCACTGGGCCTCAGTGTCCAGGCAGAACAATGGGGGTGGAGACACTCCTTCAGGTAAACTGGCCCGAGGCTTTAAAGGTCAGCACCAACACTTTGAATTGTGCTCGGAAATGTACTCATCCTGGAATGTCCCACATTTCCTTAGGATGCTGTTAAAGTTTGTTGGGTCGTATATCTTTTGACCCACTGAGTCTGCTGCAAGGGCCCTGCATGTTTGCAGCTTTCTGCCTCTTAACAAAACGAAAGGACCTTGCTAAGGTTCTCAGACAGACTGCTCTCCAGAGAGAGCTCAGATCAAAGGAGAAATGGAGGGATCATGTGGCCAGTGCACCCAGTTGATAAGAATGCTCCTGGAGTGTTAACTCCTGAGAGGCCAGAACCACAACAGATGTCCCTATTTTCATAGGAGGAATGTTGGAGAATGTTTTGTAGAGTGCCTGGGGCAGCCCAGTAAGATGTGTGGAGTATAAGAAGTAAAGTTTCATTATGGAATGGGACTTCTCTATATTCATCAGAGAAAAGATGGAGGGTATCCAACACCCATCCCTTCTCTATATCAGCATCTATTGCATAACCATTTATTTCTCTTTTATCCTGTGGTATTTTGTAAAGGTTGCATGAAAGCTTCCATACACAATAGGGTAATTTCCCCCAACTAAAATATAGAGAAGTACATAGGCTCCCAAGCTTCAGATTGCTGGCAATGAAACTGATTGAAAACAGTGAAACAAAGATGATCAAAATGATGAAGGAGAGGACTGGACAAAGGGGAAACCCCACAACACAAGCACTCAAGCAAGGGTTTCTCTTTACACACTGAGAGAGACCTGAAGACCCAACCACCTTTGCAGCAGGCAGGGTTGGTCTGGAGAGACAGGGGGATTCCTGCCCTCTGCAGAGAATGCTGCAAGACCCTGCCTGTCTCCCATAGGGGGAGTCATCCCTATCAGGAATGGCGTCCCCCTCCATCTGGTAAATAGCCAGACACTACATGACATTGATCCCCGGCATTGATGCTCTTCCAGAAGTAATCTGGGACAATGTCAAAGGTTTCTATACCACTTATTTTCCACCTGTGCTGAATGGTGGAATTGGTGTGAGTAACCCCAAAGATTATACAGTTGTCCGGGCCTGGGCAGAGGAGGAGTGTTGGAGACTGCCTCTCCATCCTGACCCTTCCAGGGAGGAGGAAGAGGAAGACAGCCATGGTTTACAGCCATGGTTTGAGGGAGGTCACAGCTCAGTGGCAGATGAGGGGGGAATTGGGAGAGGAGGAGGCAGAACAGGAATGGCAGCTGGCTGACATGGTGTCCTTAGCAAGCATTCCAGGCCCCCATCTCCCAGAACCCAGTGACCCTTAGAAGTAGGAGAGCAAAGAGCCCAAAGACAGAGGGCAGGTAGCAAACACTCCATTGGTGCTTCCTGCTGCTCATTTCCCCATTGACTTATTGCTTGCTTCCTTGATCACTTTCCTTCCCCTCATGTGTTTTCGTTCCTCCACCCCTCCTCTGGCCACGTTCCCTCACCCTTGCCTGCTCTTGCGCTTGCTCTGGAAGTCCCTGCTCTCTGGATGAAGAGACAAACACGACTTTCTGCATAATAGGTGCCTGCATCATTTTCCACCAGCTGCTAGGAAGCTGGATAAATCCAGTCTGGGATAAAGTGCTGTGCAAGTATCACTGGGAACAAGGCTGCAAAACTGACGGTATCAGCCTACAAACATGGCTGATAAAGTGAGTCAGGGCATTGGAATACTTTCACTACTTTCCCTCGGTATAATAGGGTCTATGTTTTGTAGTACTTTTGGGTTTAACCATTATATCCATGCTACGAAGTGTTCCAATTCCTTCGCTGATTTCCATGCATTCACATGCCTGTGGCTTATTTACCCGACAGATGGTGATCCAGCCTCTATTTTAAATCCTCCAGAAGTCCACTATATAGCTCTTACCATCAGAAATGCCTGATGGTCGGAATCTCCTTTCTTCTCATTTGAATCTATTGGTTCTGGTCCTACACTCTGAAGCAGGAGAAAAACAAGCTCGCTCCATCTTCCATGTGATGGAAGGGATGTCTATAGAAGTGACGAGTCTCTGAGAGATTTTGAACAGTGGACTGCACTGCTTTGCAACGTGGTGGACTGTCCTTCTCCTAGATGACCTCCAAGGTTCCTCCAGAAGTCCATTGTACCTCTCTTACCATCAGAAATGCCTGATGGTCGTAATCTCCTTTCTTCTCATTTGAATCTATTGGTTCTGGTCCTACACTCTGAAGCAGGAGAAAGCGTGTTCTCATTAAAGAGAGAGCACGTGTTGCGGATGGGGCCAGACAAACATCCTCGGTTGCCAGCCAGGCTGTTGCAAGGGACTTGGGCAAGATTGGTTTGCTGTTGTTACTTGGGTAAATTTGATGTTGCCCATTTTGGGGTGGGATCAGAGGTTATTTATTCTAGGTCCACAGCTTGTTCCTTTCTCTTTCGCTGTGGACATCGGATCATCAGCACCGGAGAGAAGCAACGAGAGATTGTGGTTGTATAAGCCCTGTTTTTCTCCTTTACTTTTCCTGTATTTTCCTCTCTGTTGATTTACCTCTTTTGCTTATCACTTGCCCTATTTTGCTAGCTGATCCCGGCTGCCCTTGGGGGGGGGCAGGGCCTCCTGGCCCCGGGTGGTTGCGGCCCGGTTCTCTGCCGAACCATTGGACCCGGGCTGGGGGTTCAGCCCTTGCAGGCTTTAAGGTTCGGACCCGGAGGGCCACGCCGAACCGGTGATCGACGTCGCCATCGCGCGGCCTGGCTCGGGCCCACCTGGGGGCCACTTATCTCCCCGGCAGCCTTCCCCCCCCCTCGGCCCTTTCTTCGTTGGTGGCTTCCCCCCCCCCTGCATTGAGCCGGCGGGTGCGTGAATCGGCCCGCGGCCCGGTTCGGCCCGGCGTGGGCCTGCCCTGCCTTTGGCCACCTTCCCTGGCCGAGGAAGCCGACCGCCGAAGACGACCCCCCTCCCCCCACGAGCGAGTGAGGCTCCGGCCCTGCAGCGCCAGGACCGCCCCCTGGCTGGTACGGCCCGGCTGGAACCTGCGCGGCCTTCGGCTGCCTTACCTTTTCCGGGGCCTGCGGGCGCCGGCTCCGTTGCGGCCTGCTTGGCCGGGCTGGGGGAGGCCGTTTCCGTCGGCAGCCGCCCCCTCCCGTTTCTTTCCCGAGCCTCGGGGGCGCTGGAGAAGGGGGCCGTACGGGCCTCGGAGCCCCTTGCCTTGCCCTGGTGGGCCTCTCTGCCGGGCGCTTGGGGCTTCCGGCAGCATTTGAGCCCTGCTGTTGCCTTTGCAGTTGCGGAGGCATTGGTGCTCTATCCTCCATTTTAAGGCAATTTTGGCGGGAGCGCCATTTTGCCTTTGTTCACTGCCGACTGGCGGCCTCTTGTGGCCAGACCCTGTAACTGCAGGGTTTTCAAAATCTAGGATCTCACTCTAGGCGGTGGCCTCTAGTGGCCGCCTTGGTATTGCAGGCTATTGAATTGCTTACTTGCTATTGGTGGTGTCTGATATTACAGCTGCTTATACTTATTGCCAAGCCACTGAATTTAGTGGCGGTTGGCTGTTACCTTACCTGCTGGTTATTTTACTTTTCCTTATTAATTTTGTTTAATTACTATTATTCTTACTATTAATTTTATTAATTTTACGTTACTTTTGATCTAATTTTATTTCGGAGTTATATTGTTCTGTAATTAATTTTGCTTGTTACGCCAGCAGCAGGTATGGCCCCAAAGAAAGCAACAAGGAAGACTGGTCCTGCCCTCACTGCGAAGCGGCCTATAAAAGGCCCGCCTCAGGCATTGCGTTCCCCTGATCCTGGCCAGTCGTTGCAACGCATCCGATCCATGGTCTCTAGTTTGGCTGGTGACCCGGTAGCCCTGGCAAGGGTGGAGGCTGAGATGGATGGTTTGATGCACCGTCGCTCAACCCCGTCGTCCTCATCTGCAATGATGGTCCCTCCTTTGGGTGCCTCATCCCCGGCGGCGTCATCTAGTGAAGATGAGAGAGAAGCATTGTTAGCGGGGGGGGGTTCTTGCCTGACACACTATCGGCACGCCCCCCGGTCTTACCTGTGTCGCAGGTTGCTGTGGCAAGGGGTCGAGGTCAAACCAGGGTCGGAGGAGGGAATCACTTCGGGGCCGTGCTGCGCAGGGTTCACCTGTGCAGTCTTCAGTAGCGGGGAGTTCGGCGCAGGGTCATTCACAGGTAGTTTCTTTTCAGTCAATTCCAGGCGCAGTGCAGCAGGGCAATGTATCGGAGTCTTCAGTGGAAGACAGCCTTCCTCTACCTCCAAAGATTTCTTCGGGTGGGCACCGCCGCCGCAAGAGGGGCTCCAGGAGGCGTGCCAAGAGGAGACGAAGAGACACCTCGTCCTCTTCTTCAGGTACTTCTTCCCACAGTTCTAGTAGCGACGAGGAAGCATCCCTTAAGCTTTTTGGGGGGTTCGCAGAGACCTCGGGGCTCCCGAAGTGGTTTTGGGAGTGGAGGGCGAATTCCCATAGGGCTAGGTATGGGGCGGTGCAAGAGTGTCAGGAAGGGGTCCTGGTGCCTGATGTAAGAGTTTCCACTAATTCGGCCAGGGATCTTATTCCAGGTGCCCACTTGTCCACCAAATTGCGGTCCCGGATATTGAATGGCCGCTATGTTGATATTTTTAGCCTGGCCCCTCCACCCGATGGTCAGGAGCCTTTGGATAGAGGCCTTTCTCCCTCAAAAAAGCGAGCGTTCGTAGCCAAGGTGGACAGGACTTTTGAACGCTGGCTGGATAGTTTTCAAGTTTTTGCTGGTGTGGTTTCCACAGCTTATCCTAGGAGATCTTTGCATCTATGGGTGTACCTGTCTATAGTACGTTCGGCCTTTACGATGGCGGGAGAGGTTGCTGCGTTGGCGTACGACCAGAATTTTAGACGTAGAGCAGCCAAGATCCCCACAGCTCACTGGGATCGGAAGGACCTAGATGTTTGGACCACTTATGTGGCCCCTCGTATTGACAAGAAGGTCCCTGATCCGCAGAAATTCAAGGTCCTCCCTCAAAGAGCAGGTCGTAGGTTGTTTTGTTGGGACTTTAATAAGGGTGTTTGCCAACGCCAACCCTGCAGGTACTCCCACATGTGTGAAAAGTGCTCAGGGAACCATTCGGCATCCGTGTGTGTCGGGGGGGGTGGCGCCCCTTTCGTAAAGGAGGGGGCTCTCAGCAGCCCCCTAAAGCCGCTCCCCAGGTGCCAGCCACTGGAACAGGAAAGTAGTATCCTATCTTCCCTGGCCTATATCCCGGTACGGCTACAGCTGTTACTATCCTTACTGGAAACATACCCTGACAAGGAATCGGCGGCCTATTTGCGTAATGGCTTTTCTTTAGGCTTCAGGATCCCTGCGGCATCGACCCCTATAGCTGGTAACCTTGTTAACCAGAAATCCGTTAAAGACATGCCAGAGGTGGCGCGTAAGAAAATACAGAAGGAACTGGCTTTGCATCGTATGGCCGGCCCCTTTTCTGTCCCTCCTTTTCCTAATTTGCATGTTTCACCCTTGGGTATAGTCCCTAAGAAGGCCACGGGGAAATTCCGCCTCATTCATAATCTCTCTCATCCTAGAGGCACGTCAGTAAATGACGTGATTCCCCCGGAGCTTTGTTCGGTGAAATATGCTTCTCTTGATCACGCGATCAAGATGATACGGAAATTTGGGCCTGGTGCCCTACTGGCGAAATGCGACATTGAGTCGGCATTCCGGCTACTTCCGATTCACCCTGATGATTTCTGGTTGCTTAGTTTTCAGTTCGAAGGAGGTTTCTACTTCGACAAGGCCATGCCCATGGGTTGTTCCGTAGCTTGTGCAGCTTTTGAGTGTTTTAGTTCATTTTTGGAGTGGGCCCTGCGTAATAGAACTGGTTTGGGCGGAGTCACTCATTATCTGGATGATTTTTTAGTGGCCTCAGCGTACGATACGGGGGACTCCGTTGTGTTGTTGCAGACCTTTGCTTCTTTAACGGAGGAGCTGGGTGTTCCGTTGGCAGTAGAGAAGACTGAAGGTCCCTCTACGCAATTGACCTATTTAGGTATCTGGTTGGATACTGTGGCCCAAACCTCTAGCTTGCCAGCAGATAAGATTACTATTTTAAAAAAGGTCATTGAGGAATTGCTTCCATTGAAGAAGGTCACCTTACGGCAGCTGCAGTCGTTACTGGGTCATTTGAATTTTGCTTGCAGGGTGGTCGCCCCTGGGCGACCATTCTGCTCCCATTTGGCCAGACTTACATCGGGTTTACAGGCCCCGCAGCATAGGGTGCGCCTGTCTAGTCAGGTGCGGGCTGACCTTAGCATCTGGTTGGAATTCCTGGAGGAGTTCAATGGGGTGTCCTTGTGGCAGGACACTTTGAACCTCCACAATGACTTCCAGGTGCACTCTGATGCAGCGGGATCCCTTGGGTTTGGTCTGTTTTGGGACGGTAGATGGTGTGCTGAGCAATGGCCTCCTGATTGGTGTGGGGAAGCTATAATTCGGGACTTAACTTTTCTTGAGTTTTTTCCCATTGTAGTGGCCATGCACTTGTGGGTTGAGCATTTCAAGGACCATCGAGTTTGTTTTTGGTCCGATAACCAGGCGGTGGTGAATATACTAGCCAAGCAGTCTTCACGATCTCCTAGGGTATCAGCCCTGCTACGGGTTTTTGTTTTACATTGTTTGCGTTTTAATATTGTATTTTCTGCACGTTTTGTCCTGGGCATATCTAACGAGATTGCTGATGCTCTGTCCCGTTTTCAGATGGAGCGATTCAGGTCCCTGGCGCCACTGGCTCGAGACCGTCCGAAAATTTTCCCGGATCATCTCTGGAACCTTGGCAGCACTTAGTTTTACAGGGAGTAGCTGCATCTGTTGCCCCATCTACTTTGCGATCCTATAAAAAGGCCTGGGCAGATTTCTATTGTTTAATGGGCAGGCGGTTGTTGGGGAGGTTACTGCCCCCCATTCTACCTCTCAGGTGCTCAAGTATTTGGCACATCTATTCCAGATGCGCCGGGCGGCCAGGACGCTGCGACTTCATTCGGCAGCAATTTCCTTTTTTAGCAGGGCATTTTTTAACAAGGATCCGTGTGGGAAGTTCGTGGTGCGCAGAGCTTTGGAGGGTTGGGGGCGACTCACTCCTTCTAGGCCTGTCTCCAGACGGCCTATCACATTTGAGTTGCTGGCACAGATGCACAAGAAATTGCATAGCATCTGTTGGTCTGCATTTGAGGCTCATTTATTTTCTGCAGCCTTCTCATTAGCTTTCTTCGGGGCCCTGAGAGTTGGAGAAGTGGTCCTCGAACCTAAGCGGGATGGAAGTTCCAGGGGCTTGTTGTTGCAGGATGTGAGCATGTCTCCGTCTGAGCTGCAAGTTAATATCAGAAACTCAAAAACGGATCAGCTAGGGAGGGAAGCCGTTATTAGGCTCCCTGTGACAGGGGAAGGTGGCCTTTGTCTGGTAAGGGATCTTGGGAAGTATCTGGCATTGCGACCTACGGGGGAGGGGCCCCTGTTTATTCATGAAAACGGGCACCCATTGGTGCGGCATCAGTTCACTAAGGTGTTGAGGAAAGCCGTTGCAGCATGTGGCCTTGAGGCATCGGAGTTCGCCCCTCACTCCTTCCGGATTGGTGCTGCAACGACAGCTGCCCACTGGGGTTTATCGGTAAAGAGGATAAAAGACTTGGGTCGGTGGAGGTCGGATGCATTCAAAGCTTATGTGCGGAAATAATGTGGTTTGTGTACTTATTTTCTTTTTTAACCCTTTTTTAACCCTAGGTCTGGAAACTATCCGTATCTGGATAGTGGGGCACAGTATCGTGCATTGGGCTGCTGACAAAGCTCGCCAGTCTGGATTGGGAGATGGCCTGGGCCTTCCACAGCACGTGCAGGTGTCCTGGATTTACAGAAGGGGGATGCGCTGGAGGGAATTCTTACCACTTATGCAAAGGCGTGTCCTCCAGCTTGGCCCTCCTTTGGCAATTATGGGGAAAATGATTTGGTTTCCTCTTCTTCCTATGTGCTGCGTATGGCTATTTTGCAGGACTTAAGGGATCTGGCGGCTCTGGTGCCTAATTCCAGCTTGATTTGGTCCCAGTTGCTTCAACGCCGCATTTGGCGGGGTAGTCCCTGCCCAGCGTCCATGATTCTATGAATGACTATAAGTCTAATAAAAGGAAACTCCATGGAACCACAACCAGTGGTGATACAGATAGGTAAGACTTATTGTAGTGGGAGGACAGTTGCATGGCATAATGTATAAGTTAGGCAATTGTGGTCCCTGCCTGTTTGGAGGAGGCAGTGGTAAATCCACTTCTTAAGAAACCTTCCCTGGATTCGGAAAAGCTAACTAACTACAGGCCAGTTGCTAATCTCCCTTTCCTGAGCAAAGTTCTGGAGCGAGTGGTCGCAGACCAGAACAAGGCATTTTCGGAAGAAACTGCTTTTCTGGATCCATTTCAATCGAGGGTTAGGAACAGTTTTGGCACAGAAACTGCTTTGGTTGCCCTGTATGATGTCCAGATAAGACTGAGACACTGTTAGTGAGTGGTTCCCTAGACCAGATGGGTGGGAGATGGAGAAGTCTGGACGGTGGCAACTCGAGAACGGAGCCTTCTCTATGGTGGCTCCCTGTCTGTGGAATGCTCTCCCCAGGAAAGTTCACCTGGTGCCTTCATTATACACCTTTAGGTGCCAGCCAAAAATGTTCCATTTTAATGGAGCCTTTGGTTGATTTGATTGACATCCTATGCCCTTTTAAAATGTGTGGGGGTGGGTTGGGGGGTTATTGGGTTGTTGCTCTTATCTTGTTTATATATTTTGTGGTGTTATATTTTGATTTTGTTCTGTGAACAGCCTTGAGACCTCCTGCTATAAGGCAATATATAAATTTAAAAAATAATAAGAATAAGAATAAAAGCAAACAATGCATTGAAGTGTAAAATAATGAAAAGACTGCTTTAAGGTAGCCTTCTGTGATTTAATCAAAGGTATACAGAAAAGAACAGAACTTCTTGGGAAACTGGAAGCATCATATTCAGAGATCCATCAATGAATGACAAGTGTATGTCAGTCACACTTTGGTGTCCCACAAATTTTGGACAAAGTACATTAGATAGAAGGGGAGAAAAAGGTGCATATCCAAGAGAAAAGGGAGGAAAACCGAAAGATGCACTGAGCAAAGAGGTGTAGACCTGAGTGTCAGAGATGCTAAGAGATCCTTGAGCCAGTCCATTTGGGCTTGTCTAGAAGGGAAGACCCAGCATTTCTGGCACCTGAGCCCATACAATCACCAGCCATTCATCCTACACATGCAATTCAGGGACCATTTCCCCCCTTTCCTCTTTCGGCCTCTATATATTTTAGACGTTGGAGTAATTCTACCAGGAACAGGAAAAGGAACAGGAACAGGAACAGAAATGGGACGTAGCTGGATGGATACACTGATGTTCATAGATGACATCTTGAACGGCAGCTGTTAATCTGGAAAAAAAGGAGGGAAACACTTAGAATCATAGACTTGACGCATCCATGACAGATGGCCCTTGACATCCACATAAATACCAGAGGCAAGGAAAGATTGGAAAAACACATAATAAGGAAAGAAAAAGAATTTAAAAATTTCCCTCAAAAAGAGACAGTAAAACAGGACATTAAGATATTACAAACACAGTTTTCAATGATAATAAATCAGGAAATAGGGTGGAAAATTGAATATATAAAACAGAAGCAATTAGAGAAAAAAGAGGGTGTCCTCACCCCCTCAGGTAGAAAGGAATGCAAAGAGATCACATGCAGAGGGGGCTGCTTAGAGAGAGAGTCCTTTGTTTCCTTGCCTAATGAATATGTAATGAAGGAAAGACCATACATGGTATAATGAGTATTGTGTCGTAACTTTAGATTGGAGGAAGTTTATGCATATGTATTGCTTTAGTAGATAACAGCTATGTATATTAAGAGGGTGCCACCTTTTTGGTCTTGCTCAGCTTTTGGAGAGTGATCCCACTGAGCCATTATTGCTAGCAATAAACGCCCTTTGTTTTCTCATTGCCGCATGGAGATTTCCTTCAGCCTCAAACCTTGATTTTGCTATACCAGGATCAGTTCATCATTCCACAAGCCCCACGTTGAGGGAAGAGATCTGCTGGGTTTTCAACCTCCCCATGAAGTCAGCCAGCGTTGAACCTTGCCACGGTGCAAAGGAAGTAAGGAAGTTCTCAATGGGGGACCAGGGTGCAGATTCCAACCAGGCAGATACTCAACCCAGGCTTGGGGCTGTCTAAATCAATCCTTCCCTCAGGATGCTAATGCCCCCCCCCCCTCAATAGTGTGTTAATAGTTCCCAATGCCTTTTCTGCCCTCATACAAAAACGTTCTTCCGCCTAACAAGGAAGGTCATAATTTCACTGAGGGAAAGGTGAAAGAAACCCCAACCAAGTGCCAATCAGGTTGAGCAAAATAATAGTAAATTTCAGCCCTGTCAACCAGCAACCCAAAATAGCTCAGTGAGGACACTAACCCCAGTGTCCTACCAGTTTCCGGGTAGGAAGCTCTCCAAGCAAAATGGCTCTGTGCTCCAGGGGAAGCAGGCCTATGCAGGCTTTCACCTCCCCTTTGCTTATGGGACAGCTTTTTCCATCAGCTACGTTGTCAGAGGCTTAGTGCTGTCCAGCTGGCCATAGATAAGACTCCGGGCTCCCAGCCGGTTCCAAACGATTGATTTATTTGACAAAGTTCAAACGTACATCTCCAGCGTTTCCATTAACCTCCTTCCCCTTGTGCGCAGTTGCTCCCTCTAATGTTACTTCCTCCTTTTCCGCACCCAGCATGCAAGTCTGTGAAAACTCCTCCCCTTACTTCCTCTGTGTACAGCATGACTTGTCCAGGCTCATCCTCCTCCCCCTCTATGTCAGACTGACTGTCAGACGACAAGCTGCTGATAATCTCTTTAGGCTCTCTATAACTGCTGGTGTTGTGTATTGAGTCAAAGGATTTTATATCTGTATTATTATTGTCTGTATTTGCATTAGGGTAAAGTCTTTTGGTTCCAGAGGGTACAGCTACTATTGGTTCATTTAAGCTGCTGTATTTGGATCCTCTGTCTTATTGGTTTCCTCCAAAAGGCAGG
This sequence comes from Podarcis gaigeae, assembly GCF_964106915.1. NCBI lineage: Eukaryota > Metazoa > Chordata > Lepidosauria > Squamata > Lacertidae > Podarcis > Podarcis gaigeae. The sequence continues at coordinate 7,218,390 of NC_139693.1, forward strand.
ACTGTGATTGCCTGATATTGTTCCCTCCAAAATGTATCCTTTCTAGCTAGTTCCCTGTCCCTATAAATGTAGCTCTCCCCTCCTCAGGCCCCAGTCTTGTTTGCTTTAATAAAGAAGTGTTACTAGAGAACTGTCTCCAGCATATTATGTCAAGAGAGCTGAAATCACAAACCCCACGTCACGACAGCTGGTTTCTGTCCTTTCATCTTTTCCCGTTTGCCTCTCCCTGACACACATCACACAGACAAGATACTGGGAAAACTTTGCCCTGTGTTCTGCTGCAGTCTGTGGGTCACCAGGCAAAGGCATCCCACACTTAATGGGCATGGAACGGTTCTTGCAACTATTCTGCTTTTGTAGAATACAGCAGTTCAGTATTCCATGAGCTGTACTGTTTTAAGGGTGCTCAAAACAGGGAGGGAAGCCATGACTGCTGAAAGTAGGATCATAGTGTGTCTAATCTATGCTGCAATTTTGCTCTGGGGACAATAATGGACATGCGCAGACGTAACAGATAGCCCATTGTTCTGGATCAGTGCAAGGAAAAAAGCGTCTGTGTTGATGTTGGAGTGAGGAGAAAGGATTAAAGAAACCCACCGAGAACAGGTTCTATGCTGAAACTAAGTTTAATGGGAAAGAAGAATTCAGAGGACATTTTACATTCCAGAAACAAAGGAAGAACCACCTTCTAGGCTTTGCAGTAATTCAGACATTGATACTGATTACAAAGATCATACATGCACATTCAGAGTTGTATCATGTTTCGAGTGGAATACAAGTTGGAAGCATTAAAAAATTGCCCCTTAGCTGGACTTAAATTCCATAGCAAAAGCAAAGAAGAAGAAGAAGAAGAAGAAGAAGAAGAAGAAGAAGAAGAAGAAGAAGAAGAAGAAGAAGAAGAAGAAGAAAAGTCTAGTGAATAGAGGTTGGGTGAGGAAACAGCCTCACTTTTGTAAGACAAACATGGGTGAGCCAAGCATCTGGGCATCCTGCAAACAGGACGCTTGGCATTTCTGGCACTTAGGCCCATGAGATTGAGGCATCTAATCATAAGCCTGCATTTTTATCAGAGCTTATATATTTCGATCAGGGCCTGTATATTAAAATGAGCTTAAAGGTTTTCAAATGTTTCATGCCAGGCAGAAGACTAAAAAACCTTGGCAAGATATTTTTCCTCCTAGACAAGGGGGGCCCCTGATTTATAGCAGAAAACAATTCTCAAAGTCGTAAAAAGGGAATTACAGGCTGAGAGCCAAGGTTACACTGACCCTACAAATTAAGGGTTGGTAAATAGTAAAATGAGCCATATCTTCTTCCTAAGGTTAAAAAGGCCAAGAGAAAATGGAAAAGAAAGCAACTGGCTTGGCTGGAGAAGATAGGTTTCTTCCTATTTTATTTTGAGGCTGTAAACTGTTCCTTTTCACTTTGAGAAGGTTAATTCTTTTAAAAGGCTACCTATGATAATGTATGAAATATATTAGCTTAAATGTAATTATGCAAAGGATCTAGAAAGAAAGAAATGTTAAATTCTTATTTCACAGAGTCATATTGCAATAGGAGACCAGAGGGGCAAATGAGCCCAGCCTCCTGCCAGACAGGAGACGCCATCGAGCACTCCTGATATATGGTTGTCAGGCCTTTTGTTTAGAAACCTCCAAATGAAGGTGATCTTTCAATGTTGATGTGAACTCAAGATCCTTGAAGATAAAAATTTAAGATTAACCATCTGTTTTGGAAGGCAATAGGGCAAGGAGGGCAAGAGGTGAGCTGGTAATTAAGATTCCTTGTTGAGACACATGTAAGATGTATTACTACTTATTTGTCATTTATAGATAGAAGAATATATAGCTTTTATTTTCCATAAAAGGACAGAAGGAAATGGGTGTATCTTTTGTGATTGGTTCTAGCAAACAGCCAATAGGAATTTCAACCAGGCTGATTGGACAGAGGCAGCCACAGGAGGAGCAAGGGGGCTGGATTAAGGAAATATAAGTGCTGGCCAGAATGGCAGGAGGCCAGGCCAGAGCTTGGTAACCATATACCACTGTGCCTCTCATTTATTTGTCTGACAAATAAATTACTATTTTAATTTCTCTATTGCTGCGTTGAATATTTCATTCCAGCTAAGCGTTAACCACAAGCAGGGTGCTACCCCAAGATCATCAATCATAAAACAAGCCATGCCAAGTTTGTCAATTGCCAGTCTGGGCATTCTGCTGCTCTGAGTGCTCCCTTTAATACTATGAATAATGTCTAATTGGCAGAGAGTATTGGTTCCAGGAGAATCACAACAAATCTAACTTGGATGACAATTACCCCAGTTAGTAGCATCCGATTCATTAAATTAACACTGGCAGCAGCATTTATTTATTTTTGGCTACATTTTTTTTTTGAGCAATAACCCCCTCCCTTGGTGCTTTCTATTTTTAAAATTTATTTATATTCATTCTAACAATGGGTACCCGTCCCCTATGAACTCTTCAATAAGCCTACTCGCCCTATAAAAAAATGAATAGTGGAGCGCGATTGTAGCAGTTGGTGGTATCAGATTCATTAAATCAGCAGGGACAGCAGCCATTTTGGAGTGATGCAGCTGGATCTGAAATGATAAGCAAGACATTAATCCGATTTATTCATGTTTCATCCCTCCAATTTGTAATAATAATGGTAAGAACAACAATCATCAGTACCCATGAATAACAACAAGCAGATATACAGTATATATATATACGGTATATCTATATATCTATATATATATATATATATATATATATATATATATATATACGGTATACAGTGCAGAACAACATGATAGCATAATCTGCAAGTCAATAAAAAAAATTATCATAAAAAATAAGCCAGCAATAGTGTTGTTGGAGTGGCCTTTTGGTGGTGCCCCCACTCAGCTTTTCTCACTTTAGTTGTGACCCCCATTTCCCCAGCAACAGAAAACATGTAGGTTCTTGTCATCCATGGAACAAGGATTAGGTTTTTGGGCAATAGCATGTATATCGACCCTTAAGGACCTCTGCCCTCCTCGTCCCCGTTTCCTTTAGTGCTGTGCTTTTTAGATTTCAAGCCTGTGAGCAGAAAATGAGCATTTGAAAGATCTTCTTGGAGCCTTTTGTCGAAATGTAGGTTAAATACACTTTGAAGAAACAAATGACAATAAGCTCATTTTCCAGAATTCTGAATATATGTGATAAATTCATAGACTACATATTGCATTAAATAAAAGTTCATGTTGAATCTCCGGCATCTCAAGGCAGGCCAGGGAAAGGGCCCTGCCTGAACCCCGGGACAGCCACCACCAGTCCATGTGGACCAGGAATGGGGGGGACATCTTTGGCGCTCCAGATACTGTTGGACTCCAATACCCATCAGGCCCAACTGGCACAGCCAAGGGCCAGGAATGATGAGAGTTGTGGTCCAGCATCTCCGGGAGAAACATAGACATTCCCTGTCCCTTCCCACGTATCTAATTCTCCAAAGAGCCCTAGGAAATGAGAAAGAAGAGGATCAGGTCTGGATTCAAAGAAGGAGACAGAGAGAGTAAAGTTGGCAAAGGAAGAGGCAGCAAAAGGCATGGAGTTCTCTCACTTACCAAGGTCTCAAGAGAAGTACTCAGGTGAAGGTGAGAGGAGCTGTTGTTAGAATCGTGGGCAGCAAGTCCTTTTATACGATTCTAGGACTGCAAATCCCTCCCTTGTAGATGAAAACTGTCTTCAGGTGTCCTACCTTCCCTGACTAATTGTGGCACATGGACTTCATCCAGCCATTCCTGAGCCGCCCTGTATTCATTAGCATGTGTTTTATCCAATTCCATTCCCCTTTCATTATCCTCCTACTTACTCCTGTGGTTATGTAATGCACTTTGGCCATTGGTCCATCTGGCCATTGGTCCATCTAGCTCAATATTATCCTCCCCTTTCTGGCTGGGGAGTGCAGGATTCAATCCTGCTTAGGGGTCTGTTCCAAAGTGCATTCTCTGTGTCTTTTTGCCTGATGCTCCACTTCCTGATCTTCCCTTGATCTTTCTGGTTGGGCTCATGAAGGGTGTTCCAGTGCAATTTCAGGGAGAAAAGTTGGCTAGAAACTCACATAGAACTCTGGCTGTTTGCTAGCCAGCCAAAACTAGTAATTTCTGAATTCGATCATTGTGGTTTGCAGAACTTTCGTTGGTTTTATTAATAAATATATCCTTTTCACCTTCATGAGGCTTCATTCTGAGTGGCGGTGGGGGGGGGATGACAAATACCTGCAAAAAATAATAACAGAACACTAAATGACTTACGGCATGGAAATATGGCAAAATGAGCTTGCAAATGATAAAATGAGAACCTGAAACTGAAATTCTTTGTCCATCCTTTCATCCAAAATTGCAAGAGAAGTCTTTCAATGCATCTCTGTGCCCATCCTCACATCCAAAAGAGAGGGACGGGAGTAGGATAAACCCATTGCTTCTCTCCCCCAGTAACAACTAGTGAGTGTGCCTCTGCTCTCACCTGAAGGAGAGACGCCAATCATGGTTGCACAATCTACAAACATGGATCAGAATAGAGCTGAGATGGCATTCACCAAACATGCCAAAATCTGAAATGATGCATCAATTACTGCAACCCAGAACCAATAATGATGAAAGCAACAATACATCAAACATGAAGGAGCAACATCACAAACCAATTAGCAGGAACAGAGTGAGTATCCAAAATGAGCTGCTGCCTCCATCTCAAGCTGAACCACAAATGCAATTGAAAAACAACCCTTTTTCAATATAGCACATGAAATCCCCACAGATAATTCGAATGTGTAATCATTTTGGCCAGCATACACTTATCAATTTTGGTTCTTCAGGATTGACTCAGTAGATCAAAGCGCCTAAGTGGCTGTAACACCCATCACTTCCCTTTATCAGCATCTATTTCAGAATTGTTTATTTCTCTTTTATCCTATGTTATTTTGTAAAGGTTGCATGAAAGCTTCCATCCACAATAGGGTCATTTTCCCTAAATGAAAAATACAGAAGTATACATGGTCACAACACTGAGATTGCTGGCAATGAAAGTGACTTAATATTTTGTCAGCATTTTTCATATGCAAGCCTCCTGGAGAAACCCTGGTTGACACAGAAATTGCTCCCTCAAGGTATATCTCCACTGATTCTTTGTGATCAGTTCCAGTCTGGCTGGCAGATAGCAGTCCTGAAATCTCTGCAGAAATTGGGCCTTGCTCCTCAAGCCATCTTAAATTTGGGAATGGATCAGGCAAGATCCGTGGTCAGGCAAATAATTATGGACATAGAGAGACAACAGGACTGCTTAAGGTCCCCTGTTTACGTAATTGCAGAACACAAGAGATATTGCTGTCCCGGCAGCATATCTCCATTTCCTCATATCCAGTGATGTATTCTGCCTGCAGATGAGCAGAGGTGATTAATTCACATTTTCATGAGTGAGCTATGTTGATCAAGGAGATGACTAAATCCACTTTGTCTCAATTTTGGAATACCCGTTTCTTTTCCCCCAGCTAGAGCTAAAAATATTTTCCGATTAGGAAGTTATTGTTCTTTAAATAGGCCATGGGTTGTTTTCTGCTTTCCAAAGAAGAGATATGCTTATGGTACATAGTATGGAGTTTATTGCCCCACAGGCTCTGCATTGGTGCTGTCCAATTCCCAGTTCCATTATGCGGCTTTAATCCTACTTTGTGTTGGTCTATGAATGTCTTTATGGAATGGGACATGAAAAAAGAAAACATGTATATATATGCGGGGGAAACACAGGCTTGTTCTCTCACAGTTGTCACTAGCGTGACAGGTCTAAATTTCATTTTCATAGAGCCTGCAGGCAACAGGGTGGCAGCTCATTGGATCTCCTGAGAAGGAGAAGGGGTTGAGACTTTTAGAAAACTAACCCTTATGGGGGGGGGCATTTCCCCCTACAAACGTCCCACCCAACTCTGAGTATTTTGAGAGGTATTTCCACTCCTCCAAACTCAATTAGCTCTTGGTTGTTGCTTTTCTTCACGTTTGTCTTCTCACCATAATAAAATATTTGAGGGGGCTGCCACCCCCAAGCTGATGGACATTGCCATTCAATTAGTGTGTGTGCACTGTGTTATGTGATCAATTATGTAGGGCAGAGCTTACCTCCCCCAAAAATATTTTATTCAAGTTGGCAGCATGCCCACAGAATTCCCACACAATGCTGAGCTATTTGTCATGGTGCTTCTTCCCAATTTCCCACATTTTATGGTGCAATTTATTTTTGGAGAGTAAAATAAACCACTTACAAAAAGGGGGTTATGTTTCTCAGGGATATGGAACAAAGTTGGTGTTGGTGCTGGAGTGAGGGGCAAGCATGAAAGAAACCCACAGAGAAAGCTAAGTTTAATACATAAGAGGAAGACAGTGATTTTCATTCCAGAAACAAAGGAAGAATTGTCTTCAAGACATTGCAATAAGGTAATTCAAACATTGATCTTGATGACACTGATAATACATAAACATTCAGAATTGTATTATGTTTCTATGGCATTCAAATGTAATACATGTTGGATGCATTCAAACATTTGTGCCTCAACTGGAGATACATTCCACAGCAAAAGTGAAGAAGAGGAAGAAGAAGAGGAAGAGGAAGAGGAAGAGGAAGAAGAAGAAGAAGAAGAAGAAGAAGAAGAAGAAGAAGAAGAAGAAGAAGAAGAAGAAGAAGAAGAAAGACATAGTGTATAGAAGTTGGGATCAACACATCCTAGAAAGCAGCTGCACATTTGTAAGGCAAGCATGGATGAGCCAAACATCTGGGAATCCTGCAAACCTGGTAGTTTAACTGGGGATGCTTGGCATTTCTGGCACCAAGGCCCATGAGATCATCAATTGTGAAGCCATGCCAAGTTCATCAGTTGCCGGTGAGGGCATTCTGCCGGTCTGAGTGCTCCCTTTAATAACATGAATAGCGTCCAGAGCAGCCGTATCCCAGGCCAGCTCCAAAGGAGGATGGGCCCCCACAGCCATTATATCCTCCCCCATAAGCTGCCTCACACTAGGCAGAGAGTATTGGTCCTGGGAGGGTCACAACAACTGCAGGTGGCTGGATGATTATTTCTGATGCTGATACCTGAATGCTGCGATCAACACTGGCAACAGGATTTTTCGGGAGGCTACTTGAAGGCACTCCACCACCACTTGAGCCCCCAAAGGCTCCATAGCCCCCATAGATCCCAATGTCCACAAAGGCCCTGTAGCCAGCGCTAAAGCTAAGCTAAGCTCCATTTTGGAGTGATGGATCCTGGATCTGAAAAGATGATGAGCAAACATTCATCCAATTTATTCACGATTCACACATCCAATTTATAACAAAACAACAACCATAACAACAAGCCCTACACCAGCTGTGCTTTTTCAGTTGCAAAGCTAAACTTGCACCAAGAAGCTACCCCTTCAGTGTTTCATTTTGCTTCCATTTCTGATTTTTTTGCAACATGTTCTAGGAGCCCTGCCAAATACACCTTGGAGAAAGAAATGCCTGGCATCTCAAGGTAAGGCAGGAAAGGGACCCTGCAGAAAATGAGGAGAGCCCCCAGCACCAGTCCGTGTGGACCAGGAATAGGGTGGGGGTATCTGTGAGCCTCCAGGTGTTGCTGGACTCCAACACCCATCAGCTCAACTGGCACAGAATGACCAGGAACTCTAGGAGGAAGATCGATATTCCCCGTCCCTCCTGTAGACAGGACTGAACTAGATGGAGCATCGCTCTGACTCCATACAAAAGGAGCCTTCCTACATAGACAAAGTGCCCGAAGGAAATGACAAAGAAGATGAGCAAGGAGAGGCAGGTCTGGGTTCAAAGAAGGAGACAGAGAGAGTGAAGTTTGGAAAGGAAGAGGCAGCAAAAGGCATGGAGTTCTCTCACTTACCAAGGTCTCAGGAGAAGTACTCAGGTGAAGGTAAGAGGAGCTGTTGCTAGAATCGTGGGCAGCAAGTCCTTTTATACAATTCCAGGACTGCAAGTCCCTCCCTTGTAGACGAAAACTGCCTTCAGGTGTCCTACCCTCAAAGGCCCTGACTAATTATTGGAAGCGGACTTCATCCAGCCATTCCTGAGCCGCCCTGTATTCCTTAGCATGTGTCTTATCCAATTCCATTCCCCTTTCATTATCCTCCTATTCACTCCTTTTGATGATTAATTATGATACTTTTTATAATTGGTGTTGCCCCCTGCTTCGTAAAGAATGCGTGCTTGTCAGGGTTACAAGCCACCCATTAAACATTCCTCAGTATTATCTGCATTGACCTCCATTTGCATTCAAACCATCTCCCAGCTTTTTTCATTGTCCTATGTTCTGGTCAGTGGGCAGCAAACCTTTTCAGCAGGGGGCCAGTCCATTGTCCCTCAGACCTTGTGGGGTGGCAGACTATATTTTTTGGGGGGAATGAACAAATTCCTATGCCCCACAAATAACCCAGAGATGTGTATTAAATAAAACACGGATTCTACTCATGTAAAAACACACTGATTCCCAGACTGTTCATGGGCCGCATTTAGAAGGCGATTGGGCTGGATCTGTCCCCTGTGCCTTAGTTTACCTACCCATGCTCTGGAGTATAACAGAAACCCAAGCAGGCTTCAAAAAGCAGGCTTCACACACTTTTTATATTATTAAAATAAACAACCCCCCCCCCCAAAAAAAACCCAACAATAAACAGGGCAGTATCTCAATAAACAGAGGATGTACAAAGACAAAACGACAAATGGATGTATGTTTGGGTGGGTGGGGGCAAAGAAGGAGGGCAAGCCCTTCTCTGTGCCAGAAGCCTTCTAATGTAAGCAGCAGTAGAGGTTTGGGGTGCACAGTTGTGGTGCCCATGACAGTCTCTCCAGTTTGCACAGGTGCTCCTGGTTCACAACTCACCATGGCAAAAGAATATACCTGACAGCAATTCCATCTATGGCTTGTGAAGGAAACATAGGCCTAGCTGGGAAAGACTACCCAACACCCTCCAATAGGAAAATTGGGGTGTGTGGCCCACAAAAACGTGTGTCTTTGGCAGGAGCCAAACCGGGGCATCCCAGGATCCAGTCAGGGAAGTCCTGCTCAAAGCCCTGGGGGTGGTTGCGAGGTCTGCTCCCCAGTCCTGCTCAAAGCCCCAGACAGACATATTCACTTACAAAGTGGTTGGTTTGTTTTGACACAAATTAGCTGCCAACCTGACTATTATATGGAAGTCTGAGGTGGTACGTGTGACTATCCACGGGTGTCTGAGTAAAAACACCTGCTGTTTTTCATTTATTAACTCCAGCCTTAATAATTCCCACAATAGTCAATGAGCAATACATCCGTAAAGATCTGAGCATCTTGTCCCACCTACTTGTTTTGACTGCATATGGCTACCCTGTAATATTGAAGAAATCAAAGCAGCACTGCTGGACCATTTAGCAGCTCAGACTGCTTATGTCTGAGTATTTTTACTTAATTTTATGGCCTCCCCAAAGCAAAGAGACAGGATGCAAAGTGCTAAAGATGGATCATTCATGCTTCAAACCTTGTTCCTCCATCAAAGTTGGCTTTCAGAATGAGTTTAAGTTGCTGGGCGGGATAACTCTTCCCTCTCTTGCTTTTACATTGTGCTTTTCTTTTTCTATGACATTTGTTTCAAGCTTCCTGGACTGTCTCTCTATATAGAGACTAGGAATACACACAAACACATACACTCACACACCTGGGCAATGATGTCCTTGTGTATGTGTGTGTGTGTAGGGCTAGAGCCTAGGAGATTCATGTCCAAATCTTCACTCTGCCATTAAACTCACCGCATGACCTTGGCCCAGTCAATATCGCTCATCCCAAGCCACTTGGTAGTGCTGCCATGATGATTAAATAGGGGAGGTGGGACCATGTATACCTGACCCTTTGCTCATTGGTATGCCCCACGGAGGACCTTAAGGTCCACAAATGACAACATTTTGGAGGTCCCAGGTCACAAGGTGTTTAGATTGGTCGCAACTAGGGCCAGAGCCTTTTCAGTACTGGCCCCGACTTGGTGGAATGCTCTGCCACAAGAGACTAGGGCCCTGCGGGACTTGACATTGTTCCGCAGGGCCTGCAAGACAGAGCTGTTCTGCCTGGCCTTTGGTTTGGACTCAGTCTGACTCTTATGTTTTCCCTCCCCTTATGGTTTTGATCTATGGGCTACTTTTAAAAAGAGGCTGCATTTTAAATTGCATTTTAACCTGTATTTTAAATTGGGGTTTTCCCCCCTATTATGATTTTACTGTCATTTTACTGGTTATTTGCCCTGAGCCTGGCTCTGGCCGGGGAGGGCGGGGCATAAATAAAATTTATTATTATTAGTCTTCTGTTTATGAATTTTGATACAGTAAAGGTACCCCTGCCCGTACGGGCCAGTCGTGTCTGACTCTGGGGTTGTGTGCTCATCTCACTCTAGAGGCCATGAGCCAGCGCCGTCTGAAGACACATCCGGGTCACGTGGCCAGCGTGACGAAGCTGCAGCTGGCGAGCCAGCACCAGCGCAGCGTACGGAAACACCGTTTACCTTCATGTTATAAAGCGTTACCTATTTATCTACTTGCACTTAGGAGTGCTTTCGAACTGCTAGGTGGGCAGGAGCTGGGACCGAATGACGGGAGCTCACCCCGCTGCGGGTATAGTGTTATAAAAATATTGTCAGTACTGTGGTACCTCGGGTTAAAGATGCTTCAGGTTACAATTGCTTCAGGTTACAGACTCCGCTAACCCAGAAATAGTACTTCGGGTTAAGAACTTTGCTTCAGGATGAGAACAGAAATTGTGTGGTGGTGTCGCGGTAGCAGCAGGAGGCATCATTAGCTAAAGTGGCACCTCAGGTTAAGAACAGTTTCAGGTTAAGAATGGACCTCCGGAACGAATCAATTTCTTAACCCGAGATACCACTGTATATTATTAGCCAATATGTTGCTTGTTGATGTTCGGAGTCAGTTCTCCAGTGGGCTTTCCATAGGCATCGGGCTGGAGGAACAGGGAGCTGGATTAGATGGTGAGGCTGTTCACTGGATTCACTCAGAGTTCAAACCTTCCCCATTTGGGAGGATCATGGTTGAGTTGGGAGGACACAGCCCTGGAACACCCTGGGTGAGCCCACCCAGAAAGATCGAAGGAGACAGGAAGACACAGGGAATGCCCTTTGGACGTAGACCCCCAAGCAGGATTGAATCCTCCACTCTCAAGCAGTAAAGTGGAGGATTCAATACTGTGCGCTGTTCCTTTGCAAGGGCACTGCTGCTCATAATGCATTTTGGGGAAGTTGCAGGGTGAAAGTGTAGGCAATATTGAGCTAGATGCACCAATGGCGGACTTTGCTTAAGGAAGCTCCCTTTGAGACGGATGTCCACTGAATTCAATTTGGAGGGCTTTGTTTAAAGCAAACATATGTAGGGATTATGAGGGAAGTTTAAAATGGCTTTTTAAAACAGATAAACCCATCCCAGCGTGGGAAGATGGGGTTTACACAAATCTCTAGAATTCAGTGGAAAGGGGTCTTGAAGCCTTGACAAGCACGCATTCTTTACGAAGCAGGGGGTGACACCAATTGTAAAACGTATCATAATTAATCATCAAAAGGAGTAAATAGGAGGATAATGAAAGGGGAATGGAATTGGATAAGACACATGCTAATGAATACAGGGCGGCTCAGGAATGGCTCGATGAAGTCCGCTTCCAATAATTAGTCAGGGCCTTTGAGGGGAGGACATCTGAAGGCAGTTTTCGTCTACAAGGGAGGGACTTGCAGTCCTGGAATTGTATAAAAGGACTTGCTGCCCACGATTCTAGCAACAGCTCCTCTCACCTTCACCTGAGTACTTCTCCTGAGACCTTGGTAAGTGAGAGAACTCCATGCCGTTTGCTGCCTATTCCTTTCCAAACTTCACTCTCTTTGTCTCCTTCTTTGAACCCAGACCTGCCTCTCCTTGCTCATCATCTTTCTCATTTCCTACAGGCACTTTGGATATGTAGGAAGGCTCCTTTCATATGGAGTCAGAGCAATCCTCCACCTAGTTCAGTCGTGTCTACAGGAAGGACGTGGAATATCAGTGGTCCTCCCAGAGTTGCTGGACTACAACTCCCATCATTCCTGGTCATTGCCAGCAGGGCCTGATGGGTCTTGGAGTCCAACAACACGTGGAGGCTCACAGATACCCCCACACTATTCCTGGTCCACACGGACTGGTGCTGGGGGCTCTCCGGATTTTTAGCAGGGCCCCTTTAAGCCTTAACTTGCTTCTTGGTGTAAGTTTAGCTTTGGAACTGAAAAAGCATAACATAAAAGGGAAGAGTGTAAGGAAGGAAGAGGTTATTACGAGGCCATATACCATCCACTGCAAACCATCTTAAGGGCTGTGGCATGGATGACAGAACATACCTCTTTTCTGTTGCTGGGGAAAGGGTGGGAAACCTGTGGCTGCCGGGGGGGCTGTTGCATTCCAAATAGCATCAAGCTCAGCCAATTTGGCCAAGGGATGATGGGAGTTGGAGGAAAAGTTAATACTACAAGAAATTGGATTTTTTGGGTATTATGAGATTCCAACTAAACATGAAGATGAATATGAATATGTGACCACTGAAGGCATTGGGCTATCAATGGTCAGATATTTATTTAATATTTTTGTAGTGGGCTGGGTGTTCATCAGTATGCAGATGACACCCAGCTCAACCTCTCCTTTAAATTGGAACCAGTAAAGGCGGTGAAGGTCCTGTGTCAGTGTGGTGTAGTGGTTAGGAGCGGTAGTCTCGTAATCTGGGGAACAGGGTTCGAGTCTCCGCTCCTCCACATGCAGCTGCTGGGTGACCTTGGGCCAGTCACACTTTGAAGTCTCTCAGCCCCACTCACAGAGGGTTTGTTGTGGGGGAGGAAGGGAAAGGAGAATGTTAGCTGCTTTGAGACTCCTGAAGGGGAGTGAAAGGCGGGATATCAAATCCAAACTCTTCCTCTTCTTCTTCTCCTGTGTGAGTGCGGTTGGAGGATGGATGGCAGCTAACAGATTGAGGTTGAATCCTGACAAGACAGAAGTACTGTTTTGGGGAGACAGGGGGCAGGTGGTTGTGGGGGATTCCCTGGTCCTGAATGGGGTAATTGTGCCCCTGAAGGACCAGGTGTGCAGCCTGGGAGTCATTTTGGACTCACCGCTGTCCATGAAGGCACAGGTTAATTCTGTGTCCAGGGCAGCTGTCTACCAGCTCCACCTGGTACGCAGGCTAAGACCCTCCGTGCCCGCAGACTGTCTTGCCAGAGTGGTGCATGCTCTAGTTATCTCCCGCTTGGACTACTGCAATGCACTCTATGTGGGGCTACCTTTGAAGGTGACCCAGAAACTGCAATTAATCCAGAATGTGGCAGCTAGACTGGTGACTGGGAGTTGTCGCCGGGACCACATCACATCGGTTTAGAGAGATCTGCATTGGCTCCCAGTACGTTTCCGAGCACAATTCAAAGTGTTGGTGCTGACCTTTAAAGCCCTAAACGGCCTCGCTCCTGTATACCTGAAGGAGCGTCTCCACCCCCATCATTCAGCCCAGACACTGAGATCCAGCGCCGAGGGCCTTCTGGCGGTTCCCTCATTTCAAGAAGTAAGGTTACAGGGAACCAGACAGAGGGCCTTCTCGGTAGTGGCGCCTGCCCTGTGGAGCGCCCTCCCAGCAGATGTCAAGGCCATAAACAACTATTTTACTTTTAAAAGACAACTGAAGGCAGCCCTCTTTAGGGAAGTTTTTAATGACTGGTGCTGTACTGTTTTTAATATTCAGTTGGAAGCCACCCAGAGTGGCTGGGGAAGCCCAGCCAGATGGGCGGGGTATAAATAATAAACCCTTCTTCTTCTTCTTCTTCTTCTTCTTAACAATCAACAATGTATGATAAACACAACAAAAATGGTATCATCTAGGAAAAGGGTTTGTGTACGAGAAAGGGAAGGACACAAATATATAACAGAATTAATATCTTACATTTCTTTGAGTTTTCCTGTGCTCTCATACCCTTCATAGTTTATTCTGAGGGGTCTTAACAACCTTCACCTCCTAGAAACCTAAAAGAAAAGCATGATAATGTAATAATTTCAGGGTTCGCAGGAACAGACAAGGGTAAACAAGAATGCTTTTAGATCTTTTCTCAAAGTCTATCATAAGGAGATACACACACAGCAGTGTGCAATGTGTTCCAAAAGGGGGCAGCTGCCTGGAAGAAGACCACCTCATGAGGTCGCAAGGGAGACAAACCCGTTGGTGACACCACCAAGAGGCCTCCAATGCTGGACTGATGTACTATAGCTGGCTTGGGATTTTTTAATGATAGGGTGTTTTTTTAAATGGGCTTGCCGATTGTGTTATAATCTCCCCTTCTTCCTCTCCTTCTTCTTCACTGCTGGTGGTAGGGCTTGTTGTTATGGTTGTTGTTTTGTTATAAATTGGATGCGTGAATCATGAATAAATTGGATGAATGTTTGCTCATCATCATTTCAGATCCAGTACCCATCACTCCAAAATGACCTATGGCTACAATTCCTCCTGCTGTTACCCAGTTGGTTGTCTGGGCTCGCTGAAATCAAGTTGTGGCTTTGGGGGTTTGGGGGGAAGTGGGGGCTTTGGGGGTTCAAGTGGTGGTGGAGTGTCATCATGTAGCCTCGCTATACATCCTGCTGCCAGTGTTGGTTGCATGACTCAGTTACCACCATCGCAAGTATGCATCCAGCCACCTCCATGTTGTGTGACTATCCCAGGAGCAATGCTCTGTGCCTCGGGTGAGCCAGCTTGTGTGGGAGGACACACCGCCTGTGGGGGCACATCCTCCTTTGGAACTGGCCTGGGATACGGCTGCTCTGGACGCTATTCATGCTATTAAAGGAAGCACTCAGACCAGCAGAATGCCCTCACCAGCAACTGATGAACTTGGCATGGCTTCACGGCTGATTATCTGATGGGCCTTGGTGCCCACCAAGTCTGCAGGATTCCCAGATGCTTGGCTCATCCATGTTTGTCTTACAAACATGCAACTGCTTCCTGGGATATGTTGATCCCAACCTCTTCTTCTTCTTCTTCTGGGCTTTTGCTATGTATGGAATTTATCTCCAGCTAAGGGGCAATTTTTTTAATGCCTCCAACTTGAATGCTATAGAAACATAATACAACTCTGAATGTTTATGTACCATCTCTCTCATCAAGATCAATGTTTGAATTACCTTTCTGCAAAATGTCTGGAAAGCAATTCTTCCTTGGTTTCTGGAATGAAAATATTCCTCTTCCTCTTATGCATTAAACTTAGCTTCAGCATAGCACCTGTTCTCTGTGGGTTTCATTAATGCGTGCCCCTCACTCCTGAGCTAACACCCAGCTTTGATCCTATCCCTGAGAAACATGATACTTTTTGAGGGTGGGTGGTGGGGTGGGGTATTTTACTCTCAAAGATAAATTGCACCACAAAATGTGGGAGGTTGGGAAAGAAAAAGATTGAGGTTGGGAAGCGGGGGGGACACACATTCCAAATACCTCAGGGTTGTGTTGGAATTTTGTGGACAGGCTGTAAACTTGAATATAATGTTCGGGGAGGTGTTTAAGCCCTGCCCCACATAATGGATCAAATGACACGGTGCACGCACAACATTTGAATGGCAATGCCCATCAGCTTTGAGGTGGCAGACCCCTCAAATATTTTATGGGGGCCCTGAATACCCCCTGGCTCCTATAATAATAATAATTTATTATTTATACCCTGCTCATCTGGCTGGGTTTCCCCAGCCACTCTGGGTGGCTCCCAACAGAATATTAAAATACAATAGACCGGGAAACATTAAAAGTTTCCCTAAACAGGGCTGCCTTCAGATGTCTTCTAAAAGTCTGGTAGTTGTTTTTCTCTTTGACCCTCCTGGTGGGAGGGTGTTCCACAGGGAGGGTGCCACTACCAAGAAGGCCCTCTGCCTGGTTCCCTGTAACTTGGCTTATCGGAGTGAGGGAACCGCCAGAAAGCTCTCAGCACTGGGCCTCAGTGTCCAGGCAGAACAATGGGGGTGGAGACACTCCTTCAGGTAAACTGGATCGAGGCTTTAAAGGTCAGCACCAACACTTTGAATTGTGCTCGGAAATGTACTCATCCTGGAATGTCCCACATTTCCTTAAAGGTAAAAAGGTAAAGGTACCCCTGCCCGTACGGGCCAGTCTTGCCAGACTCTGGGGTTGTGCGCCCATCTCACTTAAGAGGCCAGGGGCCAGCGCTGTCCGAAGACACTTCCGGGTCACGTGGCCAGCGTGACATCGCTGCTCTGGCGAGCCAGAGCTGCACACGGAAACGCCGTTTACCTTCCCGCCAGTAAGCGGTCCCTATTTATCTACTTGCACCCGGGGGTGCTTTCGAACTGCTAGGTGGCAGGCGCTGGGACCGAGCAACGGGAGCGCACCCCGCAGCGGGGATTTGAACCACCGACCTTTCGATCGGCAAGTCCTAGGTGCTGAAGCTTTAACCCACAGCGCCACCCGCGTCCCTTCACATTTCCTTAGGATGCTGTTAAAGTTTGTTGGGTCGTATATCTTTTGACCCACTGAGTCTGCTGCAAGGGCCCTGCATGTTTGCAGCTTTCTGCCTCTTAACAAAACGAAAGGACCTTGCTAAAGTTCTCAGACAGACTGCTCTCCAGAGAGAGCTCAGATCAAAGGAGAAATGGAGGGATCATGTGGCCAGTGCACCCAGTTGATAAGAATGCTCCTGGAGTGTTAACTCCTGAGAGGCCAGAACCACAACAGATGTCCCTATTTTCATAGGAGGAATGTTGGAGGGTATGGAGTTATCCGACCCCCAAGCTGTTTGATGGCAATCTTGTATAGGGAAGTTTTTAAAATGTTCAATGTTTTATTATGTTTTGTAGAGTGCCTGGGGCAGCCCAGTAAGATGTGTGGAGTATAAGAAGTAAAGTTTCATTATGGAATGGGACTTCTCTATATTCATCAGAGAAAAGATGGAGGGTATCCAACACCCATCCCTTCTCTATATCAGCATCTATTGCATAACCATTTATTTCTCTTTTATCCTGTGGTATTTTGTAAAGGTTGCATGAAAGCTTCCATACACAATAGGGTAATTTCCCCCAACTAAAATATAGAGAAGTACATAGGCTCCCAAGCTTCAGATTGCTGGCAATGAAACTGATTGAAAACAGTGAAACAAAGATGATCAAAATGATGAAGGAGAGGACTGGACAAAGGGGAAACCCCACAACACAAGCACTCAAGCAAGGGTTTCTCTTTACTCACTGAGAGAGACCTGAAGACCCAACCACCTTTGCAGCAGGCAGGGTTGGTCTGGAGAGACAGGGGGATTCCTGCCCTCTGCAGAGAATGCTGCAAGACCCTGCCTGTCTCCCATAGGGGGAGTCATCCCTATCAGGAATGGCGTCCCCCTCCATCTGGTAAATAGCCAGACACTACATGACATTGATCCCCGGCATTGATGCTCTTCCAGAAGTAATCTGGGACAATGTCAAAGGTTTCTATACCACTTATTTTCCACCTGTGGTGAATGGTGGAATTGGTGTGAGTAACCTCAAAGATTATACAGTTGTCCGGGCCTGGGCAGAGGAGGAGTGTTGGAGACTGCCTCTCCATCCTGACCCTTCCAGGGAGGAGGAAGAGGAAGACAGCCATGGTTTACAGCCATGGTTTGAGGGAGGTCACAGCTCAGTGGCAGATGAGGGGGGAATTGGGAGAGGAGGAGGCAGAACAGGAATGGCAGCTGGCTGACATGGTGTCCTTAGCAAGCATTCCAGGCCCCCATCTCCCAGAACCCAGTGACCCTTAGAAGTAGGAGAGCAAAGAGCCCAAAGACAGAGGGCAGGTAGCAAACACTCCATTGGTGCTTCCTGCTGCTCATTTCCCCATTGACTTATTGCTTGCTTCCTTGATCACTTTCCTTCCCCTCATGTGTTTTCGTTCCTCCACCCCTCCTCTGGCCACGTTCCCTCACCCTTGCCTGCTCTTGCGCTTGCTCTGGAAGTCCCTGCTCTCTGGATGCAGAGACAAACACGACTTTCTGCATAATAGGTGCCTGCATCATTTTCCACCAGCTGCTAGGAAGCTGGATAAATCCAGTCTGGGATAAAGTGCTGTGCAAGTATCACTGGGAACAAGGCTGCAAAACTGACGGTATCAGCCTACAAACATGGCTGATAAAGTGAGTCAGGGCATTGGAATACTTTCACTACTTTCCCTCGGTATAATAGGGTCTATGTTTTGTAGTACTTTTGGGTTTAACCATTATATCCGTGCTATGAAGCATTCCAATTCCTTCGCTGATTTCCATGCATTCACATGCCTGTGGCTTATTTACCCGACAGATGGTGATCCAGCCTCTGTTTTAAATCCTCCAGAAGTCCACTATATAGCTCTTACCATCAGAAATGCCTGATGGTCGGAATCTCCTTTCTTCTCATTTGAATCTATTGGTTCTGGTCCTACACTCTGAAGCAGGAGAAAAACAAGCTCGCTCCATCTTCCATGTGATGGAAGGGATGTCTATAGAAGTGACGAGTCTCTGAGAGATTTTGAACAGTGGACTGCACTGCTTTGCAACGTGGTGGACTGTCCTTCTCCTAGATGACCTCCAAGGTTCCTTCCGTCTCTACACTTCCATGATTCTATGAATGACTATAAGTCTAATAAAAGGAAGCTCCATGGAACCACAACCAGTGGTGATACAGATAGGTGAGATTTATTGTAGTGGGAGGACAGTTGCATGGCATAATGTATAAGTTAGGCAATTGTGGTCCCTGCCTGTTTGGAGGAGGCAGTGGTAAATCCACTTCTTAAGAAACCTTCCCTGGATTCGGAAAACCTAACTTATTACAGGCCAGTTGCTAATCTCCCTTTCCTGAGCAAGGTTCTGGAGCAAGTGGTCGCAGACCAGAACAAGGCATTTTCGGAAGAAACTGCTTTTCTGGATCCATTTCAATCGAGGATTAGGAACAGTTTTGGCACAGAAACTGCTTTGGTTGCCCTGTATGATGTCCAGATAAGACTGAGACACTGTTAGTGGGTGGTTCCCTAGACCAGATGGGCGGGAGATTGAGAAGTCTGGACGGTGGCAACTCGAGAACGGAGCCTTCTCTGTGGTGGCTCCCCATCTGTGGAATGCTCTCCCCAGGAAAGTTCTCCTGGTGCCTTCATTATACACCTTTAGGTGCCAGCCAAAAATGTTCCATTTTAATGGAGCCTTTGGTTGATTTGATTGACATCCTATGCCCTTTTAAAATGTGTGGGGGTGGGTTGGGGGGTTATTGGGTTGTTGCTCTTATCTTGTTTATATATTTTGTGGTTTTATATTTTGATTTTGTTCTGTGAACAGCCTTGAGACCTCCTGCTATAAGGCAATATATAAATTCAAAAAATAATAAGAATAAGAATAAAAGCAAACAATGCATTGAAGTGTAAAATAATTAAAAGACTGTTTTAAGGTAGCCTTCTGTGATTTAATCAAAGGTATACAGAAAAGAACAGAGCTTCTTGGGAAACTGGAAGAATCATATTCAGAGATCCATCAATGAATGACAAGTGTATGTCAGTCACACTTTGGTGTCCCACAAATTTTGGACAAAGTACATTAGATAGAAGGGGAGAAAAAGGTGCATATCCAAGAGAAAAGGGAGGAAAACCGAAAGATGCACTGAGCAGAGAGGTGTAGACCTGAGTGTCAGAGATGCTAAGAGATCCTTGAGCCAGTCCATTTGGGCTTGTCTAGAAGGGAAGACCCAGCATTTCTGGCACCTGAGCCCATACAATCACCAGCCATTCATCCTACACATGCAATTCAGGGACCATTTCCGCCTCTATATATTTTAGACGTTGGAGTAATTCTACCAGGAACAGGAAAAGGAACAGGAACAGGAATGGGACGTAGCTGGATGGATACACAGATGTTCAGAGATGACATCTTGAACGGCAGCTGTTAATCTGGAAAAAAAGGAGGGAAACACTTAGAATCATAGACTTGACGCATCCATGACAGATGGCCCTTGACATCCACATAAATACCAGAGGCAAGGAAAGATTGGAAAAACACATAATAAGGAAAGAAAAAGAATTAAAAAATTTCCCTCAAAAAGAGACAGTAAAACAGGACATTAAGATATTACAAACACAGTTTTCAATGATAATAAATCAGGAAATAGGGTGGAAAATTGAATATATAAAACAGAAGCAATTAGAGAAAAAAGAGGGTGTCCTCACCCCCTCAGGTAGAAAGGAATGCAAAGAGATCACATGCAGAGGGGGCTGCTTAGAGAGAGAGTCCTTTGTTTCCTTGCCTAATGAATATGTTATGAAGGAAAGACCATACATGGTATAATGAGTATTGTGTCGTAACTTTAGATTGGAGGAAGTTTATGCATATGTATTGCTTTAGTAGATAACAGCTATGTATATTAAGAGGGTGCCACCTTTTTGGTCTTGCTCAGCTTTTGGAGAGTGATCCCACTGAGCCATTATTGCTAGCAATAAACGCCCTTTGTTTTCTCATTGCCGCATGGAGATTTCCTTCAGCCTCAAACCTTGATTTTGCTATACCAGGATCAGTTCATCATTCCACAAGCCCCACGTTGAGGGAAGAGATCTGCTGGGTTTTCAACCTCCCCATGAAGTCAGCCAGCGTTGAACCTTGCCACGGTGCAAACGAAGTAAGGAAGTTCTCAATGGGGGACCAGGGTGCAGATTCCAACCAGGCAGATACTCAACCCAGGCTTGGGGCTGTCTTAATCAATCCTTCCCTCAGGATGCTAATGCCCCCCCCCCCCCTCAATAGTGTGTTAATAGTTCCCAATGCCTTTTCTGCCCTCATACAAAAACGTTCTTCCGCCTAACAAGGAAGGTCATAATTTCACTGAGGGAAAGGTGAAAGAAACCCCAACCAAGTGCCAATCAGGTTGAGCAAAATAATAGTAAATTCCAGCCCTGTCAACCAGCAACCCAAAATAGCTCAGTGAGGACACTAACCCCAGTGTCCTACCAGTTTCCGGGTAGGAAGCTCTCCAAGCAAAATGGCTCTGTGCTCCAGGGGAAGCAGGCCTATGCAGGCTTTCACCTCCCCTTTGCTTATGGGACAGCTTTTTCCATCAGCTACGTTGTCAGAGGCTTAGTGCTGTCCAGCTGGCCATAGATAAGACTCCGGGCTCCCAGCCAGTTCCAAACAATTGATTTATTTGACAAAGTTCAAACGTACATCTCCAGCGTTTCCATTAACCTCGTTCCCCTTGTGCGCAGTTGCTCCCTCTAATGTTACTTCCTCCTTTTCCGCACCCAGCATGCAAGTCTGTGAAAACTCCTCCCCTTACTTCCTCTGTGTACAGCATGACTTGTCCAGGCTCATCCTCCTCCCCCTCTATGTCAGACTGACTGTCAGACGACAAGCTGCTGATAATCTCTTTAGGCTCTCTATAACTGCTGGTGTTGTGTATTGAGTCAAAGGATTTTATATCTGTATTATTATTGTCTGTATTTGCATTAGGGTAAAGTCTTTTGGTTCCAGAGGGTACAGCTACTATTGGTTCATTTAAGCTGCTGTATTTGGATCCTCTGTCTTATTGGTTCCCTCCAAAAGGCAGGACTGTGATTGCCTGATATTGTTCCCTCCAAAATGTATCCTTTCTAGCTAGTTCCCTGTCCCTATAAATGTAGCTCTCCCCTCCTCAGGCCCCAGTCTTGTTTGCTTTAATAAAGAAGTGTTACTAGAGAACTGTCTCCAGCATATTATGTCAAGAGAGCTGAAATCACAAACCCCACGTCACGACAGCTGGTTTCTGTCCTTTCATCTTTTCCCGTTTGCCTCTCCCTGACACACATCACACAGACAAGATACTGGGAAAACTTTGCCCTGTATTCTGCTGCAGTCTGTGGGTCACCAGGCAAAGGCATCCCACACTTAATGGGCATGGAACGGTTCTTGCAACAGACTATTCTGCTTTTGTAGAATACAGCAGTTCAGTATTCCATGAGCTGTACTGTTTTAAGGGTGCTCAAAACAGGGAGGGAAGCCATGACTGCTGAAAGTAGGATCATAGTGTGTCTAATCTATGCTGCAATTTTGCTCTGGGGACAATAATAGACATGCACAGACGTAACAGATAGCCCAGTGTTCTGGATCAGTGCAAGGAAAAAATGTGGGTGTTGATGTTGGAGTGAGGAAGAAACATTAAAGAAACCCACAGAGAACAGGTTCTATGCTGAAACTAAGTTTAATGGGAAAGAAGAAGTCAGAGGACATTTTACATTCCAGAAACAAAGGAAGAACCACCTTCTAGGCTTTGCAGTAATTCAGACATTGATACTGATTACAAAGATCATACATGCACATTCAGAGTTGTATCATGTTTCGAGTGGAATACAAGTTGGAAGCATTAAAAAATTGCCCCTTAGCTGGACTTAAATTCCATAGCAAAAGCAAAGAAGAAGAAGAAGAAGAAGAAGTAGAAGAAGAAGAAGAAGAAGAAGAAGAAGAAGAAGAAGAAGAAGAAGAAAAGTCTAGTGAATAGAGGTTGGGTGAGGAAACAGCCTCACTTTTGTAAGACAAACATGGGTGAGCCAAGCATCTGGGCATCCTGCAAACAGGACGCTTGGCATTTCTGGCACTTAGGCCCATGAGATTGAGGCATCTAATCATAAGCCTGCATTTTTATCAGAGCTTATATATTTCGATCAGGGCCTGTATATTAAAATGAGCTTAAAGGTTTTCAAATGTTTCATGCCAGGCAGAAGACTAAAAAACCTTGGCAATATGTTTTTCCTCCTAGACAAGGGGGGCCCCTGATTTATAGCAGAAAACAATTCTCAAAGTCGTAAAAAGGGAATTACAGGCTGAGAGCCAAGGTTACACTGACCCTACAAATTAAGGGTTGGTAAATAGTAAAATGAGCCATATCTTCTTCCTAAGGTTAAAAAGGCCAAGAGAAAATGGAAAAGAAAGCAACTGGCTTGGCTGGAGAAGATAGGTTTCTTCCTATTTTATTTTGAGGCTGTAAACTGTTCCTTTTCACTTTGAGAAGGTTAATTCTTTTAAAAGGCTACCTATGATAATGTATGAAATATATTAGCTTAAATGTAATTATGCAAAGGATCTAGAAAGAAAGAAATGTTAAATTCTTATTTCATAGAGTCATATTGCAATAGGAGACCAGAGGGGCAAATGAGCCCAGCCTCCTGCCAGACAGGAGACGCCATCGAGCACTCCTGATATATGGTTGTCAGGCCTTTTGTTTAGAAACCTCCAAATGAAGGAGATCTTTCAATGTTGATGTGAACTCAAGATCCTTGAAGATAAAAATTTAAGATTAACCATCTGTTTTGGAAGGCAATAGGGCAAGGAGGGCAAGAGGTGAGCTGGTAATTAAGATTCCTTGTTGAGACACATGTAAGATATATTACTACTTATTTGTCATTTATAGATAGAAGAATATATAGCTTTTATTTTCCATAAAAGGACAGAAGGAAATGGGTGTATCTTTTGTGATTGGTTCTAGCAAACAGCCAATAGGAATTTCAACCAGGCTGATTGGACAGAGGCAGCCACAGGAGGAGCAAGGGGGCTGGATTAAGGAAATATAAGTGCTGGCCAGAATGGCAGGAGGCCAGGCCAGAGCTTGGTAACCATATACCACTGTGCCTCTCATTTATTTGTCTGACAAATAAATTACTATTTTAATTTCTCTATTGCTGCGTTGAATATTTCATTCCAGCTAAGCGTTAACCACAAGCAGGGTGCTACCCCAAGATCATCAATCATAAAACAAGCCATGCCAAGTTTGTCAATTGCCAGTCTGGGCATTCTGCTGCTCTGAGTGCTCCCTTTAATACTATGAATAATGTCTAATTGGCAGAGAGTATTGGTTCCAGGAGAATCACAACAAATCTAACTTGGATGACAATTACCCCAGTTAGTAGCATCCGATTCATTAAATTAACACTGGCAGCAGCATTTATTTATTTTTGGCTACATTTTTTTTTGAGCAATAACCCCCTCCCTTGGTGCTTTCTATTTTTAAAATTTATTTATATTCATTCTAACAATGGGTACCCGTCCCCTATGAACTCTTCAATAAGCCTACTCGCCCTATAAAAAAATGAATAGTGGAGCGCGATTGTAGCAGTTGGTGGTATCAGATTCATTAAATCAGCAGGGACAGCAGCCATTTTGGAGTGATGCAGCTGGATCTGAAATGATAAGCAAGACATTAATCCGATTTATTCATGTTTCATCCCTCCAATTTGTAATAATAATGGTAAGAACAACAACCATCAGTACCCATGAATAACAACAAGCAGAGATAGCGGTATACAGTGTAGAACAACATGATAGCATAATCTGCAAGTCAATAAAAAAAAATTATCATAAAAAACAAGCCAGCAATAGAGTTGTTGGGGTGGCCTTTTGGTGGTGCCCCCACTCAGCTTTTCTCACTTTAGTTGTGACCCCCATTTCCCCAGCAACAGAAAACATGTAGGTTCTTGTCATCCATGGAACAAGGATTAGGTTTTTGGGCAAAGGATTAGGTTTTTGGGCAAGATACAATCTAACCGGTAAGATACAATCTAAGTCAAATCCCTTATGAATACACAGTGGAAGTGAGGAACAGGTTTAAGGATTTAGATTTGGTGGACAGAATGCCTGAAGAACTATGGATGGAGGCTCGTAACATTATACAGGAGGCAGCAACGAAAACCATCCCAATGAAAAGGAAATGCAAGAAAGCAAAGTGGCTGTCCAATGAGGCCTTACAAATAGCGGGGGAGAGAAGGCAAGCAAAATGCGAGGGAGATGGTGAAAGATACAGGAAATTGAATGCAGATTTCCAAAGAATAGCAAGGAGAGACAAGAAGACCTTCTTAAACGAGCAATGCAAAGAAATAGAGGAAAGCAATAGAATGGGAAGAACCAGAGATCTGTTCAAGAAAATTGGAGATATGAAAGGAACATTTCGTACAAAGATTTCCATAATAAAGGACAAAAGTGGAAAGGACCTAACAGAAGCAGAAGACATCAAGAAGAGGTGGCAAGAATACACAGAGGAATTATACCAGAAAGATATGGATGTCTCGTACACCCCAGGTAGTGTGGTTGCTGACCTTGAGCCAGACATCCTGGAGAGTGAAGTCAAATGGGCCTTAGAAAGCACTGCAAATAACAAGGCCAGTGGAAGTGATGGTATTCCAGCTGAACTATTTAAAATTTTAAAAAATGATGCTGTTAAGGTGCTACACTCAATATGCCAGCAAGTTTGGAAAACTCAGCAGTGGCCAGAAGATTGGAGAAGATCAGTCTACATCCCAATCCCAAAGAAGGGCAGTGCCAAAGAATGCTCCAACTACCGCACAATTGCACTCATTTCACACGCCAGTAAGGTTATGCTTAAAATTCTACAAGGAAGGCTCAAGCAGTATGTGGACCGAGAACTCCCAGAAGTGCAAGCTGGATTTAGAAGAGGCAGAGGAACCAGAGACCAAATTGCAAACATGCGCTGGATTATGGAGAAAGCTAGAGAGTTCCAGAAAGACATCTACTTCTGCTTCATTGACTATGCAAAAGCCTTTGACTGTGTCGACCACGGCAAACTATGGCAAGTTCTTAAAGAAATGGGAGTGCCAGATCACCTCATCTGTCTCCTGAGAAATCTCTATGTGGGACAAGAAGCTACAGTTAGAACTGGATATGGAACAACTGATTGGTTCAAAATTGGGAAAGGAGTACGACAAGGCTGTATTTTGTCTCCCTGCTTATTTAACTTATATGCAGAATTCATCATGCGAAAGGCTGGGCTGGATGAATCCCTAGCCGGAATTAAGATTGCCGGAAGAAATATCAACAACCTCAGATATGCAGATGACACAACCTTGATGGCAGAAAGTGAGGAGGAATTAAAGAACCTTTTAATGAGGGTGAAAGAGGAGAGCGCAAAATATGGTCTGAAGCTCAACATCAAAAAAACGAAGATCATGGCCACTGGTCCCATCACCTCCTGGCAAATAGAAGGGTAAGAAATGGAGGTAGTGAGAGATTTTACTTTCTTGGGCTCAATGATCACTGCAGATGGTGACAGCAGCCACGAAATTAAAAGACGCCTGCTTCTTGGGAGAAGGGCAATGACAGGCCTAGACAGCATCTTGAGAAGTAGAGACATCACCTTGCCAACAAAGGTTCGTATAGTTAAAGCTATGGTTTTCCCAGTAGTGATGTATGGAAGTGAGAGCTGGACCATAAAGAAGGCTGATCGCCAAAGAATTGATGCTTTTGAATTATGGT
This sequence comes from Podarcis gaigeae, assembly GCF_964106915.1. NCBI lineage: Eukaryota > Metazoa > Chordata > Lepidosauria > Squamata > Lacertidae > Podarcis > Podarcis gaigeae. The sequence goes on from NC_139693.1 coordinate 7,244,701, forward strand.
GCTGGAGGAGACTCTTGAGAGTCCCATGGACTGCAAGAAGATCAAACCTCTCCATACTGAAGGAAATCAACCCTGAGTGCTCACTGGAAGGACAGATTGTGAAGCTGAGGCTCCAGTACTTTGGCCACCTCATGAGAAGAGAAGACTCCCTAGAGAAGACCCTGATGCTGGGAAAGATGGAGGGCACAAGGAGAAGGGGACGGCAGAGGACGAGATGGTTGGATAGTGTTTTTGAGGTTACCAGCATGAGTTTGAGCAAACTGCGGGAGGCAGTGGAGGACAGAGGTGCCTGGCGTTCTCTGGTCCATGGGGTCACGAAGAGTCGGACACGACTAAACGACTAAACAACAACAAAATGTATATCGACCCTTAAGGACCTCTGCCCTCCTCGTCCCCGTTTCCTTTAGTGCTGTGCTTTTTAGATTTCAAGCCTGTGAGCAGAAAATGAGCATTTGAAAGATCTTCTTGGAGCCTTTTGTAGAAATGTAGGTTAAATACACTTTGAAGAAACAAATGACAATAAGCTCATTTTCCAGAATTCTGAATATATGTGATAAATTCATAGACTACATATTGCATTAAATAAAAGTTCATGTTGAATGTCCGGCATCTCAAGGCAGGCCAGGGAAAGGGCCCTGCCTGAACCCCGGGACAGCCACCACCAGTCCATGTGGACCAGGAATGGGGGGGACATCTTTGGCGCTCCAGATACTGTTGGACTCCAATACCCATCAGGCCCAACTGGCACAGCCAAGGGCCAGGAATGATGAGAGTTGTGGTCCAGCATCTCCGGGAGAAACATAGACATTCCCTGTCCCTTCCCACGTATCTAATTCTCCAAAGAGCCCTAGGAAATGAGAAAGAAGAGCATCAGGTCTGGATTCAAAGAAGGAGACAGAGAGAGTAAAGTTGGCAAAGGAAGAGGCAGCAAAAGGCATGGATTTCTCTCACTTACCAAGGTCTCAAGAGAAGTACTCAGGTGAAGGTGAGAGGAGCTGTTGTTAGAATTGTGGGCAGCAAGTCCTTTTATACGATTCTAGGACTGGAAATCCCTCCCTTGTAGATGAAAACTGTCTTCAGGTGTCCTACCTTCCCTGACTAATTGTGGCACATGGACTTCATCCAGCCATTCCTGAGCCGCCCTGTATTCATTAGCATGTGTTTTATCCAATTCCATTCCCCTTTCATTATCCTCCTACTTACTGCTGTGGTTATGTAATGCACTTTGGCCATTGGTCCATCTGGCCATTGGTCCATCTAGCTCAATATTATCCTCCCCTTTCTGGCTGGGGAGTGTAGGATTCAATCCTGCTTAGGGGTCTGTTCCAAAGTGCATTCTCTGTGTCTTTTTGCCTGATGCTCCACTTCCTGATCTTCCCTTGATCTTTCTGGTTGGGCTCATGAAGGGTGTTCCAGTGCAATTTCAGGGAGAAAATTGGCTAGAAACTCACATAGAACTCTGGCTGTTTGCTAGCCAGCCAAAACTAGTAATTTCTGAATTCGATCATTGTGGTTTGCAGAACTTTCGTTGGTTTTATTAATAAATATATCCTTTTCACCTTCATGAGGCTTCATTCTGAGTGGCGGTGGGGGGGGGGGGAATGACAAATACCTACAAAAAATAATAACAGAACACTAAATGACTTACGGCATGGAAATATGGCAAAATGAGCTTGCAAATGATAAAATGAGAACCTGAAACTGAAATTCTTTGTCCATCCTTTCATCCAAAATTGCAAGAGAAGTCTTTCAATGCATCTCTGTGCCCATCCTCACATCCAAAAGAGAGGGACGGGAGTAGGATAAACCCATTGCTTCTCTCCCCCAGTAACAACTAGTGACTGTGCCTCTGCTCTCACCTGAAGGAGAGACGCCAATCATGGTTGCACAATCTACAAACATGGATCAGAATAGAGCTGAGATGGCATTCACCAAAATGCCAAAATCTGAAATGATGCATCAATTACTGCAACCCAGAACCAATAATGATGAAAGCAACAATACATCAAACATGAAGGAGCAACATCACAAACCAATTAGCAGGAACAGAGTGAGTATCCAAAATGAGCTGCTGCCTCCATCTCAAGCTGAACCACAAATGCAATTGAAAAACAACCCTTTTTCAATATAGCACATGAAATCCCCACAGATAATTCGAATGTGTAATCATTTTGGCCAGCATACACTTATCAATTTTGGTTCTTCAGGATTGACTCAGTAGATCAAAGCGCCTAAGTGGCTGTAACACCCATCCCTTCCCTATATCAGCATCTATTTCAGAATTGTTTATTTCTCTTTTATCCTATGTTATTTTGTAAAGGTTGCATGAAAGCTTCCATCCACAATAGGGTCATTTTCCCTAAATGAAAAATACAGAAGTATACATGGTCACAACACTGAGATTGCTGGCAATGAAAGTGACTTAATATTTTGTCAGCATTTTTCATATGCAAGCCTCCTGGAGAAACCCTGGTTGACACAGAAATTGCTCCCTCAAGGTATATCTCCACTGATTCTTTGTGATCAGTTCCAGTCTGGCTGGCAGATAGTAGTCCTGAAATCTCTGCAGAAATTGGGCCTTGCTCCTCAAGCCATCTTAAATTTGGGAATGGATCAGGCAAGATCCGTGGTCAGCAAATAATTATGGACATAGAGAGACAACAGGACTGCTTAAGGTCCCCTGTTTACGTAATTGCAGAACACAAGAGATATTGCTGTCCCGGCAGCATATCTCCATTTCCTCATATCCAGTGATGTATTCTGCCTGCAGATGAGCAGAGGTGATTAATTCACATTTTCATGAGTGAGCTATGTTGATCAAGGAGATGACTAAATCCACTTTGTCTCAATTTTGGAATACCCGTTTCTTTTCCCCCAGCTAGAGCTAAAAATATTTTCCGATTAGGAAGTTATTGTTCTTTAAATAGGCCATGGGTTGTTTTCTGCTTTCCAAAGAAGAGATATGCTTATGGTACATAGTATGGAGTTTATTGCCCCACAGGCTCTGCATTGGTGCTGTCCAATTCCCAGTTCCATTATGCGGCTTTAATCCTACTTTGTGTTAGTCTATGAATGTCTTCATGGAATGGGACATGAAAAAAGAAAACACGTATATATATGCGGGGGAAACACAGGCTTGTTCTCTCACAGTTGTCACTAGCGTGACAGGTCTAAATTTCATTTTCATAGAGCCTGCAGGCAACAGGGTGGCAGCTCATTGGATCTCCTGAGAAGGAGAAGGGGTTGAGACTTTTAGAAAACTAACCCTTATGGGGGGGGCATTTCCCCCTACAAACGTCCCACCCAACTCTGAGTATTTTGAGAGGTATTTCCTTTCCTCCAAACTCAATTAGCTCTTGGTTGTTGCTTTTCTTCACATTTGTCTTCTCACCATAATAAAATATTTGAGGGGGCTGCCACCCCCAAGCTGATGGACATTGCCATTCAATTAGTGTGTGTGCACTGTGTTATGTGATCAATTATGTAGGGCAGAGCTTACCTCCCCCAAAAATATTTTATTCAAGTTGGCAGCATGCCCACAAAATTCCCACACAATGCTGAGCTATTTGTCATGGTGCTTCTTCCCAATTTCCCACATTTTATGGTGCAATTTATTTTTGGAGAGTAAAATAAACCACTTACAAAAAGGGGGTTATGTTTCTCAGGGATATGGAACAAAGTTGGTGTTGGTGCTGGAGTGAGGGGCAAGCATGAAAGAAACCCACAGAGAGCAGGTGCTATGCTGAAGCTAATTTTAATACATAAGAGGAAGGCACTGATTTTCATTCCAGAAACAAAGGAAGAATTGTCTTCAAGACATTGCAATAAGGTAATTCAAACATTGATCTTGATGACACTGATAATACATACACATTCAGAATTGTATTGTTATGTTTCTATGGCATTCAAGCACAATACAAGTTGGATGCATTCAAACATTTGCCCCTCAGCTGGAGATACATTCCACAGCAAAACCACAGTAGTAGTAGTAGAAGACGAAGAAGAAGAGGAAATGCATAGTGAATAGATGTTGGGATCAACACATCCTAGAAAGCAGCTGCACATTTGTAAGGCAAGCATGGATGAGCCAAACATCTGGGAATCCTGCAAACCTGGTAGTTTAACTGGGGATGCTTGGCATTTCTGGCACCAAGGCCCATGAGATCATCAATTGTGAAGCCATGCCAAGTTCATCAGTTGCCGGTGAGGGCATTCTGCCGGTCTGAGTGCTCCCTTTAATAGCATGAATAGCATCCAGAGCAGCCGTATCCCAGGCCAGCTCCAAAGGAGGATGTGCCCCCACAGCCAGTATATCCTCCCACATAAGCTGCCTCACACTAGGCAGAGAGTATTGGTCCTGGGAGGATCACAACAACTGGAAGTGGCTCGATGAATACTTGCGATAGTGGTAACGGATTGATGCGATCAACACTGGCGGCAGGATTTATAGCGAGGCTACTTGATGGCACTCCAGCCCTAGAGCCTCCGTAGTCCCCATAGATTCTACAAAGAATTATCACATTTGATGCCCCTATCCTACCACTTAGGAGAAATTTGTATGCCATGAAATTAAATCATCTGTTATTGAAGTGGGCCAAAGAGAATAATACCTCAGGAACTGATCAAACTCATTTTCGAAACGGTCATTCTGCAAAATGCCTGCATTTTTAGGGGTGTTAGAAGATGTTTAATTCAGGAAGAAGGAGGATGGGGACAAAAGTAGAATGAGCTGCCTCTGTCTTCCATCGATTCTGGTCTCACCCATTTCGTGGCTTCATGAATATGTCAGCAGTCTCATTTTGTTTCTAGAGTATGAGTGGAGGATTTCCCCCCCTTTAAAATACAATTTCAGGTGGTAAGTGGCAGGAAGGAGCAGGGCCCTCAGACACTCACACAGGAGAGTCCTCCTCTCCATAAAAAAGAAAGCCCACCAAATTACATAACATTCCCACATGCTCCCATGTATCCATAGTAGCAAACTTAGAGCCATGTGCAAATTTATGTCCCCTCCTGACCTTCCATGGCTAAGAAGCATAATAAGCTCATTTTGTTTCTAGAGTATGAGCGGAGGATCTTTTTCTTTTAAATACAATTGCAAAGTGAACAGAGGCAGACTTCCTTAAGCGTGAATCTTCCACGGGTTTTCAAGGTCATCCCGCTTCCTCCCATTTCCTTTTCTCTGCCTCTCTCTCTGAGATTTTGGAGTGAGAATACTAATAGATCTACCCAGATAAAAGAGGCTTGGTCACAAGTGATGTATTCTGCCTGCAGATGAGCAAAGGCGATTAATTCACATTTTCATGAGCTAGCTATGTTGATCAAGAAGATGAATAAATCCACTTTGTCTCAATTTTGGAATACCTGTTTCTTTTCCCCCAGCTAGAGCTAATTCCCCCCCCCCCCCGATTATGAAGTTACTGTTCTTTAAATAGGCCATGGGCTGTTGTCTGCTTTCCAAAGAAGAGAAATGCTTATGGTATATAGTATGGAGTTTATTTCCCCACAGTCTCTGCATTGGTGCTGTCCAATTCCCAGTTCCATTACGCGGCTTTAATTCTACTTTATGTAGGTTTATGAATATCCTCATGGAATGGGACATGAAAAAAAGAAAACATGTATGTATGTGTATGTATATATATATATATATATATATATATATATGAGGAAAACACACAGGCTTGTTCTCTGCTGTCATTTGTGTGACAGGTCTAAATTTCCATTTTCATAGAGCCTGCAGTAAACAGGGTGGCAGCTCATGGGATCTCCTGGGATCTCCTGAGAAGGAGAAGGGGTTGAGACATTTGAAGAACTATCCCTTATGGGGATAGGGCTGTTTCCCCCTACAAACTTCCCACCCAACTCTGAGGTATTTTCCTCCAAACTCAATTAGCTCTTGGTTGTTGCTTGTGGGTCAAGACCCCGAGGCCTCCATGGAAGCTGGAACAAAAGGGAAGTCCCCTTGGCTGTGTGGCTGTTTTAAAGGGGATAAGCCATGGCCCCTGGCTGCTGGATTGGCCCCTGGCTGCTGGATTGGCCTCCTCCCACAGACGATGTGCCACCACAGGCAGTGTATCCTGCCACACGAACTGGCTCACACATGGCAGCGAGAACTGCTCCTGGGAGGGTCAAAACTAATGGAGGTGGCCGGATGACTAGTTCCGATGGTGGTACCTGAGTTATGCAACCAACACTGGCAGAAGGATTTATAGCGAGGCTACTTGATGACACTCCACCACCACTTGAACCCCAAAAGCCCCCGCTTCCCCAGCTTCCCCCAAAACCCCTAGGGCCCCCATATTCCCCCAAGCCACAACTTGATTTCAGTGAGCCCAGACCGCCAACTGGGTAACAGCAGGAGGAATTGTAGCCATAGGTCATTTTTGAGAGATGGGTACTGGATCTGAAATGATGATGAGCAAACATTCATCCAATTTATTCATGATTCATGCATCCAATTTATAACAAAACAACAACCATAACAACAAGCCCTACCATCAGCCGTGAAGAAGAAGAAGGAGAGGAAGAAGGGGAGATTATAACACAATCTGCAAGTACGTTAAAAACATCCCCTATCATAAAAAAATCCCAAGCCAGTTATAGTGCAGTAGTCCAGCCATGGAGACCTCTTGGTGGTGTCCAATTTCCTGTAATATTAACTTTTTGCTTCAGCTCCCTGGCCCTTGGCCAAATTGGCTGAGCTTGATGCTACCTGGAATGCAACAACTTTATGGCAGCCACATGGTCCCCACCCTTTCTCCAGCAACAGAAAGCAGACATGTTCCATCATCCATGCCACATCCCTTATGATATTTGGCAATGGAAGGTATATGGCTTCAAAATCACCTCTTCCTTCCTCACCCCCTTTCCCTTTTATGCTGTGCTTTTTCAGTTGCAAAGCTAAACTTGCACCAAGAAACTGCACCCTTCAGTGTTTCATTTTGTTTTCATTTCTGATTTTTTGCAACATGTTCTAGGAGCCCTGCCAAATACACCTTGGAGAAAGAAATGCCTGGCATCTCAAGGTAAGGCAGGAAAGGGACCCTGCAGAAAATGAGGAGAGCCCCCAGCACCAGTCTGTGTGGACCAGGAATAGGGTGGGGGTATCTGTGAGCCTCCAGGTGTTGCTGGACTCCAACACTCATCAGGCCCCGCTGGCACAGGCAATGGCCAGGAATGATGGGAGTTGTAGTCCAGCAACTCTGGGAGGACCATCGATATTCCCCGTCCCTCCTGTAGACAGGACTGAACTAGATGGAGGATAGCTCTGACTCCAAATGAAAGGAGTCTTCCTTCATAGCCGAAGTGCCCGTAGGAAATGAGAAAGAAGATGAGCAAGGAGAGGCAGGTCTGGGTTCAACGAAGGAGACAAAAAGAGTGAAGTTTGGACAGGAAGAGGCAGGAAAAGGCATGGAGTTCTCTCACTTACCAAGGTCTCAAGAGAAGTACTCAGGTGAAGGTAAGAGGAGCTGTTGTTAGAATCGTGGGCAGCAAGTCCTTTTATATGATTCTAGGACTGCAAGTCCCTCCCTTGTAGACGAAAACTGCCTTCAGGTGTCCTACCCTCAAAGGCCCTGAGTAATTATTGGAAGCAGACTTCATCCTGAACCGCCCTGTATTCATTAGCATGTGTTTTATCCAATTCCATTCCCCTTTCATTATCCTGTTGTTGACTCCTTTTTATGATTTAAGACACTTATTAAATTGGTGCCAACTCCCCTCCATAAAGAATGTAGGTGTGTCTAGGCTACAAGGCCCCTGTCTACTGAATTCTAGAGATTTGTGTAAAGCCCATCTTCCCATGCTGGTATGGGTTTATCTGTTTTAAAGATGCCCTTTAAAACTTCCCTTATAATCCCTACATATGTTTGCTTTAAACAAAGCCCTCTAAATTGAATTCGGGGGACATCAGCCTCAAAGGGAGCTTCCTGGTGCAGTCTGGCCATTGGTCCATCTAGCTCAATATTATCCTGCCCTTTCTGCCTGGGGAGTGCTGGATTCATTCATGCTTAGGGGTGTGTTCCAAAGTGCATTCCCTGTGACTTTCTGCCTGACGCTCCACTTACTGATGGCTCTCGATCTTTCTGGTTGGGCTCATGAAGGGTGTTCCAGTGCAATTTCAGGGAGAAATGTTGGCTAGAAACTCACCAAGAACTCTGGCTGTTTGCTAGCCTGACAAAACTAGAAAAAATACTTCCCTCCTTGTAATTTCTGAATTTGATCATTGTGGTTTGCAGAAATTCCGCTGGTTTTATTAAAAAATATATCTTTTTCACCTTCATGATGCTTCATTGTGAATGGGGTGGGGGGGTGACAAATACCTACAAAAAATAATCTCAGAACACTGAATGACTGACGGCATAGAAATAGGGGGAAATGAGCTTGCGCATGAGAAAATGAGAACCTGAAACTGAAATTCTTTGTCCATCCTTTCATACAAAATTGCAAAAGTAGGATAAACCCATTGCTTCTCTCCCCCAGTAACAACTAGTGACTGTGCCCCTGCTCTCACCTCAAGGAGAGATGCCAATCATGGTTGCACAATATACAAACATGGATCAGAATAGAGCTGAGATGGCATTCACCAAACATGCCAAAATCTGAAATGATGCATCAATTACTGCAACCCAGAACCAATGATGATGAAAGCAACAATACACCCAGCATGAAAGAGCAACATCACAAACCAATTAGCAGGAACAGAGTGAATTTCCAAAATGAGCTGCTGCCTCCATCTCAAGCTGAACCACAACTGCAAATGAAAAACAACCCTTTTTCAAAATAGCACATGAAATCCCCATGGATAATATGAATGTGAAATCATTTTGGCCCGAATAAAGACAGCAATCTTAGTTCTTCAGGACTGACTCAGTAGATCAAAGCTCCTAAGTGGCTGTAACACCCATCCCTTCCCTATATCAGCATCTATTTCATAATCATTTATTTCTCTTTTATCCTATGTCATTTTGTAAAGGTTGCATGAAAGCTTCCATCCACAGTAGGGTCATTTCCCCAAAATGAAAAATACAGAAGTATACACGGTCACAACATTGAGATTGCTGGCAATGAAACTTTTTTTTTTTTTGTGCATAATTTTTATTGGTTTACAAAATCAAAATACAAACAAACATAACGATTCTCTACATATTCTATAAGAAGATGACTTCCTTCAGTCTTACCACGAATTGTCCATACTACTAATAAACATTATTTCTGCGTTTCTTTGTTTGTAATGCCATAAGTCATTTCCATTTGTACATTTCCTTTTGGACATTACCCTTTACCTCTTACAGAGCATCTTTGAAACCCACCAGAGTTATCTGATCATCGATTAGATTTTCCAGATATTTTGTGAAACTTTCCCAGTCTTTGACAAACCTCTGATCCTTTATGTATCTGATTTTTCCTGTCGACCTGTCCATCTCCGCATATTCTAATAATTTCGATCTCCAATCCTCCAATGACGGTATACCCTCTAATTTCCAATTTTTGGCTATTAAGACCCTTGCTGCTGTTGTTGCATATTGGAATAGCTTATGATCTTTCTTCTTGATCTCCCTTCCCACCAGACCCAGCAGGAACGCCTCCGGTCTTTTAACAAAGGTATATTTTAACATTTTCTTCATTTCATTGTATATACTCTCCCAAAACCCTTTAACCTTTTGGCATTCCCACCACATATGGTAGAAAGTTCCCTCCTTTTCCCTGCACTTCCAACATTTATTGCTAGATCCGTACATTCTTGCTAGTTTTGCAGGGGTCAGATACCAGCGATAGAACATTTTCATTAGGTTCTCTTTTAATAACACACAGGCCGTGAATTTAAGGTGTTGGTTCCAGAGTTTTTCCCACTCTTCGAAATAGATATTGCGACCCAGATCTCTAGCCCAATGTATCATTACTGCCTTAACTTCCTCGTCAACTAGGTTCCAATCCAATAATTGTTTATACATTTTGGACAGAGTTTTTGTATTATTTTCCAAAATCTCGTTTTGAAATCTAGAACTCTTGTCAGCATAACCTTTATCTTTAACATCTTTCCTAAACATTCCGTTTATCTGATGGTAATGCAGCCAGTCATACACTTGGGACTTAACCTGGTCGTACGGCCTCATTTTCCACTTTCCTTCCTCCTTCATTAATAGTTGTTCGTAAGTTACCCATTTGGCTCTCCTATCGCTCTTTTTAACCGCCATAGCTTCTAGTGGTGACAGCCATTGTGGCGTTTTAGGTTCCAAAACATCTCTGTACCTTTCCCACACTTCCATTAGAGGGCCCCTGAAGATGTGATTTCCAAATTCTTTGTGCACTTTCTTCCTCTCATGCCACAAGTATGCGTGCCACCCGAATCGATTATCGTGGCCTTCTAAGTCTAGCACTTCCGCCTCTTCTAGTTTTATCCATGTTTTGACCCAGCACAGGCATGATGCCTCAAAATATAATTTCAGGTCTGGCAGGGCGAAGCCTCCTCTTTCTTTAATATCCGTTAATAGTTTAAATTTTATTCTCGGCTTCCTTCCCTGCCAGATAAATTTGGAAATCTCCCTGTGCCAGGTTTTGAATATTTTTGTGCCTTTGATCACCGGGATGTTTTGAAAATAAAATAGTATTCTTGGAAGTACCGACATTTTAATTGTGGCTATTCTACCCCAGAATGACAGTTTAAGTCTGCCCCACGTTTCTATATCTTTTTTGACTCTTTTCCACGTTGTTTCATAGTTGTTTTTAAATAAATCTATGTTCTTAGACGTTACCCATATGCCCAGATATTTCACTTTTTTGGTTACTTCTATTTCTGTTTCTCTTTGTAGTTCCTCGATTTTATCTGCCGACATATTTTTAGTTATTATTTTTGTTTTCCTTTTATTTAATTTAAAGCCCGTTACTTCCCCATATTGATCAAATTCTGCCAATACCTCTTTTATTGAGTCGAGTGGATCTTCCATTGTTACAACCAGGTCGTCTGCGAAAGCCTTAGTCTTATATTCGTGTTGACCGACCCTGATTCCTTTGATTTCTTTATTATCTCTAATGGAATTAAGTAGAACCTCTAGTATCATTATAAATAATAATGGGGACAGCGGGCATCCTTGTCTTGTTCCTTTGGTTACTATTATTTCGGTCGACTCCACATTATTTATTATTAATCTTGCTCTTTGTTCGGTATAAATTGCTTTTATCCCATTGTAAAATTCAGTACCTACTTCCATATATTCCAGTTGTTTCAGCAGGAATTCCCAGTTTACATTGTCGAACGCTTTTTCAGCGTCCACAAATAACAATAAACCTTCTTTGTCGCATCTTTCTGTTAAGTATTCTATAATATTGATAACATTCCTTATGTTATCTTTCATTTGCCTTCTTGGCAGAAAGCCGGCTTGGTCTTTATGAATACTTTCTACCAATACAGTTTTTAGTCTCCTTGCCAGGACTCCTGTAAAAATCTTATGATCTATGTTTAACAGGGAGATCGGTCTATAATTTTTAATTTGTTCTAGGTCTGAATCTTGTTTGGGGATTAGTGTAATCAATGCCTCCTTCCACGTCTCTGGTATTTCTCTTTCCTTAAGAATGTTGTTCATCACTTCTTGTAGTGGATTCACCAATACCGATTCCAACTCTTTATAGTATCTACTGGTTAACCCATCTGGGCCTGGGGCTTTCCCATTTTTTAGGTCTGTTATTATTGCTTTAATTTCTTCTGTCTCGATTGGGGCGTTTAACTCTTCTTTTGCAGCTGTAGTAATTTTGTTAATATTTTTGGATTTTAGATATCTCTCTATTTTTCTCGTCATATTTTTTCCTGTATTTTTAAAGAGTCCTCCATAGAAGTCCGTAAAGGCTCTCCTTATTTCTTTTGGCTTGTTTATCTCTACTCCTTCCACCACTATCTTATTTATTATACTCTGTTCTTTCCTTTTTTTCAATTGCCACGCTAAAAGCTTCCCTGGTTTGTTGGCATATTCAAAATTCCTCTGTCTCAATCTTTTAACCTTCCATTCTATCTCTCTATTTATCAGCATTGCGTATTGGGCTTGTAGTACCTTGATATTTTCTTTTATTTTCTTATTTTTTGGGTTTTGACTTAATTTCTGTTCATTCTCCATTATTTGTTGTGCGATTTCTTTTTTTCTTTTTTCCCTCTTTTTATTTTTAATTACGCTCTGTTGAATAAAGAAACCCCGCATCACCGCCTTGCCTGCATCCCAGACCACCCTTGGCTTTGTACCTTTGCCTAAGTTGTCCTCAAAATATTCTTTTAGTCTATTTTGGGCCTTTTCTACTATCTCTTGGTCATCCAACAGATAGTCCTTTAACTTCCATCTATTTAATCTACTTTCTTGCCCTTTCAATTCCATTTTTACTGGGTTGTGGTCTGAGATTGTTCTGGCCTGGATCTCTACCTTTTTCGATCTTAAAACTAATTCTTTCGAAATCCAAATCTGATCCAGTCTTGATAGTGACTCGTTGGGTTCTGAATGGAAGGTGTATTGTTTTTCCAGGGGGTATTTATATCTCCAAATATCCACTAAGTTACAGTTTTGGACCAGGGAAAAGAAAGTTCTGGGTAACTTCCCTTCTTTACCTTTGGTATTCCTTTGTCTGTCTGACTCTAACGACACCACACCGTTCATGTCTCCCAACAATATAATTTTCTGGTCTGCGTAGTCAGATAACTTTTCTTCAAGTCTCCCGTAAAACTCTGATTTATTGTCATTGGGGGCATATATTCCCACTATTATTATCTTTTCTCCCTGCCAGTTAATTTGGACTGCTGATATCCTTCCTTCTTCGTCTTTGAATAATTGTTTCGCTTCAATTTGTTTATTAATGTAAATAACTACCCCCCTCTTTTTACTCTGATCTGAGGATATAAATTCATTTCCTAATCTATGATTGATCAAAATTCTTTTGTGCTTCCTCGCTATATGCGTCTCTTGGAGACAAATAACATCTAGGCCTTCCTTCTTCAGAATATACTCAATTTTATTCCTCTTTCCCTTATCGTTCATCCCATTAACATTCCAACTGTAAACCTTTAACACCATTTTGATTTAATTGAGAGAGAGGAAGAGGAGTGGCTGTTGTTTCTTTTTTAGATTTCTTCTTCCGTCACTCCCTCCTCTCCCTCCTCCCCTCCCGAATTCCTCCCTCCTCCCTCCAGGTCCCCCCCGGTTCCCCCCTCCCCTCCCCCACCCCCTCTCCTTTGCGGTTTCAGTTCTTTATATTTCCTCAAAAACTTGTCTGTTTCTTCTGGATTTGACAATTTTTGTCTCTTGCTTCTATATGTAAAGGAGATGCCTTCGGGAAACTCCCACTTAAACTCAATGTTATTCCTTTTGAGTATCTGTACCAATTCTCTATAGGTATCCCTACGTTTTAGGAGCCTAACTGGGATGTCTTTAAAAATCACAATGGTATTCCCTTCAATGTTTAACCTTTTCTCTCTGTTTTTTTGGAGAACCCTATTTCTTATTTCTCTATCCTTAAACACAACTAGGCAGTCTCCTACGATTCTTTTATTCTTTGGTGTCTTAGTTTTTAGTCTGAAAGCCGATTGCACTGCCTTTTCAACCTCTTCTGTTGGTGCTTCCAGCCAGGGAGCTAATTCTATTATTAGTTTCTCTTTTATATTTTCTCCCGGGGCTTCGGGTATCCCTCTCATCCTAAGATTAGACTCCCTCTGTCTTAGTTCATTCATGGCAATCCAGTCTTTCATATCCTCTTGGCTTTTGTTCAAATCCAGAATCTCAGCTCTGATCTTTTCCTTCTCGCGCCTTACATCTCTCACTTCTGCTTTTGTCTTTTTCAAACCTTCCTCCACTGTCTGTGTCCTCCTGAATACCTCTTTCAGTTGACTCTTCAATTCACTAACTGTTTCGTCTAGCTTCTTATCTACTTCCCCTATTCTGTGTTCCACTTGCTCTAGTTTACGCTCTACATTTGTCTCACTCTGTTTTATCTCCGCAAACATTCTCAAAATCTCTGCTCTGAAATCCCCCTCTTGCTTTGATCCTTTCCTTTCCACTGGTGTTCCTCCTTCAGGTCTTTTCCCAGTGTTTGACATTCTTAATGCTAGAGGAGATCTGATACTTAATACTTAGTACAGCAGATAATATGATTACAACACTTTTAAACTGAGATTAGTTTGCCCTGATTAGTTCTACCCCACAGTTTTTTATCCGTCCTTAAATTATTCACGTAAAACCACTTATTCTTTTTCACTGTGTTACACCCTTAGGGATATTCAGATAAACCCACGGGTTTGAGGTTCATATATCTGAAAGTTCATACGTCGGCAGTGGAGATGTACCTTAGATATACCTTAGATTAGCACTGAAAAATTAAAGAGTTATTGAGTATTGTTTGGGTAGGGGGATCAAAAGTTTCCCCGTCAAGAATCCACACCCCTTCTACCTGTGAGAGACCAAGGGTAAGGAAGGGGAGAAAAGGGGAGAAAAAAAGGAGAGAGAAGAAGAGAGAGGGAAGAAGAGGGGGGGAGGAAGGGAGGAGAAGGAGAAATCAGGGGGTAAAGGTGTTGGATTAAGAATGGGGGAGAGAGAAGAAGAGAGGGCTAAATCAAATTGTAAAGTTCTACATGTAATAGTCACTCCGTCCACTAGATGGCGCTCTCTGTCGTTGTATAGCTTAGTTCTGAGGGGGAAGCTCACTGCGTAGAGAGTCTTACAGCACAAACCCCAAACACCCAAAGGATTCGACAACACAAAATAGCGGTGGAGTATCTGAGTAGCGCTGGCTGTCGCTGTTTAGTTCAAGGAAACAAACTCTTTGCACGTGCAAGCCAAGGGTCCAGCTGCGTAAATGGAGGCTGTATCCCAATCCTTAAGCAATCCGCTGAGATCAAGGAGAGTGCTGATAAGCCCAATCTAGCGCTGGGATATCGACAGGTAAACAGTAGCACAGTCACCAAGTTTCCAATCAAATTCGCCTGAGCTGCTGGAGAGGTAAATTTTTATTATTCTTTTTGTTCTTTGTTGTTCTTTTTAAACTGATCGCTAGCCCCTTCTGTTTCCGTTAATGGCGTCTCTCCTCTTCCGCTTTCCGCTGGGCATAGCGCTAAAAAATTGGTGTTTCCCAGCGCTCCTTTTAAGTTGTTTAGACTGTTCAATTTCAGTAACTTCTTCTTCTGTTCCCTGTTTAGACACCTCTTTTTCAGAGGGGGTCCGATATTTAGTGTAAGAGTCTTTTTAGGGAAACAAAATAGTCTCTAGTGGTGGTTCAATATGTTTACCCTTGCTCTGCTGTTTCTCTGCGTGTTTATCAATTCCTGATAAGGGCTGAACCCCTGTGACTTCACTTTTTACCCAGTCTGGCTGGCAGATAGCGGTCCTGAACTCTCTGCAGAAAGTGGGCCTTGCTCCTGAAGCCATCTTAAATATGGGATTGGATCAAGCAAGATCTGTGGTCAGGCAAATAATTATGGACATAGAGAGACAACAGGACTGCTTGAGGTCCCCTGTTTACATAATTGCAGAACACAAGAGATATTGCCATCCCGGCAGCACACCTCCATTTCCTCATATCCAGAAATGAAAGAAGGGCTTTCAGATTGCTGGTAATGAAACTGATTACATATTTTGGAGGCTGGGTTGTTGCAAGAGAATTCTGCCTTTTAAAGAAATGGGAGGGGAAAGCAAGCTCCTCGCCTTGTCACTTCTGTGGACTTCTCCTGTGCCTGCCCAGCACTCAGGTCAGAATCCAGCTGCCCCCTAGACTCTTCCTTCCCCAGACAACACAGGGGAGGGGAGAAGCATGATCTAGCAAATAGGATGAAGGAGAGGACTAGACAAAGGCGAAAACCCCACAACACAAGTACTCAAGCAAGGGTTTCTCTTTACACACAAAGAGCCAATTATTTGGGGAGGAAAGAAATTGTAGTTCCAAGAACCTGAAGACATCATGAGTAATTATTGAAAGGATTAATAATAGTAGGACAATTTGTTGTGTCTAATCCAAATAGAACAGAGGGAGACTTCCTTATGCATGAAGCTTCTATGGGCTTTCAAGCTAATCTTGCTTCTCTCTCTCTCATTCTCTTTCTGTGTCTCTGTGATTTTGGACTCAGCACAGTAATAGATATGCTCAGACATAAGAGCCTTAGTCACGTGGTGTGGTAAACTTGCCCCCAACCGCTCGCCCCTCCCTCACCTGTTTTTGCTCTCCGGCCAGACCAGGTTTCTTGAGCAGGGTTGGCAGGCACGTATACATTTACAAAAAAAAGGAACAAACTAGAACCGGTAAGGCTGCCACCACTCCCTTTGGTCCGGGGAACTCAGAGCCACAACCCAGGGAGAAGGCTGTGCCCAATTATTATTAGGTATCCCCACTCCACAAGTTGTATCCACAAACTTGCAGACAGAAATTCCATGGTAGAGCATAACCAAGCGTAAGGCTAGGAATTAGCTTTTCCCCCCGGAAAGGCACACAAACCAAACATAACTCCTGATTATTTTCAAATTCTCCAATGACCGGTCTGCGGGCTAATCAATCTAACTTCTGGCAGCTGGTCTCATTAAGAACCCAGAGCCTAAATCAAAGGGGTTTCCTCCCTTCCGTGAAGTTTATGCAGATGCACATTCTCGGGCAATCAAGGCCAGATAACATCACTGAGGGAATGCACATAACTTTGGACCCAGGTGTCAAAGCTTTCATTAAATCAGGGGTTTCCTTTCCCATAGTAAACCTCTCACACCCTGGGAGCCTGTTAGTCTGAGGTTAAAGTGACAAGACTTATTTCCCATGGTCCTTGTGGCTTGTTGGTTACCCACAAGGCCTCACTCTGGTTGCTTGACCAAGGAACAGCTTCTAAACAGCGACTAACTTTACTACACGTGGGATGGCCTGCCTGCAGATGAACAGAGGTGTTTAATTCACATTTTCAGGAGTGAGACATGTTGATCAAGGAGATGAATAAATTCATTTTTTCTCTATTTTGGAATACCTGTGGGTTTTTTTTAAACAATTACAGCTAACCATATTTTGGTTGTGTATACAGTAAATTGAGTAGGTGCTAAAGGATCAAATAAAACATTCCTAATCTCTTGAGTGACTAATAAGCATAGTAAGCCTTTACAAGGAATTAACACATTTTATGTTCTGGAGCTGTGGAAATGTGTGGTCTTGATTTTCATCTCAAATACCATATTTCAATTCAAATTTCCTGGGATTTCTCTAGTACAGATTTATAATCCTACTGCCTATCATGAGAAATTTGTATGCTATTGTCAGGGAACTGCCACCGGAGCCCAGGGTGGTGGCAAGGCTCCCAGACGCTGGAGAGGGAACCAGCAGGGAGAGAGGGAGAGTTTCCGCTGAGGAAGGAGAGGAGGAGGGGACGTCGGAGGGAAGGCTCAGGAACGCTTCCAGCGAGACCAGTGGAGATGTAGCACCCTGCTTGTGGTTAACGCTTAGCTGGAATGAAATATTCAACCCAGCAATAGAGAAATTAAAATAGTAATTTATTTGTCAGACAAATAAATGAGAGGCACAGTGGTATATGGTTACCAAGCTCTGGCCTGGCCTCCTGCCATTCTGGCCAGCACTTATATTTCCTTAATCCAGCCCCCTTGCTCCTCCTGTGGCTGCCTCTGTCCAATCAGCCTGGTTGAAATTCCTATTGGCTGTTTGCTAGAACCAATCACAAAAGATACACCCATTTCCTTTTGTCCTTTTATGGGACACAAAGAGCTATATATTCTTATATCTATAAATGACAAATAAGTAGTAATACATCTTACATGTGTCTCAACAAGGAATCTTAATTACCAGCTCACCTCTTGCCCTCCTTGCCCTATTGCCTTCCAAAACAGATGGTTAATCTTAAATTTTTATCTTCAAGGATCTTGAGTTCACATCATCATTGAAAGATCTCCTTCATTTGGAGGTGTCTAAACAAAAGGCCTGACAACCATATATCAGGAGTGCTCGATGGCGTCTCCTGTCTGGCAGGAGGCTGGGCTCATTTGCCCCTCTGGTCTCCTATTGCAATATGACTCTATGAAATAAGAATTTAACATTTCTTTCTTTCTAGATCCTTTGCATAATTACATTTAAGCTAATATATTTCATACATTATCATAGGTAGCCTTTTAAAAGAATTAACCTTCTCAAAGTGAAAAAAGGAAGGAACAGTTTCCAGCCTCAAAATAAGATAGGAAGAAACCTATCTTCTCCAGCCAAGCCAGTTGCTTTCTTTTCCATTTGCTCTTGGCCTTTTTAACCTTAGGAAGAAGATATGGCTCATTTTACTATTTACCAACCCTTAATTTGTAGGGTCAGTGTAACCTTGGCTCTCAGCCTGTAATTCCCTTTTTACGACTTTGAGAATTGTTTTCTGCTATAAATCAGGGGCCCCCCTTGTCTAGGAGGAAAAACATCTTGCCAAGGTTTTTTAGTCTTCTGCCTGGCATGAAACATTTGAAAATCTTTAAGCTCATTTTAATATACAGGCCCTGATCGAAATATATAAGCTCTGATAAAAATGCAGGCTTATGATTAGATGCCTCAGAGAGAGCTCAGGACCTCCCCTTGGGATGCCCACTCTGCGCAGAAAGCTGTCGCGCAGGGAATCTAGGCGGAGACTCACTGTCAAGGAGCTTTTATGTTGGAAGAAATTCAGGAAACGCCCACTGACGGATTCTGCCAGTGATTAAGGCAGTCACACAATTATGGCTGTCCGGTCAGGGAAAGTTATTAGCCAACTACTCAGCTTGGAGCGGTTCGGCGCTTTCGCACAAGCCACCCCTTATCCCATTACAGCTATGAAATTAAATAACCTGTTATTGAAGTGGGCGAAAGAGAATAATACCTCAGGAACTGAGCAAAGTAGTATTTCAAAATGGCCATTCTGCAAAATGCCTGCATTTTTAGGGATGGGGGAGATGTTCAATTCAGGAAGGAGGAGGATGGGGACAAAAGTAGAAAAAGAGCTGCCTCATTTTGTGGCTTCATGAGTATATCAGCAGTCTCATTTTGTTTCTAAAGTATGAGTGGAGCATGTTTTTCTTTTAAATACAATTGCAAAGTGAACAGAGGCAGACTTCCTTGTGCGTGAATCTTCCACGGGTTTTCTAGGTAATCCTGCTTCCTCCCATTTCCTTTTCTCTGCCTCTGTCTCTGAGATTTTGGAGTGAGAATACTAATAGATATACACAGATAGAAGAGGCTTGGTCACAAGTGATGTATTCTGAGCAGAGGTGATTAATTCACATTTTCATGAGCTAGCTATGTTGATCAAGGAGATGAATAAATCCACTTTGTCTCAATTTTGGAATATCTGCTTCTTTCCCCCCAGCTAGAGCTAAAAAAAATTTCCGATTATGAAGTTATTGTTCTTTAAATAGGCCATGGGTTGTTGTCTGCTTTCCAAAGAAGAGAAATGCTTATGGTATATAGTATGGAGTTTATTCCCCCACAGTCTCTGTATTGGTGATGTCCAATTCCCAGTTCCATTATGTGGCTTTAATTAATATCTTACATTTCTTTGAGTTTTCCTGTGCTCTCACACCCTTCAAAGTTGATTCTGATGGGTCTGGACATCCTTCAACTCCTAGAAACTTAAAAGAAAAGCATGAAAATGTAATAATTTCAGGGTTCACAGGAACAGACAAGGTAAACAAGAATGCTTTTAGATCTTTTCTCAAAGTTAATCATAAGGATGATAGACACACTTCAGTGTGGAATGTGTTCCAAAAGGGGGGAGCTGCCTGGAAGAAGACCATCTCATGAGGTTGCAACAGAGACAAGCCCATTGGTGACACCACCAAGACGCCTCCATTGCTGGACTGCTGCACACTTGCTGGATTGGGTATTTTTAAAGATAGGGTTTTTTAAAATGGATTGCAGATTGTGTTATAATCTCCTTTTCTTCCTCTCCTTCTTCAGTGACGGAGGTAGGGCTTGTTGTTTTGGTTGTTGTTTTGTTATAAATTGGATGTGTGAATCATGAATAAATTGGATGAATGTTTGCTTATCATCTTTTCAGATCCAGGACCCATCACTCCAAAATGTCTCCTAGCTTTGGCACTGCCTACAGTGCTTTTGTGCTAATGGGGATCGATGGGGGCTATGGAGCCTTTGGGGGCTTAAGTGATGGTGGAGTGCGTTCAAGTAGCCTCACCATAAATCCTGCTGCCAGTGTTGATCACATCATTCAGGTACCAGCATCAAAAAAGATCATTTATCCAGCTCCAGTTGTTGTGACCCTCCCAGGACCAAGACTCTCTGCCTAGTGTGAGCCAGCTCGTGTGGGAGGATATACTGGCTGTGGGGGCACATCCTCCTTTGGAGCTGGCCTTTGATATGGCTGCTCTGAACGCTATTCATGCTATTAAAGGGAGCACTCAGACCAGCAGAATGCCCTCACTGTCCCCAGTTCAACCACCAGGTCTGCAGGATTCCCAGATGCTTGGCTCATCCAGGTTTGCCTTACAAATGTGCAGCTGCTTCCTAGGATGTGTTGATCCCAACTTCTATTCACTATGCATTTCTTCTTCTTCTTCTTCTTCTTCTTCTTCTTCTTCTTCTTCTTCTTCTTCTTCTTCTTCTTCTTCTTTGCTGTGGAATGTATCTCCAGTTGAGGCACAAATATTTGAATGCATCCAACTTGTATTGCACTTGAATGCCATAGAAACATAATATAATTCTGAAGGTGTATGTATTATCAGTGTCATCAATGTTTGAATAACCTTATTGCAATGTCTTGAAGACAATTCTTCCTTTGTTTCTGGAATGAAAATCACTGCCTTCCTCTTATGTATTAAACTTAGCTTCAGCATAGCACCTGCTCTCTGTGAGTTTCTTTCATGCTTGCCCCTCACTCCAGCACCAACATCAACTTTGATCCATATCCCTGAGAAACATAACCCCCTTTTTGTAAGTGGTTTATTTTACTCTCCCCCACAAAAAATGCATCATAAAATGTGGGAAATTGGGAAGAAGAAACACCATTACAAATAGATCAGCGTTGTGTGGGAATTTTGTGGGCATGTTGCCAACTTGAATAAAATATTTTTGGGGGAGGTAATCTCTGCCCCACATAATTGATCACATAACAATTGAATAGCAATGTCCATCAGCTTGGTGGCGGCAGCCCCCTCAAATATTTTATTATGGGGAGAAGACAAAGGTGAAGAAAAGCAACAATCCTAAGCTAATTGAGTTTGAAGGAAAAGAAATACCTTTCGAAATATCTCAGAGTTGGGTGGGAAGTTTGATGGGGGGAATGGCCCCACCCCCATATGGGTTAGTTTTCTAAATGTCTCAAACCCTTCTCCTTCTCAGGAGATCCCATGAGCTG
The DNA here is from genome assembly GCF_964106915.1 of Podarcis gaigeae. Taxonomy (NCBI): domain Eukaryota; kingdom Metazoa; phylum Chordata; class Lepidosauria; order Squamata; family Lacertidae; genus Podarcis; species Podarcis gaigeae. The sequence goes on from NC_139693.1 coordinate 7,266,017, forward strand.
CCACCTCGTTTACTGCAAGCTCTATGAAAATGAAATTTAGACCTGTCACACAAATGACATCAGTGAGAGAACAAGCCTGTGTCCCCCCCCCCATATATATACAGTGGGTTAAGTACTTAATTCGTTCCGGAGGTCCGTCCTTTATCTGAAACTGTTCTTAACCTGAAGCACCACTTTAGCTAATGGTGCCTCCTGCTGCTGCCGCACCGCCGGAGCATGATTTCTGTTCTCATCCTGAAGCAAATTTCTTAACCTGAGGTAATATTTCTGGATTAGCGGAGTCTGTAACCTCAGGCATCTGTAACCTGAAGAATCTGTAACCCCAGGTACCACTATATTAACCTCTGAAGTCAAAAGCACGATAACAAATTCCAAGAAGAGAGGTCCTCTCACACAAAGTTTAATTTAAAAGCAGACATAGCAACACCAGGAGAAAACACGGGAGCTGGAGACAAGGGAAGCCTCAACCTGAAATTGGGGGGGAAATGTCTATGTGGAGCCCTTTTATACAGTTTTGTTTGTTTAATTAGCCCCAAAGAGGTAATTATTATATGCAATCTGGCTGCACTTCCTGGATATTTGCTTGTTTGTGACCCTAAACCCAAGAGGATTCCTATCAAATACATCTCAAGAAGATTCCTTTCATTTGTCATCATGCCACCTCATTTAATTGCTGTGTGGTGTGGTTTCTACACCATTTGATTAGTGTTTTGGAGGCTTAATGGGAGGGAGGGAATAAGCCAATGTTGGCCACAGCAGAGTGCCTGGTGGCTGCCAAAAATGTCTAGACATTCATATGTCTAGATGTTCATTTTAGTATTCATTCCACTTTTCTCTGGAGGGATTTCATGTGCTATTTTCATAAAAGTTCTCTTTCATTTGCAGTTGTGCTTGGCCTTGAGATAGATGCAGCAGCTCATTTTGGAAGTTCATTCTGTTCCTGTTAATTGGCTTGCTTTGTTGCACCTTTAATAGTTGGTGTTTCTGTGACAAAATAATTTTCTGCTCTTCTTTTTAATTAGCTGGAAGTATTCTCGCCTTCATCATTATTGGTTTTGAGCCCCAATGACTGGTGAATCATTGCAAAGGCTGGAGTGTCTAGAGTATGACAGCTCAGCTCTATTCTGATCCATGTTCCCATAGTGTGAATACATGATCAGTATCTGCCACTTTAAACAGGATACCCTTAACCATGGAGGGGCAGGCAGAGGCTACAACCTCCCCTCCATCCAAGACTAGGCTTAGCCAATGCCTATCTGCCTTACAGAGTTGTGACAACTGCAAGAACACAAATGGTGGTGTCAATTTGCCAGATGGTAAAAATTCTTGCCCGTGGGACGCAGGTGGCGCTGTGGGTTAAAGCCTCAGCGCCTAGGACTTGCCGATCGAAAGGTCGGCGGTTCGAATCACTGTGGCGGGGTGCGCTCCCGCTGCTTGGTCCCAGCGCCTGCCAACCTAGCAGTTCGAAAGCACCTCCGGGTGCAAGTAGATAAATAGGGACCGCTTACCAGCGGGAAGGTAAACGGCGTTTCCGTGTGCAGCTCTGGCTCGCCAGATGCAGCTTTGTCACGCTGGCCACGTGACCCGGAAGTGTCTCCGGACAGCGCTGGCCCCTGGCCTCTTGAGTGAGATGGGCGCACAACCCCAGAGTCTGTCAAGACTGGCCCGTACGGGCAGGGGTACCTTTACCTTTACCTTTTAAAAATTCTTGCCCAGCCCCTAAATTTGGCGACCAACAATGTCCATAGCAAGCTTGTACCATCTAAAAAACCCTAATGGGAGGATGTGAGGATGGGAGAAGTATTGCACTTGGGCAAAAAAAATAAGAGGCACAAATACAAGATGGGTGACACCTGGCTTGAGAGCAGTACATGTGAAAAGGATCTAGGAGTCTTGGTTGACCACAAACTTGACATGAGCCAACAGTGTGACGCGGCAGCTAAAAAAGCCAATGCAATTCTGGGCTGCATCAATAGGAGTATAGCATCTAGATCAAGGGAAGTAATAGTGCCACTGTATTCTGCTCTGGTCAGACCTCACCTGGAGTACTGTGTCCAGTTCTGGGCACCACAGTTCAAGAAGGACACTGACAAACTGGAACGGGTCCAGAGGAGGGCAACCAAAATGGTCAAAGGCCTGGAAACGATGCCTTATGAGGAACGGCTAAGGGAGCTGGGCATGTTTAGCCTGGAGAAGAGGAGGTTAAGGGGTGATATGATAGCCATGTTCAAATATATAAAAGGATGTCACATAGAGGAGGGAGAAAGGTTGTTTTCTGCTGCTCCAGAGAAGCGGACACGGAGCAATGGTTCCAAACTACAAGAAAAAAGATTCCACCTAAACATTAGGAAGAACTTCCTGACAGTAAGAGCTGTTCGACAGTGGAATTTGCTGTCAAGGAGTGTGGTGGAGTCTCCTTCTTTGGAGGTCTTTAAGCAGAGGCTTGACAACCATATGTCAGGAGTGCTCTGATGGTGTTTCCTGCTTGGCAGGGGGTTGGACTCGATGGCCCTTGTGGTCTCTTCCAACTCTATGATTCTATGATTCTATGAGAACCAGTGCGGCATAAAAGAGGCCAAAAGTCCCAGCAGGCTATTCATGTGCCCTTGCCATGGGCTTGGGACGAAATGCCGCTGTTGGTCAGTTGGTCTCATGCTCAGGGGAACACTCTCTAAATTCCTACCGCCATTGGCCAATTTGGCAGGAGGAAGATGATCCGGTCCACCATAAGCCGGTTCACAGGGGAAGCCTGGGGCCTGGCCACAAAGCCTGGAAAAAGCAAACAGACATCTTGGAGGAAGGAGGAAATGGTGTTTATCCAGCTTCCATCATCTTATGTTGGATATAAGATGGGAAGATAGAGAAGAAGATTGCAGAAGTCATGCCAGGGTCCCTCTCTCTTGCCCCCACCAGTGTGAGTAGGGATAAAGAGATTGACTGGAAGTCTCCTCTTGCTGTGTAGATGGAAGGATGGACCAAAATTCCAGGTTTCAGGTTCTAATTTTTCCCACTGCAAGCTCACTCTGCCCTGTTTCCACACTGCATGAAACTGCATTGGTCATTATAAAAGATCCATTATAATGGATGTCCTGTATTGCACTTGGAAATGCTCAACCCTGCTGATTCTTCAAGAATCAATCAGACATGCTTGCCATCATTGACTTTGCTTTCTGCTGCTCTAGTGAATACCAATTACAATAACCAATGGATTCCAATTATGTAGTGTTTGCAGACCTTTTCAATGATGTTACAAATGAACATGATTTATCCCACATAGATGGGAGTTTGCCTGTATTTGTTTATCAATTTGACATCTGACAGGAGGGTGTTCCACAGTGTGGGTGCCACTACCAATAAGGCCCTTTGCCTGGTTCCCTATAATTTCACTTCCTGCTGTGAGGGAACCGCCAGAAGGTCCTTGGAGTTGGACCTCAATTTCTGGGCTGGATGATGGGGGTGGAGTTTTCCTGCACTTGCATTCAAACCATCTCCCAGCTTGTTTCAATGCCCTATGCTCTAGAGTATACCAGGGAACCAAGTAGGCTTCACAAAGCAGGAGAGGGGGCTCAAGAAGGAGTGTGTGAATGGCCCGAGCCATTCAGTTGTTACACAATTTGGCCAGGACTTTGAAAGAAGCACCAGTCAAAGCTTGACTAATGGAAAAGACGTTTGGGAATTAGAATCCAACAATATCTGGAGGGCACTATGCTGCTCACCTCTGGTGTACGCAAATTGAGAAGCAAGCTGTACTCCATGGTTTCATGCAGCTGACTCTTCCCTATCCTTTATTGTTTATGGACTGAACTGATTAACGCTAAGAGCACTTGGAATTTAATTTGATTTGAAGTATAACTGCTCATTTATCTTCAGTTGGACAAAAAGATAAAAGGAGCCTGTGAATTTGCCAAGGAACTGAGAAGGTTCATTACTGAGTCACCTGCTGGTCGACAGACCACTCTCGTTCCCAGGCCGAGAGGAAAAATGGCAGAAACAGGTTACTTATTCGGAGAGAGTGATTTTTGCAGCTGTTGTTAAAGTTGTAAAACAACGAAGCACAAGATGAAGCAATGGAGAAATTTCTGGAGCAACAATGGGAAATCAGCTTCGCCCAAGGCATGATGGATAACAGCAACAACCGGGGGAAAGAAAGACACAACATTTTACGAGGACAAGAAGAAACACCATGGACAGAATAATTGCCACAGACAGGAAGAAGAGGGATATAGTTTGAGTTTCCCACTTGGAGTTTTATAAATCATTTAATGTGTCAACGCAAATAGAAGTTCTTCATATCGCAGTTGTTGTATAAGGGATTACTATTATGACCGGATTCTAATGGAAATTAATAATATTTGCAAATGCAGAAATAAAGCAAATAATCAAGTCATCAATTCTAGTATGTGGGGGGGCCACCTTACTTAAATTATATAATTTGGAATTTGAACTATTGATATTAATAATTCTATTATAAATGGGTATTGTTATAATAAGACTATTATTGAATTGTAATTGAAAACTAATAAAAAAATAAAATTTGAATGTCACCATGAGGAAGCAATGGAAGCAGGAAAGTGCCTTCTTTTTTGTATTCACTGCTGCTAAGTAGTCTTGATACAGTGGTCCCTCGGGTTAAGTACTTAATTCGTTCCGGAGGTCTGTTCTTAACCTGAAACTGTTCTTAACCTGAAGCACCACTTTAGCTAATGGGGCCTCCTGCTGCCCCTGTGCCACCGCTGCACGATTTCTGTTCTCATCCTGAAGCAAAGTTCTTAACCTGAGGTACTATTTCTGGGTTAGCGGAGTCTGTAACCTGAAGCGTATGTAACGCAAGGTACCACTGTAATGAGAGTTTGCCAGTGTTGGATTGCATTCATCTGGAATTTTCCTCCACTTGCATTCAAACCATCTCCCAGCTTGTTTCAATGCCCTATGCTCCAGGGAACCAAGCAGGCTTCACAAAGCAGGAGAGGGGGCTCAGGAGTGAGTGTGTCAATGGCCCGAGCCATTCAGTTGTTACACAATTTGGCCAGGACTTTGAAAGAAGCACCAGTCAAAGCTTGACTAATGGAAAAGGCGTTTGGGAATTATAATCCAACAACATCTGGAGGGCACTATGATGCTCACCTCTGGTCTATGCAAATTGAGACGCAAGCTGTCCTCCATGGTTTCATGCAGGAATCATTTCTCAGTCCTACTTGGAGGTGTTGGCGATTGAACCCAAGACCTGCTGTGTGTGATGCACTTATTCTACCACTGAGCCACTTCTCTGTGACAAAAGCATTCTAATGTAAGCAACAAAAGTGATTTTGGATTCATGGTTCTGGTGTCTGTGTGGTGCCCATGATAGTCTCTCCAGTTTCCAAATGTGCTCCTGGGCCTAAATGGCTGACAAACTCACAATGGTGAAAGAATACACACGTCAGTAAAATTATCTATGGCTTGTAAAGGCAACATAGCCCTAGCTGGGAAAGGCTTCCCAGTCCTGGTAAAAGTGGAAGGTTTGTTTTGACAAAATTAGCTCCCCACCTGACTATTATGGAGAGGTCTAAGGTGGTATGTGTGACCAAGGGCTACCCATAGGTGTCAGGAGCCCGGGCTGCCATCTTGATAACACAGCACGCAAGTTGTAATTAGCTTGAAGATTTATTGCAAAATAAACAATAAGCCTCGTACACTCTATCAGAGCTTCCGTACCTTACGATCCAGTTGACCCTTCTGAGGAGTTCTTCCTGCTTCTGCAGAACATCCTCAACCTATGACCCTTACGTTTCTGGTTTTGTTTTCTGTCTAATACCTTCCACATACGTCTACTCCTTGGGCTCATAGGATTAATTGCCTCCTCTTCCGGTGAGGAAGTACTCCCTCTCCTGCTTTCTGAGCCTACCTGTGCTTCTTGAGCGAGTTGGCGTCTCTCCATCCCACCCTCTGCTAGCATCTTATCTGCATTCCTTTCAGTGTCAGGGGGAGAGGGAGCAGACAGCCCAGTGCTCCCAGCTCTCTGAGAGAAATGCAAGCTTTCCTGCTGCTGGCTGCTTCCTAACTCATGCTGTGCCTCTCTACTTGGCGCAGATGAGTTCATGACAACAGGTGTCTGAGCTATCCATAGTTGTCTATAGATAGTATGAACACCTGCTGTTTTTCATTTCTGAATCCAGCCTTAATTATGCCCACAGTAGTCCAGGAACATTGTGTCCCTAGACATCTGAGCAGCTTTTCCCACCTACTTTTGATTGCATATGGCTACCCTGTAATATTGAAGAAATCAAAGCAGCACTTTAATTATGTGACTTCACCAAAGCAGAGAGAGAGGACTCAAGGTGCTCAAGGGGGTTCATGCTCCAAGGCTTGTTCCCCCATAATAGTCGGCTTTCAGAATGAGTGTATTTGGTGGAGGGAATCACTTCCCCCTCTTAGGCATATCCATTGTGCTTTCTTTTTTCCTGTGACATTTTGTATTAAGATTCATTGCAAGCTACCTGGACCCTCTCTCTTTATGGAGACAAGAAATACACACACACAGGCAAAGGGAACGTTCTTTCATATGTTGTGGACATGTAAAAGGGGAAAAGAGTATTGGGAAGTGATCTATAATGAACTGAAAGAAATGCTTCAAAGTACTTTCACCCAAAAAACAGAGTCCTTTCTGTTGGGGATAATTCAGAATTAAATCCCCAAGTGTCAGAAAAGGTTATTTATGTATGCAACAACTGCAGTCCGTGTTTGGTTAACCCAAAAATGGAAAACGAGCGAGGTCCCAACCAAAGAAGAATGGCAACCTAAGCTGACAAAATACACACAACTTGCAGAATTAACATATAGAATAAGAGAACAAGAAGAACATAAAGAAGATTGGAAAACGTTTATTGAATATATGGAAAATAATTGTGTACAGTTGAAAATGCTGGCAGCATTAAGATAAATACAACAGTGTAAATAAGTTTTGATGGATGCAAAAGTGGAATACTGATTGGTTTAGTTTTTTTGTAAAAATATGAGGGATTTAAGAAATGTAAAGCAAACCATAGAAAGAGAAGGGAAGCCATTCATATCTTAAGGTTGTAAAACGAGTGTTTGAAATTGTAAAACAGGAAATTTAATAAAAATTATATTAAAAAGGAGCACGCACACACACACACACACACACACACACACACTGATAGCCTTTTCTGTTAGCCTGGGTACTAGGAGATGCTGGTTCAAATCCTCACTCTGCCATTAAACTCCCCGCGTGAACTTGGGACAGTCACTATCTCTCAGCCCAATCTACCTTGTAGTGTTGTCGTGATGATTAAATAATAAGAGAGGTGAGGCCATGTATACTCCACCTTTTGCTCATTGGAGGGAAAGGAAGATTGCAGATAAATTCAGAATAACAAAGATCAACTAAATAGCAAGTTTTGGGAGACAAGAGATGCCAATAGGCTGTCTCAACAGGAAAGTTTTAGCCTGCCACAGAAAAAGCAGCCGCAGAGAAAGCAGCCTCTCTTATGTTACAACCATCCACGTATCAGATACTGATGAGATCAAGAAAAGGAATGTAGATATCAGTCTACATTCAACCTATGTCACACTCCCTCCTAAGTTCCCTCTGCTCTGGTTCCCAGTTATTCTGTGATTGATTAATTTTAAAAAGGACTTTATTGGAAACTCCATTTTTCAAAAAAACAATAACCCCGCACACATTACAGTGGTACCTCGGGATACAGATGCTTCAGGTTACAGACTCCGTTAACCCAGAAATAGTACTTTGGGTTAAGAACTTTGCTTCAGGATGAGAACAGAAATCACATGGTGGCAGCATGGCAGCAGTGGGAGGCCCCATTAGCTAAAGTGGTACCTCAGGTTAACGCCAGTTTCAGGTTAAGAATGGACCTCCAGAACAAATTAAGTTCTTAACCCAAGGTACCACTGCACATGCAGAGAAATGCTAACCCTGCCTGGGGTTTTTTCTAGCCATTTCCTGGTCAGAGCACTAAAGCTCCTGTCCTGCTTGCTAATGTCCCTTTTCCACCATGTTACCTGTTGCATTATGGAACTGTAGCTTTTTGATCTACTTGTGGATGTCATTGGACATGTTGCCACCTTTTGTGTGTGTGCATGCTTCTGTTCTTCAGTGATTCCACCATGAAAAACCAGTGGGATGTAGTTGAAAGCCAGTTGTGGCATAGTGGGAGCCTAGATCCCCACTCAGCCGTGAAAACAATGGGAAGACTACAATGCAAAACTTCATTTTCCATCTTAACAGGGTTACAGATTTCTTTTTCTTTTTTGGAAGCAACTAAGATGGATAAGAACGCTAAATCAGATTTCCAGAAGTGGCTTTTACATTTTGTGAAAGAACAAATCAAACAGGGATATCACCTGAGCCGGAAACATTGGGAACGCTGAATAAAGTGCCGTCTGAATGCAGGCAGGTTATGTATCCTTAGAAGTGACCAAGGGAGGGATGGCTGCTGGGAGGGGCACAGACAGAATAAATGCCGTGGTGCATCTGCAGCAGCAAAACCCCATGCCTTCATCTGCCCCAGTTGAAACAAAACATGTCTCTCCCTTATTGGTCTCTACAGCCATGGCAGGTGATGCAACCTTCAAACAGTTTGACTTCATCCTCAAAGGCAGACTGTGCCATTGTCTCCCAAGACAGATGGCTGCCACCTTCCGGAATGCAGCCTTGTATTGCAACTGAATGGTCTCTCAAAAGATGATTTTTAGATAATATTCAAAATACAACTGCATTACTTTGGAATAAATGAACTAAAATCTTACATTCTGTCTTTCTACCTCCCATCCCAAAAAACTCAAAAACAGTTTAGGGATGCTGGATTAGATGGTGAGGCTGTTCACTGGATTCATCCAGACTTTGAACCTTCACTGAATTGAGCCAATCTGGGAGGATCATGGTTGAGTTGGGAGGACACAGCCCTGGAGCACCCTGGGTGAGCCCACCCAGAAAATCAGGGGATATAAAGGCGTTGAACATCAGGCAGGAAGACACAGGGAATGGCCTTTGGAAGTAGACCCCCAAGCAGGATTTAATCCTCCCCTCTCCACCTGTAAAGTGGAGGATTCAGTACTGTGGACTGCTGCTTTCCAAGGACACTGCTGCTCATAATGCATTGTAGGAGAGCAAGATGGTTTGAGCACATAGCACCGATCCTGGCCCAACTGCACTGGCTAACGATTATTTTCCAGGTCCAATTCAAAGTGCGGGTTTTGACCTACAAAGCCTTAAAACAGCTCAGGACTGCAATACCTCAAGGATCACTTCTTCCCATATGAACCTACCCAGACCTTGAGATCACCGTCTGAGGCCCTCCTTCATGTGCCTCCTCCTTGAGAGTTCAGGAGGGCGGCAACACAAGAACGGGGCCTTCTCTGCAGTGGGTCCTCATCTGTGGAATGCTCTCCCCAGGAAAGTTCATTTGGCGCCTTCATTACACACCTTTAGGCACCAGGTAAAAACGTTCCTTTTTAACCGGGCTTTTGGTCAGGGCCATCATAAGCATATCTGGTGCCATGGTGCAAAGCTCCCTCCAGCACCGCCCCCCCCCCTTTCCCAGAGATTTTAGGGAGGACGGTGCTGCCGGCAGGGCTGGAGGAGGCGGACAGCAGCTGGAGGACGGCTCCTCTGGTGGGGAAGAGGCTCAGCTGGCTGCTTTGTGCCACAGTGGCCACAGCAGGCAGAGGCTCCGGGCGTGGCGCTGCTTTGGCGCAACATGGCAGAGGCAAGCGAGGGCAGCAAGCTGATGTTGGGAGACGCCGCTTCCAGCCTCTGCCTCTTCCCTGGCGCCCTCCAGAACTTGGCACCCTGGCACCCCATGCCACTAGCCTCTATGGGTGAGACGCCCCTGCCTCTGGTTGATTTGATTGACATCCTATGCCCTTTTCAAATGTGGCTCTTTTGGGGAAGTATTATTGGGTTATTGTTTTTATCTTTATTTTACATATTGTGATTTTTTTTTTGTGAACCGCCCTGAGACCTCTGGGTATAGGACGGTATATACATTAATTAAATGAATGAATTAAATGAATGAAGTTGCAGGGTGAAAGTGTAGGCAATATTGAGCTGGATGGACCAATGGCTGGCTTTGCTTAAGGAAGGTCGCTTTGAGGCCGATGACCCTGAATTCAGTTTGGGGGGCTTTGTTTAAAGCAAACATATGTAGGGATTATAAGGGAAGTTTTAAAGGGCATCTTTAAAACAGATAAACCCATACCAGCATGGGAAGATGGGCTTTACACAAATCTCTAGAATTCAGTAGACAGGGGCCTTGTAGCCTAGACACACCTACATTCTTTATGGAGGGGAGTTGGCACCAATTTAATAAGTGTCTTAAATCATAAAAAGGAGTCAACAACAGGATAATGAAAGGGGAATGGAATTGGATAAAACACCTGCTAATGAATACAGGGTGGTTCAGGACGAAGTCTGCTTCCAATACTTAGTCAGGGCCTTTGGGGGTAGGACACCTGAAGGCAGTTTTTGTCTACAAGGGAGGGACTTGCGGTCCTAGAATCGTATAAAAGGACTTGCTGCCCACGATTCTAACAACAGCTCCTCTCACCTTAACCTGAGTACTTCTCTTGAGACCTTGGTAAGTGAGAGAACTCCATGCCTTTTGCTGCCTCTTCCTTTCCGAACTTCACTCTCTCTTTGTCTTCACTGCACCACCTGGGCTGTTTTCAATGCTATGCATGTTCTCTAATATTGTGCTACAGCCTTTCCTCTATCAGGAGAAACAAGCTATACCTCCAGGTAGAGCCTGCTCTGGAAGGGGTGGGCCTCCCAGTCTCAGAAATGAAGGGTAGCTGCCTAAAGAGAGCCAGCGTTGTGAAGTGATTAAGAGCGGTAGACTCGTAATCTGGTGAACCGGGTTCGCTTCCCTGCTCCTCCACATGCAGCTGCTGGGGTGACCTTGGGCCAGTCACACTTCTCTGAAGTCTCTCAGCCCCACTCACCTCACAGAGTGTTTCTTGAGACACCTTCTGGTAGTGATAAAGCGGGATATCAAATCCAAACTCTTCTCTTCTTCACTTGGCCCAATGATTGGGAAGTGGAGATAAATCTCCTCATTGAACCTGGTGACAAGCAATGGCTTCGTTCATGAATGGCAGAGTCTTTTTGCAGGGGTACATATATTCAGAGTCTTGAAAATGAGCTTTTTGCCATTTGCTTCCTCAAAATGTCCTTAACCAACGCTTCTACAAAAGGCTCCAAGAACACCTTTCAAATGACCAGTTTCTGCCCACAGGCTTGCAATCTGAAAAGCACAACAGAAAAGGAAAAGTGGGTGAGGATGGCAGAGGTGATGAAGAGGCAACATACCTGCCCTTGCCCCATATCTTAAGGGCTGTCAAGTGCATGATTGAACATGTCTGCTTTCTGTTGCTGCAGAAATGGTGGGGAAGCTGTGACTGTCTCAGTGTTGTTGCACTCCCAATACCATCAAGCCAATAGTATAGCCCATAGCCTGGGGCCAAGAATGGTTGGAGTTGTTGACCAAGGACATCTGGGGGACCACAGGTTCATCATCCCTATTGTAGAGAATAAGAGCTGAACCAAAAAGTTCATAATACAGAGGTACCTCAGGTTACAGATGCCTCAGGTTACAGACTCTGCTAACCCAGAAATAGTACCTCAGGTTAAGAACTTTGCTTCAGGATGAGAACAGAAATCGGGCTCCGGCAGTGCTGCAGCAGGAGGCCCCATTAGCTAAAGTGGTGCTTCAGGTTAAGAACAGTTTCAGTTTAAGAACGGACCTCTGGAACGAATCAAGTACTTAACCTGAGGTACCACTGTACAAGGAATGCAATTTCTTTCAAGTGGAAATGAAGGTGAACTTCCCTGTGGCACAAGTGGTTTTACAATGGAACACACCAACACTGAAGCCACTGGCCACTCCTAGGTCAGATATTGCTTATTTAACTTTTTTAAATATACGATTAACCTTCAATCGACAGCATATGGTGAACCAAACATAAAATAGTCCCAGCCAAAGAAGGGGCATGTGTACGTGAAGGGAAAGGACAGAAATCTTTGATAGAAATAAAATAACCTCTTATGTTTCTTAGAGTTTTCCGGTCTTCTCCCCTTGTTCAGCCCACAAAAATAAAAATTGCTTTTGTCTGGAAAAACCCCAGAACCCTTGGAAATGTAAAATAAAAGTTTCAAAAGGTGATAATTTCAGGGTTAGCAGGAGGACACTTTTCAGCCACCAAACGCGCGGGTAAACAAGGATGCTTTTTGATCCTTCCTGGGACATCTCTCTTTTTTTATAATAATATTTTTTACTAATTTTACAAAGAAGAAAAGAATCAGCAATAAATTGTCTTACTCATCATCTTTTCAGATCCAGCATCCAGCAGTCCAAAATGGCCTGCGGTTACACTTCCACCTGTTGCACCCCATCCTGTTACCCAGCTGGCGGTCTGGGCTCGCTGAAACCAAGTTGTGGCTTTGGGGGCTTTGGGGGATTGGGCCAAGGATTGGGGGCCTTAGGAAACATTGGGGTGGGCTTAGGAGGCATTGGGGTGGGCTTTGGGGGTTCAAGTGGTGGCGGAGTGTCATCAGGTAGTCTCGGTATAAATTCTGCTGCCAGTGTTGGTTGCATCACTCAGACACCACCATTGGAAATACTCATCCAGCCAGCTCCAGTTAATGTAGTCATCCCAGGAGCAATACTCGCTGCCACGTGTGAGCCACTTCGTGTGGGAGGATACACCGCCTGTGGTGGCACATCGTCTGTGGGAGGAGGCCAGGGATACAGCCCCTCTAGATGCTATTCGTGCTATTAAAGAGAGCGCTAAGACCGGCAGAATGTCCTCACCGGCAATTGACGAACTCGGCATGGCTTCACAGTGGATGATCTCATGGACACCTAGGTGCCAGAAACGCCAAGTGTCCACAGTTCAACCACCAAGTTACGGGATTTCCAGATGCTTGCCTCATCCATGTCTGTCTTACAAATGTGCAGCTGCTTCCTAAGATGTGTTGTTCTATTCGCTATGCATTTCTTCTTCCTCTGTGCTTTTGCTTTTGGACATATCTCCAGCTTTTGGCAAATCTTTGAATGTATCTAACCGCTATTCCTCCCAAATGCCATAGAAACACGATACAATTCTGATTGTGTATGCATTATCTGTCCCATCAATATCTATGTTTGAATTACCTTACTGCAAAGCCTAGAAGTTGTTTCTTCTTTATTTTCTGGAACAGAAAATATTCTCTGCCTTCCTCTTTTGCATTAAACTTAGTTTCAGCATTGAACCTGTTCTCTGAGGGTTTTTTTTTGCTTCCCAATATGGAGGGCAAGTCAGCACTCCTGAGGAGAATGCTGTTGCACAGGAGAATTTAGAAGCAATTTGTGGGTAAAACATGGGCTGGGTGAGGTGTCAGTTAAGTGGATTTGAATTGATTAATAAATGAGGGTACTCATTTATAGTTCCTCGTCATCGTGTGGGGAAAGTTACAAGTGGGATGCAGCAGGGTTCTGCCTTAGGCCCATTTCTGTCCAACACCTTTCTAAATGAGTTGGATGAAGGAAATGAGGAATTTGAAGATGACACCAAACTGGGAGGGGTAGCTAATGCCGCAGAAGACAGAATCAGAATTCAAAATGACCTTAACGGATTGGAGAACTGGGCCAAAGCTAATAAAATGAACTTCAATAGGAATAAATGTAAGGTTCTGTACTTAGGCAGGAAGAAGCAGCCACACAAACATAAGATGGGGGGGGGGCACATGGCTTACTAGCAGTACATGTGAAAAGGATCTAGGGGTCTTAGCTGACCACCTGCTTAACATGGGTCAACAGTATGATGCAGCAGCAAAAAAAAAGGTCATGCTACTCTAGGCTGCATCAACAGAAGTGTAGTATCCAGATCAGGGGAAGTAACAGTACCGCTCTATTCTGCCTTGGTCAGACGGCATCTGGAATACTGTGTCCAGTTCTGGGTGCCACAGTTTAAGAAGGATGTTGACAACTGGAATGTGTGCAGAGGAGGGCAACTAAGATGGTCAAGGGTATGGAAACCAAGCCGTATGAGGAACGGTTGAGGGAGTTGGGCGTGTTTAGCCTGGAAAAGAGGAGACCAAGAGGAGATATGACAGCCATCTTCAAATATCCCAAGGGCTACCAAATGGACAATGAGCGAGCTTGTTTTCTCCTGCACTGCTGGGTAGGATTGGGACCAATGGTTTCCAGTTACAAGAAATGAGAGTCCAATTAAATACGAGGAAGAACTTTATGACACTAAGAACTATTCCAAAGTGGAACAGACTCTCTTGGGAAGCTGCAGACTCTGCTTCCTTGGAGGTTTTTAAGCAGAGGTCAGTTGGCCCTCTGTCCTGGATGCTTCAGCTGAGATTCCTGCATTGCAGGGTGGGGTTGGACTAGATGACCCTCAAGGTGCCTTCCAACTCTGCAGTTCTTTTATTCTATGATACTTCTGGATGAAATATTTTTTCCCCTATGAAATCCCTTCCCAGCCCTGCCAGCCAGCAACCCAAATAGTTCAGTGAGGCTCTAACTGTTATTTGGTACTGCTCATATTGATCCAGAGCAGACTCCAACATATAGTGAGCAGAGTAAAACTTAAACACGTTGCATGATCCCCCAAAATAAACCAGAGGGAATTCATTCTTCATCCAGCAGAACTCTAGTACTGAAGGTAAATGAGCATAATAGTCAAAAATCCGTACATCTTCAGGATTAGCACAGTCCATAAGAAATCCAGTTGCAGCGGACTTAAACTTATAATAGCTTACAAAGCCACTTCCACCCTACGGAGGAGGTGGGAGCTTCACGAACCCACCACACGAGCAGCAGCTGGAGCCCAGCCCCACATGATTGAGGAGATTCTCAGCAGTGTCATCCCCTGGCCAGCCAATTGGCTGGCTCTGGGGGCGTGGCTTGCCCTATTTAAGGCAGGACACAGCCAGGGATGTCCCTCTTTGCCACCTGCCAGCTGTTCCTGCTTTTCCCACCAACCCACCCACCGTGTAAGGTTTTCGTTCCTTGATCTTGCTATGGACCTTGGTTGGTCGCGTTGAGGGGCCTGGTAGGCATTTTTCTACTTGGCAAATTGGCACCAGCCACTTGGATTTTAACCGCCTCGTAGCAAATCGTCACAACTTTCTTGGTATTAGCGGTTAGGCATTGGTATTGTTCTGTAGATGGAAGAGGGAAGCTAACTCCATCACCTGCCCCATGTATTGAAGGGTAATACGATAAAGGATTCCGGGGGGCGTGGCCCTCTCCGAAGCCTAGGGAGGTGAGGGCCTAAGGCACGCCCCCTATCAGTGACCCTGGAGGAGTTTCCAGTTGATGTGCATCAGCAGGACTCCCCCTACTGCTGGTTAACCCTTCCTGGACTCCAAGCAGATGGGCTGAAGTCGGATATAGTCGGTTAGGATCAATGCCTAAGCCAATACCACTCATCACCTGCAAGATTAAAACCTTAACTCTAAGCGTACTATATACAAACCACCCCACCTGAAGAAAAAAGAGACAGAAAATGAAGCTGAGGCTCCTTCTGGCCTGTTCTTCTAGTCAGCCTGACCTTGATGGAAAGAGATGATGCAACCAGTTTGAACCAGCTGTTCAACTTCTCTGAAGGAATAACGCAAACGTCAAGGATCTTCTGCTTCTTTCTAGGCAGAATAGATCTGAGCTGGCACATACCAGACACACCAACCTTTGAAATGATTCATCAATGACTGAGGTTCAGAACCAATAAGGATGAAAACAACACTTCTTCCAGTTGATTGAAAAGACACTAAAACTCAAAAGATGGAGTAGGAAAATATTTTGTCATAGAAACACCAAATGTTAAAGGAACAGCAGCACAAACCAATTAGGAGGAACAGAGTGAACTTCCAAAATGAGCTGCTACCTCCATCTCAAGCCTAAGCACAACTGCAAATGAAAGAGAACCTCTTTGAATATAGCACATGGAATCCCCACAGAGAAGGATGGGTGAACACTTATATGAATGTCTAGCCATTCTTGCCAAGAAAATTTGGATTCTTCGGGACTGACTCAGTACCTCAAAGCTCCTATGTGGAGATTAGAGGAGGCTGGTGTTATGGAGCCTGGATGAGCCAATAGTCTCCCATGCTCTCCTATCAGCCCTGCAGTTTGGGAGGCTTGCATTGACTAAGCCATCCTTCCTCCTCCAAGATTCAGCGGCGACATGCAATGTGTGGTCAATTATGTGGGGCATAGCTTACCTCAGGCATCCCCAAACGTGGCCCTCCAAATGTTCGGGACTACAAATCACATCATCCCTAGCTAACAAGAATTGTTTTCCCCCTTCCCAGCCTCAATTAGCCTAAAATGTGGGACATTTTATGGTGAAATTTATCTTTGAAGAGTAAAATACCCCACCACAAAAAAGAGTTATGTTTCTCAGGAATATGGATTTAAGTTGGGTGTTGGTGCTGGAGTGGGGCACAAGTATTGAAGAAACCGACAGAGAACAGCTGCTTTGCTGAAGCTAAGTTTAATGCATAAGAGGAAGACAGAGAACATTTTCATTCCAGAAACCAATGAAGAATTGCCTTCCAGGCATTGCAGTAAGGGAATTCAAACATTGATCTTGATGACACTGATAATACATACACATTCAGAATTGTATTATGTTTCTATGGCATTCAAATGCAATACATGTTGGATGCATTCAAACATTTGCCCCTCAAACAGAGATACATTCCACAGCAAAAGAAAAGAAGAAGAAGAAGAAGAAGAAGAAGAAGAAGAAGAAGAAGAAGAAGAAGAAGAAGAAGAAGAAGAAGAAGAAGAAGGGGAAATGCATAGAGAATAGAAGTTGGGATCAACACATCCTAGGAAGCAGCTGCACATTTGTAAGGCAAACATGGATGAGCCAAGCACCTGGGAATCCAGTAAACTTGGTGGTTGAACTGGGGACGCTTGGCATTTCTGGCACCTAGGACCATGAGATAATCAGTCGTGAAGCCATGCCAAGTTCGTCAATTGCCAGTGAGGGCATTCTGCCAGTCTGAGCACTCTCTTTAATAGCACAAACAGCGTCTAGAGCAGCCGTATCCCTGGCCTCCTCCCACAGACGATGTGCCACCACAGGCGGTGTGTCCTCCCACACGAACTGGCTCACACTAGGAGAGATTATTGGTCCTGGGATTTTCACAATAAATGGAGATGGCTGAATGAATACTTCCAATGGTGGTAACGGATTGATGCGATCAACACTGGCGGCAGGATTTATAGCGAGGCTACTTGATGACACTCCACCACTACTTGAACCCCCATAGACTCCAAGGGAGCCAAAGCTCCCCAAGATTCCTAAGCCCCGACTTCCCCCAAAGCCGCCAAAGCCCCCACTTCCCCCAAAGCCGCCAAAGCCACAACTTGGTTTCAGCGAGCCCAGACCGCCAACTGGGTAACAGCAGGAGGAATTGTAGCCACAGGTCATTTTGGAGTGATGGGTCCTGGATCTGAAATGATGATGAGCAAACATTAATCCAATTTATTCATGATTCACACATCCAATTTATAACAAAACAACAACCATAACAACAAGCCCTACACCAGCAGTGAAGACGGAGAGGAAGAAGGGAAGATTATAACACGATCTGCAAGTTCGTCAAAAACATCCCCTAGCGTTATAAAATACCATGTCAGCTATAGTGCAGCAGTCTAGCATTGGAGGCCTCTTGGTGGTGTCACCAACGGGTTTGTCTCCCTTGCGACCTCATGAGATGGTCTTCTTCCAGGCAGCTCCCCCCTTTTGGAACACATTGCACACTGAAGTGTGTCTATCATCCTTATCACTAACTTTGAGAAAAGATCTAAAATCATTCTTCTTTACCCTTGTCTGTTCCTGCGAACATTCTCATGCTTTTCTTTTATGTTGCTAGGAGTTGAAGGTTGTCCAGACCTCTCAGAATAAACTTTGAAGGGTGTGAGAATACAGGAAAACTCAAAGAAATGTAAGATATTAATTCTATTATATATTTGTGTCCTTCTCTTTCTCGTACACAAACCCTTTCTTTGGATGGGACCATTTTATCTTGTGTACACCATATGTTGTCGATTGTTAAGATTTAATACTACAAAAATATTAAATAAATATCTGACCATTGATAGGCCAATGCCTTCAGTGGTCGCATACTTCATGCTAATGTTCATCTTCATGTTTGGTTGGAATCTCGAAATACTTAATAAATCCAGTTTCTTATAATATTAACTTTTTGCTTCAACTCCCATCATCCCTTTGCCAAACTGACTGAGCTTGATGCTATTTGGAATTCAACAACTTCATGGCAGCCACAGATATCCCATCCTTTCTCCAGCAAGAGAAAGCAGATATGTTCTGACATCCATGCCACAGCCCTTACGATATTGGGTAACGTAAGGTATATGGCCTCATAATCTCCTCTTCCTTCCTCACCCCCTTTCCCTTTTATGCTGCACTTTTTCAGTTGCAAAGCTAAACTTGCACCAAGAAGCTATCCCTTCAGTGTTTCATTTTGCTTTCATTTCTGATTTTTTGCACCATGTTCTAGGAGCCATGACAAATACAATTTGGAGAAAGAAATGCCTTGCATCTCAAGGTAAGGCAGGAAAGGGGCCCTGCTGAAAATTAGGAGAGCCCCCAGCACCAGTCCATGTGGACCAGGAGTTGGTGGGGGTATCTGTGAGCCTCCAGGTGTTGCTGGACTCCAACACCCATCAGGCCCCGCTGGCACAGGCAATCATGGGAATGATGGGAGTTGTAGTCCAGCAACTCTGGGAGGACCACTGATATTCCACGTCCCTCCTGTAGACACGACTGAACTAGGAGGAGGATTGCTCTGACTCCATATGAAAGGAGTCTTCCTACTTAGCCAAAGTGCCGTAGGAATGAGAAAGAAGATGAGCAAGGAGAGGCAGGTCTGGGTTCAAAAAAGGAAGTGGAGAATGAAGTTTGGAAAGGAAGAGGCAGCAAAAGGCATGGAGTTCTCTCACTTACCAAGGTCTCAAGAGAAGTACTCAGGTGAAAGTGAGGGGAGCTGTTGTTAGAATCGTGGGCAGCAAGTCCTTTTATACGATTCCAGTACTGCAAGTCCCTCCCTTGTAGATGAAAACTGCCTTGAGGTGTCCTACCCACCCTGTTGGATGTGGACTTCATCCAGCCATTCCTGAGCCGCCCTGTATTCATTAGCATGTGTTTTTTCCAATTCCATTCCCCTTTCATTATTCTAATATTTACTCCTTTTGATGATTACTTATGATACTTTTTACAATTGGTGTTGCCCCCTGCTTCATAAAGAATGTGTGCCTGTCAAGGTTACAAGCCAGTCCACTCAATTCTAGAGATTGATGTAAAGCCCATCTTCTCCAGGCATGGGTGGTTCCATCTGGTTCATCGAAGACCCTTTATACTTCCCTTTAAAAAAAGTCTTTGAAATTGAATTCACTCTGTGTGGCTTCCAACCAAATATTAAAAATAGTACAGCATCAGACATTAAAAACTTCCCTAAACAAGGCTGCCATCAGTTGTCTTTTAAAAGTAAAAGAGTTTTTTGTTTTGTTTGTTTTTTGCCTTGACATATGCTGGGAGGGCGTTCCCCAGGGCGGGCGCCACTACTGAGAAAGCTCTCTGCCTGGTTCCCTGTAACCTCACTTCTCACAGCGAGGGATCCACAAGAAGGCCCTCGGTGCTGGACCTCAGTGTCCGGACTGGATGATGGGGGTGGAGACACTCCTTCAGGTATACAGGACCGAGGCCGTTTAGGGCTTTAAAGGTCAGCACCAACACTTTAAATTGTGCTTGGAAACGTATTAGGAGCCAATGAAGATCTTTCAGGACTGGTGTTATATGATCTCGGCGGCCACTCCCAGTCACCAGTCTAGCTGCCGCATTCTGGATTAATTGCAGTTTCCGAGTCACCTTCAAAGGTAGCCCCACGTAGAGCACATTGCAGTAGTCCAAGCGGGAGATAACTAGAGCATGCACCACTCTGGCAAGACAGTCTGCAGGCAGGTAGGCTCTCAGTCTGCATACCAGATGGAGCTAGTAAACAGCTGCCCTACCACAGAATTAACCAGCGCCTCCATGGACAGCTGTGAGTCAAAAATGATTCCCAGGCTGTGCACCTGGTCCTTCAGGGGCACAGTTACCCCATTCAGGACCAGGGAGTCCTCCACACCAGCCCGCCCCCTTTCACCCAAGAACAGTATTTCTGTCTTGTCAGGATTCAACCTCAATCCATTTGCAGCCATCCATCCTCCAACCGCCTCCAGACACTCACACAGGACCTTCACTGTCTTTACTGGTTCTGATTTAAAAGAGAGGTAGAGCTGAGTATCATCCGCATATTGATGAACACCCAGCCCAAACCCCCTGGTGATCTCTCCCAGCGGCTGCATGTAGATGTTATGTGTGATCCCCATCTTTCCAGTCTGGAGCAGCTTTATCTGTTTCTTTTAGAAGCCATTTAAGTTTCCCTACATATGTTTGCTTTAAACAAAGCCCTCTAAATTGAATTCAGGGGACATCAGCCTCAAAGGGAGCTTCCCTGTGTAGTCTGGCCATTGGTCCATCTAGCTCAGTATTATCCTCCCCTTTATGGCTGGAAGTGGAGGATTCAATCCTGACTGGGGGTCTATTCTGAAGTGTGACTTCCTGGTTGGCGCCTCCGGTAATGCAGGAATTCCTCTGATCGGGAGGAATTTGCCCCCGTGGGAATCTGGGTGTGTTTCTACCTGAAGCTCTACTTTCTTTTCCTCCTCCTTGTAATTTCTGAATTTGATCATTGTGGTTTGCAGAACTTTCATTGGTTGTATTTATAAGTATATCATTTTCACCTTCATGATGCTTCATTGTGCGTGGCGATGTGCGTGTGTGTGTGAGGATGACAAATACCTACAAAAAATAATAACAGAACACTGAATGACTTACGGCATGGAAATATGGCAAAATGAGCTTGCGAATGAGAAAATGAGAACCTGAAACTGAAATTCTTTGTCCATCCTTTCATCCAAAATTGCAAGAGAAGACTTTCAGTCCATCTCTGTGCCCATCCTCACATCCAAAAGAGAGAGACGGGAGTAGGATAAACCCATTGCTTCTTTCCCCCAATAACAACTAGTGACTGTGCCTCTGCTCTCACCTGAAGGAGAGACGCCAATCATGGTTGCACAATATACAAACATGGATCAGAATAGAGCTGAGATGGCATTCACCAAACATGCCAAAATCTGAAATGATGCATCAATTACTGCAACCCAGAACCAGTGCTGATGAAAGCAACAATACACCCAGCATGAAAGAGCAACATCACAAACCAATTAGCAGGAACAGAGTGAATTTCCAAAATGAGCTGCTGTCTCCATCTCAAGCTGAAGCACAACTGCAAATGAAAAACAAGTCTTTTCCAATATAGCACATGAAATCCTCAAAGATAATATGAATGTGTAATCATTTTGGCCAGCATACACATAGGAATTTTAGTTTTTCAGGACTGACTCAGTACCTCAAAGCTCCTAAGTGGCTGTAACACCCATCCCTTCGCTATATCAGCATCTATTTCACAATCATTTATTTCTCTTTTATCCTATGTTATTTTGTAATGGTTGTATGAAAGCTTCCATCCACAATAGGGTCATTTTCCCCAAATGAAAAACTTCAGCATTTCCCTAGTAAGCTATTTTATTCTAGAGGATTATCTGTGCCTACAAATCTCGGCGCAGAATCTGGCTACCAGCCAGGTCGTCTTATGATCTTTGCCTAAGAGGAGAGAATTAAGTTTAGACTTGTCTGAAAGATCGGTGAGCCTCTTCAGCAAAGGATCAATGGTGTCTCTGTGAATCTCAACATAAAAAGGACATCTAAAAATATATATGTTCGAGGCTTCCTATTTCCCCCCAATGAGCAGGTGCCAGTTCTCTGTGCATACGGGACCCTTCTATAGGAGCCTTCCAGGCAAAAATCACAAGATGAAAAGGATGGTCGCCAGATTCTGCGTGCACAGATTTGTAGGCACAGAACACCCCCGGGAACAAACAGATCTCTAGGAAAACTGCCGTGACCAGCCTCCTGGGTGTCCTAGGGGCAAACTGCAGGTTAGTTTAACATAAAGTCTTTTTGTGTTCATGCGACCATTTTAATTTTAATCTATAAGATGTTATTGTATAATGTTTTAAAATGTCTATTTCACTCTTGTGAAAGCAGTCTCAGTTGTGCTTCTTGAACTGGTCTTTGACCGTAACAATAAATCATATAATAATGCTGAGTTGTTGCAACAGAGTGGCGTTCCCACCTTTTTTAGAAATGGGAGGGAAATGCAAGCTCCTGACCCAGTCACTTCTGTGGACTTCTCCTGTGCCTGCCTGGCTATCAGGTCAAAATCCAGCTGCCCCCTAGACTCTTCCTTCCCCAGACAACACAGGGGAGGGGAGAAGCATGAAGAAGCTGTAAGGGGGGGGCAACTGGAAAGCACAGTAAAACAAAGATCATCAGAATCATCTAGCAAATAGGATGAAGGAGAAGACTAGACAAAGGGGGAAACCCCACAACACAAGCACTCAAGCAAGGGTTTCTCTTTACACACACAGAGAGAGATGAAGACACGACCACCTTTGCAGCAGGCAGGGTTGGTTTGGAGAGACGGGGTGATTCCTCCCCTCTGCAGAGAATGTCGCAAGTTGAAGACCCTGCCTGTCTCCCATAGGGGGAGTCATCCCTATCAGGAATGGCGTCTCCTTCCATCTGGTCAATAACCAGATA